>NC_058373.1:77290000-77890000 GCF_018350175.1 Felis catus | reverse complement strand
GGGACTAAATGCTTTTACTTGGGATGTGTTTCCTGACTTAGGCGGCCCACATATTTCTATCAATAGGAAGTATAGAACTAAAAGGCAGAAATTAGACAACACTGCCTTTATAGCTTACATGGAGGTATGACTGTGATAATTCTTTATAGTTTTCTTCAGACCTATTTCTTTTTGGAGCTTCTATTACTGCTGTCATCTTGGTAGTAAAATAAATACTAAGACGTACTCTCATTTCTAGCACATAATCCCTAAATTCAATTATTGATACATCTTGCAAAGTATATGTGCCAGGCAAACAGCTCACTGTGGCATAAAGATAAAACCATTTGTAACTGTTCTTTACTACCCAACAGCTGTATGGGTGGAGTGAACACCTCCCAGCCTCAGTTAACACAAGTAAAAAGTCGAAAAAAGGTGAAAAGTAAAATAAATAAATAAGCATATGCCTTCAGAATATGTAGCTAAAACAGATAAACCACAGGGCCTGGAAAATAGATCTTCAACAAATTTTAGTCACTAGTCCCTTCTATTTTGCCTTTTTCTGTCTTATCCTGAATTGTCAAGCTGTTGATGAGGGTATGATATGTGATATTTTATTAACTTCCAGTTCTGTATAAACATCAACAGAATGCGGCTTTGGCAAAAATGGAGCCTGAAATGGAGAAAAAAATCCACTCCTCGTCCACTCACCACAGCTTTATTTTCAGAGCTCTATTTGGTCAAAATGTAAAGAATGAATCATCAACCACGTATGTGATGTAAAAAGCCAACCAAACAAAACTTATGATTTGCCCTTTTTTATAAACAAAACAGACCTAGAGTTAACAAATCTGTGTTCATTTACCTTTCTCAAATCTATTTGGATGGTTCTACAAATATCTAACTTTTGATATTATACTTTTTTATACATTATAGTATTTTCCCCCGATACATAAGAAATGCCAATGGAAAAAAAATAGAAAGTTTAGAGTTGAGTAGTTTAGAAATTAACGTGATTAAATTCCTTTAATAATTTTACTTCTAATTTTACTTGGCTTAAATGAATACCCAAATACAAATATGGCAAGAGATGCTTCAAATTGTTCATGGGAAAAGTTTTAGAAAGAAAACATTTGTGCTCATGATGTCTCTTTTCTTTAACATCTTTACCCATAAATGAGTTTCAGTTGGGTGCACGCAAAGGATTTGGCTGAATTTGGACTAAAATTCTATTTCTGAGACCTCCCCTGTTAAAAAAAAAAAGGCATAGCTAAAAATGAATAAAACAGCTTTGGTTTAGATTGCTTGGAAATCCTCCCCTCTGCTGCAATTACCGGATGAAATAGACATTAAGCTCAGAGGAGTTCTTCACTCAGTCTCTTTTGCTTCTTGCCTCTGTGAGGGACTGTTTTTCTGATGCCATTATTGGCAGATCGCCACATTGCACCTGCTGATCCACCTGCCTCTCGCTGGCGTGCAGTATTTAAAATGTTGCGCAATTAAAGTAAATGAGTTTAAAGGGCTGGATTTGCACTACACCTCCTGGGGAGCTGTTGTTCATCCTTAAAAGTGCCTGATGATGGTTTGGGAAGCGCTGCTGTTGGCCTGGCCCTGGGGTGCTGAATCGCTTCCCTTTGAAGAACTCTGTGGTGAATCCCCTCATAAGGATGCTAAATGGTAAGGAAGCATAAAGACAGACATTTTGTACCCCAGGAATCCAGTCTTTATAGATTGAGACTAGGCAGCAAAAGAAAGATTGTAAACTAACTAGAACCACCTAACCATTTCTTGATAGATTATAATGCTTTATCTCCACCTATTTTCATCTGTATTCATGAATTTAATTTTTAATTATTTCCTCCCGAGCTGTGTACAAAACGTTAAGTAGAGACACCTCAAAATGGAAAAAGTTACCTGCTTATCAGGATATTCTTTAATGCCTCACCTTTTTTAGTGGTCATTCATTACTCTCTGGTACCTATCTTTCTATTAGGTATGATACGAAGTCCAACAGAGGTGGTTTATCTTAGTCCTTTTATCCTTCTGCACAAGTTGGAGCACATCTAGGGGCATTGGTCATCTGACATCAGCGATTAGTCGTCACAGAGAACCAATTCTTGCTCTTTACACACATCTTATTTTATGGCCTTCTGGTCCTTCAGAGGTACCAGGCATATAAAGAACATGAAAAGATACATACAAGATGTTTGGTTTCCAGTCTGGCACATAAGGGGCTTGGAAATCATCGCTTTGATTTTCATAGGAAATGGGTCAAACTTAAAAATCAACACCTCTTCTTAGATCCGCTGGTTAATTAAGGTCACAAAGCGAACCACTGCTCCAAAAGTTGGAGAGACAGGCATGTAAAGAGACTCAGAACAGCACAGCAGAAAGCCAGGAGAAGAAATTTCCACAGGGACCTGCACTGGGCTAGAGAAATCTCAACTGTGATTGACAGATGACTGGAAGTTCAGTGCGGGCATGTCTAGAGTTAAAAATTCTGGGACAGATGGAGGGGGCAGCAGTCTTAAGGAGGTCCTGCACCTGAATGACTTCTACCTTCAATAGTACTCACGTTTTCACACTAAAGAACAGTAAAAGACGCTATGCTTCCAGCAAGGGAAGAAAAACGTAGTCATTTTGAAATACTTCCAGAGCATTTTATTCTTCTTAACAAGGGACCTCCTCAAGATGAATGATTTTATCAAAACTTAACTGAACCTGGGAAAGAAAAATCCACTCCAGCTACCTCTTGCTTGTAAGGTGGGAAGGGGGAGGAAATAACTCAACTCCAATCCCCTCTATCCTTCCTGTCTCACCTAAATATGTCAGAGGTGAAGAGTCAGACTTAGAAGCACTTGTGAAGGTCACAGCCCAGGGACACAGGCTCACTAAAAGGCTGAGATCTCATCACTGGACTATGAAATGCTTCTTCTCCTCCCACACCCTAATGTGACATCAGTGGAGCTCCTGTATAAAATAACAAGGAACTGCCTATCTTAGACTTTTCCCCTACAACACTCCAAGGAAACCCACACACAACAAGGGAGACAAAAACCAGAACATTAGAGGGAAGTTTAGCCTCAGTCACCCACAGCTACAGTGAACCCTAGACATGAAACCTCATGCTCAAGGCATATTTACATCAGTTCCTTTTACCTAGTACATGTCCCATGTTCAAAAATCACAAGGCATACTAAAACATACACAAAAAAACACAGCTTGGGGAGACATAACAAGTATCAGAATGAGACATATTAAAGACATGATGTAATTATTGTTATAGCAAGTTAAAACAACTATGATTAAGGGGTACCTGGCTGACTCAGTCAGTAGAGCATGCAACCCTTGATCTCAGGGTAGTGAGTACGAGCCTCTTGTTGGGTGTAGAGATTATAAATAAACTTAAAAAAACCTATGATTAATAGGCTAAGGGCTCTAATGGAAAAAGTGGATAGCAAGCGAGAATATATTGGTAATGCCAACAGAGAGGTGGAAACTCTTAGAATCAAAAGGAAATGCTAGAAATTAAAAACACTAACAAAAAGGAAGAATGCCTTTGATGGGCTCATGAATATACTGGGCATACCAAAAGAAAGAACCAGGGAGCTTGAAGAAATGTCAATAGAAATATAAATGCAAAGAGAAAAATAAAATAAAAAATATAGAACAGAATACTCCCAACAGAGATAATTACAGAGTTGTAACATATACATAATGGGATTATCAGAAAGAAAAGAGAGAACGGAACACAGTACTTGAAGCATTAATGACTCAGAGTGTTCCAAAATTGAGAGACATCAAACCACAGAACAAGAAATCTCAGAGAACAAGCAGAAAAAAAATAAGCAATCTACATATAGACATATCATATTCAAATTGCGAAATCACAAAGACAAAGAGAAAATTTTTAAGAAGCTAAGGATGGGGAGATTGGGATGGACCTTGCTTATAAAGGACAAAGGGTAAAAAATACACTGGACTTTTTTTTTAGAAACTGTATCAACAAGAAGTGAGTAAAGTATTTTAAGTGTTCAAAGAAGAAAACACTACCAGCCTAGAATTCTGTATCTAGCTGAATTATTCTTTAACAGAAGTAAAAACTTTCTCAGACAATAAAAAATTGAGTAAATGTGTCACCCATAGACCTGTTTTTCAATAAATGTTGAAATAGATCTACCCTATGACCCAGCAATAGCACTGCTAGGAATATATCCAAGGGATTGAGGCATGCTGATGCAGAGGGGCACTTGTACCCCAAGGTTTATAGCAGCACTTTCAACAATAGCCAAATTGTAGAAAAAGCCTAAATGTCCATCAACTGATGAATGGATAAAGAATTTGTGGTTTATATATACAATGGAATACTACTTGGCAATGATAAAGAATGAAATATGGCCTTTTGTAGCAACATGGATGGAACTGGAGAGTGTTATGCTAAGTGAAATAAATCATACAGAGAAAGACAGATACCATATGTTTTTACTCGTATGTGGATCCTGAGAAACTTAACAGAAGACCATGGGGGAGGAGAAGGGGAAAAAAAGAGGTTAGAGAAGGAGGGAGGCAAACCATAAGAGACTCTTAAAAACTGAGAACAAACTGAGGGTTGATGGGGGGTGGGAGGGAGAGGAAAGTGGGTGATGGGCATTGAGGAGGGCACCTGTTGTGATGAACACTGGGTATTGTATGAAAACCATTTTGACAATAAATTTTATATTAAAAAATAAATGATTCAGAAATAAGGAAAATTAGATAGGTCAGAAACTTAGGTCTACTGAAGGAAAGGAAGAGTTGGGGAGAAGATATAAATAAAGGTAAAATAAATTATTTTATATTTCTTATTCTTAATTAACCTAACAGCTTGTAAGAATAGTAATAGCTAATGTATACGGTGATTATAGCTTACGGATTTGAGAAATTAAGGAAGCAGTGATATAAAGGATGAAAAGGAAGGAATTGGGAATATTCTGTTGTAATTTACTTGCACTACATATAAAATGGTTTGGTATAATTTAAGGGAGTTTGGGTTATTTGTAAATGTATACTGCAAATGCAAAGGCAGCCACTAAAAGGTGAAAGAAGCAAAACCAGTATGCTAAGAGGGGAGGGAAAAAATGGAATCATTTAAAATGCTTAACATCAGACAAAGCAAAAAAAGTGGAAGATTTAAACACACACACAAAAGAACAAGGGCAATGACTAGAAAACATAATCTTATGAACACAGATGCAAAAATCTTCAACAAATTATTAGCAAATGTAATCCAACAATGTGTAAAAAGAACTCCAAACAACTCCAAAACAAATGGAGTTTATTCCTGGTATGCAAGTCTGGTGCCACATTAAAAAATCTATTAATGTAATACATCACATCAACAGACTAAAGAAAAACCCTATGATCATATCAACAGAGCCAAAAAACAAACAAACAAGCAAAAACAAAAAACAAAAGAACCCGATGTCCATTCATAATAACTCGGCAAACTTAGAATAGGAAGAGGTTTCCTCAATTGATTAAATAACATCTAGAAATATTGTAAAGCAAATAACAAACCTGCCAGTGAAAAACTAGAGGTTTTCCTGCTAATACAAGGACCAGTGTGAAGATATGCACTTCTTACCACTCCTTCTGAACATTGAACTGGAAGTCCTGGAAAATGCATTTAAGTAAGAAAATAAAGGTAAAGAAGAAATAAAACTGTTTTGTTTGCAGAGGACATGATTGTGCAGAAATCCCAAAGATTCAACAACAAAATCTACTTGAACTAATTAGCAATATAGCAAGGTTGAAGAACAGAAGTTTAATATACACAACTAACTGCTTTCTTACATACTAGCAATGAACTCTTGGAATTTGAAATTACAAACACAATAGCATCTACATTAGCACAAACAAAAAATGAAATCCTTGGGTATACACTTAAACTATGTACAAAATCTGACAAAATTTACAAAAAGAAAAAAAAACTGTTGAAAGCAAACAAGGAAGGTCTTAAAAAATGGAGAATATTTCATGTTTATGAACAGGCAGTTTCAATATTACCAAGATATGAGCTCTTCCTAAACTGATCAAAAGACACAATGCAATGCCAACCCAAATTTCAGCAAAGAATTATGTGGGTATTGACAAATTGAGTCTAAAGTCTTATGTAAAGGCAAAACACCCACAAAAGTCCTATTGAAGGAAAAAAAAAACAAAGTTGTAATACTAACACTACTCAACTTCAAGACTTAAAGTTTTAAACTACGTTAATTAAGACAATGTGATATTGGTGAAAGAACAAATAGATTAATCAAAAATAGAATGGACCCAGAAATAAACCGAGAAAAATATAGTCAAGTGGTCTTAACAAAGCAGTAATGGCAATTCCATTAAGAAAATTCTTTCTTAAGAAAGAATTGGAATTGGACATCCACATACAAAAATATTAATCTAGACAGACACCTTACACTTTAACATTAACCCAAAATGGATCCTAGATCTTTATAGAAAAGGCACAACTATCAAACTTCCAGAAGAGAACTGGAAAAGATCTAGGTGGCTTTGCATATGGTTGATGACTTCCAAAGTGCAACATCTAAAGCACAATTTTGAAAAAAATTAAGTGGATTTTATTAAAACAAACAAACAAACAAACAAACAAACAGTTCAGGGGCACCAGGGTGGCTCAGTTGGTTAAACCTCTGACTCTTGATTTCCCTCGGTTGATAATCTCATGGTTCGTGGGATTGAGTCCCACGTCAGGCTATGCACTGCTTGTAGAGTGCAGAGCCTGCTTAGGATTCTGTCCCTCCCTCTCTCTCTGCTAGTGCACTCTCACGCCCTCGCGCGCGCTCTCTCTCAAAATAAACATTAAAAAAAATAAATAAATAAAAAGTTCACCTCTGTTAAAGATACTGTTAAGGGAATAAAATGACAGGCCAAAGACTGGGAGACAATCTTTGCAAAACATATATGATAAAGAATTGGTCTCAGAAATATATGAAGAATTCTTAAAGCTCGGCACTAAGAAAACAACCAACCTAATTAAATAAGCAATAGGTCTGGACAGACATCTCAGCAAAGAAAATACATACATGACAATTAAGTACAGATACATGCTCCTTATCATAGGTCATTTAGGAACTGCAAATTGAAACTATAATGAGATACCATTATACACCTATTAGAACAGCTAGAATAAAGAAACAATGACAACACCAAATGCTGGTAAAGATGTGGAACAAGAGGGATTCTAATCGCTAATGGGAATGCAAAATCATACATCCACTTTGGAGAAGTTTGGTAATTTCTTACAAAACTTATACTCTTACCATATAATCCAGCAATTACACTCCCTGATATTTCCTCAAAGAAGTTCAAAATTTATGTCTGCACACAAACCTATACATGAATGTTTACAGGTACTTTCTTCATAATTATCAAAATTTTAAAGTAATCAAAATGTCCTTCAATAGATGAATGGATAAGCAAATTTTAGTACATCCGTAAAATTGAGATGTTATTCACCAATAAAAAGAAATGAGCTATTAATCCATGAAAAGACATGGAGGAAACCTAAATGCATGTTGCTAAGTCAAAGAAGCCAGTATGAAAATGCAATATACTGTATGATTCACAAATTAAGCAGCTCACTGGTTTTCAAGGGTGCATGTAGACGGAGGAGGGACGCATAGGTAGAGCACAGGAGATTCTTAGGGCAATGAAATTATTCGGTATTATCCTGTGGATACCTATCACTACACATTTGTCAAAACCGTAGATGTACAACACAATACGTGAACCTAATGTAACCATGGACAATGTTGGTAATACATCAACATTGGCTCACCACTGTAATAGAGTTAGTACCCTAATGAAGGTAAGGGAAGAGGAGGGTAGGGTGAGAGTGTATATTAGAGCTCTCTTTGCCTTCCATTCAGTTCTTTTTGTCAACTTCAAACTGCTTAATAAGTAGAATATATTAATTTTAAAAAGAGAGATGTACTATGCTCTGGGCAGTAAAATGCCAACAACACATACCGGACTTTATGAGAACGGAAGGAAAAAGCAAGCCCAAGTATATGGTAAGGCAAACATATTAGCAAATGTTTCCTGAGGAGATGTTATCTGAATTTATCAACAACGAAATAAGCTTATCTATGGGGAGGAAATTCCAGGTACAGAGAATAGTATAAGCAAAGATAGAAACATGAGATCATCTCAAGGTCTCATCTTCTGGCAGTGTGGTATGATACAGAGTGGTGGGGAAATGACGTCGGAGGTGCTGGCAAAGACCACTTTCCTTAGAGCCTTTCTTGTAGAGGAGGCTGGGCCTCCTATAGGTAACAGAGGCAATGTCTGACTTTGTTTAGGGAAGTAGAATGTTATTTGGAAGTTGTTCAAGTCACACGGTCTCTTGCTACCAGAATTCCTGGACATTTCCTGGGTTAATATTTTTTTTTTTTTTCAAAGCAAACCTATGTTTAAGACACAGATGCGGTAAGGGGTTTTTACAGATTTGCATTTTCACATATAAGGAAAGAAATGTCTTGAAGATCATCGCTCTGGGTTTTATTTAATCCATTTCTTTGCTTTTGCTTTTTAGCAGTTTAAAGTAGTGTTGTAAATACTTTAAATGGCCTGAGTTTTCGTAAAGTTTCTAATAGAAAAAAATAGATGTTTGGAGAAAGACAATTTCTAAGATTCTTATGAATAGTAACATGAATACATGCTGGCAAATATGCCTACCTATATTATGTACACATCTATATAGAAAAATTGTATCTATTTATAGCTTAGTGTTTACCCCTTCTGGATTTTGTTACTCCAAGCTAGTTGTATAGTATACAATGCACAATTTACTTCACAGCTTGTAGAACAACAGAACAAATATCAATTAGCATTTTACTCTTTATTCTTCAAGGAAAAATAATATAGACTATTTAAATTTCCTCCTGAGTCTGTCTGTGTGCATTCTAATGTAATGGCACAAAAAAAATTTTTTTTGAACTGATACTAGAAAAATACACACCATATAAATCAGCCATGGGGGTAAAATAAAGATATTTTTAGAAAGTATTAAAGAAGTATGTCAAATAAGAGATCTACATAGTTTCTGATTTTAACACTTTATTTTCATCCCCATTTTAAAACTGATTTACATTTTAAGCTCTAATATATCTGAATAGAAAGTCTTTACTAAGAAAAACTATCTGCTTTTCAAATTATGCACATTTAATACAATATTATATGATCATGTAATAGGTGGTGAAAACAAATTTCAGTGACTTGAAATTGGTTTTAATTCATACAGTGCTGGGAAAATAGTATGTACTTATAGTAAACAAGCTCATTGTTGATTTTTGTACTTGTTAGGGGCTGATTTTTTATATGCAAACTGCTTTTCTCATTACTTGGAAGTAACTTCGATGTGTTAAAAAATGTTTGCCAGTAGTAAAATATATATACATACATGTATCTATATCTATATCTATATCTATATCTATATCTATATCTATATCTATATCTATACACACATACATACATATATGCATACATACATACATATGCTATCCTTCTCAACTTATTAAACATTTAGGGTAGAGTGTATAGCAAGTTATTATTTTGAATATTTATATGCACACGAAAGTAATATAACTTCACCATAAAAACTATTTTTTGTAGGCTCTAAATTCAGATCTGTCTTCTCTGAGTTAAGTCACATTAGAGATAATTTACAGTAATATTAAATGTTTAATATATATAATCATGTTGCAGAAGTACTCACTTTGCTTTTAGCAACAATTTCAGTATCTTAGAAAAAATTCTCCTAAAACTCACTCAAGTGTTATTTGACCATTTATTTTATCAACTGCCTTCAGAAATCATCTACAGAAATCCCCACTCTAATATTAGAGAGGAAATATCAGCTGTTAATACTGCATATTTTAGAGACTTGTTCAAGGTATGGGATTTCTTTCCACTTATAAGGAAAGACTAAATTTATCATTTGGTTCAGAAACTAAATCTGCCTCGTGGTTGATGAGGTATATCTTATTTATCCTCTCTTAAGATTAAGGAAACAGTTAGCTGAAGGGGAATGACTTTCCAAAGGCTAAACTTGCACAATGACTGTAGATAAATCATAATCCTCTGAGTAAATGATAAGGGAGATATCACCAGTAACTTTTCCTGGAACTTCTTAAGATGTTCTTCCAAGAGCCCCTTTTTCCTACAAAATTCCCACTTCTATCCACAATCTTGATCCAGGTCGATACACCTAAATGCTTTTGCTGTAAAAATATTCCTTTAAGTTTTTCTGAATCTGTACTCCTTTCAACATTTTTTTTTTTCAAGTTTATTTATTTGGGGCATGGGCAAAGAGAGAGGGGAAGAATCCCAAGCAGTCTCCATGCTATTAGCACAGAGCCTGACACGGGGCTCAATTTCTGGAACCGTGAGATCATTACCTGAGCCAAGATCAAGACTTGGTCGCTTAACCAACTGAGCCACCCAGGTGCCCAAATCTGAAATTATTCCTGATGATTTCTTCACCTTCTCCCTACATTCAAATCATTGAGCTTTGGTGATTTATCTAAAACATCTATCACCAGTCTATCCACCCTCTTTATTACATGTTAGGGCTCTCAACCAGCCCATTTGCATCTTTTTTCAGAACTTAGTACTGGTCTTCAAGCCGACCCCATTTACACCTTTTTATTCTTTATTCAATTTGATATTCAGTATATAGATTAAGGAGAGAGAGAGAGAGAGAGAGAGAGAGAGAGAGAGAGAGAGAGAGAGAGAGAGAGAATCCCAAGCAGGCTCTGTGCTACCAGTGTAAAGTCCCATATGGTGGGGCTTGATACCGTGAACTGGGAGATTATCATCTGAGCCAAAATCAAGAGTTAAACTCTCAACCAACATCTCTGTAGGCACCCTATCTCTGTAGGCTTTTCTAATATTGATCTCCACTTCTATAAACTCTACTTCTTCTTCTAGTCAATTCTACACAATTTTACATGGATGCATGCATATTAGCTTTCTTTCTCCAAAAAAGTTCTTTGATGGCAGTGACTTATCTCCATCTCTACACAATCCAAGAAACCTAGTCAGGCCATCATTTGCCAAATCTATCAGTTAACATGCATACACATTTTCAAGATACTTTATCATCACTTCTTTATTTCCTTTAATATCTACATTATATTTTTCCTATTTTACTTTGCACCCATTCTCCCATCTTCCCTCCATATTTATTTTTTATTTTTTTTTCATTTTTGAGTGACAAAAAGAGACACAGCATGAGTGGGGGAAGGGCAGAGAGGGAGACACAGAATCCAAAGCAGGCTCCAGGCTCTGAGCTGTCAGCACAGGGACCCACATGGGGCTCAAACCCACCAATCACGAGATCATGACCTGATCTGAAGTTAGAAGCTCAACCGACTGAGGTACCCAGGCACCACTTTTCTCCATATTTAGTTCACTATTCTAAAACTAAGGCCTTTGATGCTTCTTAAATGAAGAGTTTCCAATTTTTAAACTTAAATAGCAAAGTTTCTTATTATATGAAATTTGAAAAGTATGGAAAAATAGACTCAAGAAAATTATTGTGTATACTCTCATCATCCCCTAGAGAAAAATAATCTGACTTTCAAGTTACAGTACCATTATGTGTATTTAATTCTACAAGCCTTCTTAGACGATTCACCCTTAGATGCAAATCTGCAAGTCTCCCACCCAATCCTAAAGCTTTTAATAATCTTAATTACAAAGAAATAAAACATCGAGTATTTGGCCTCAACTCAAGGCTATGAATGAGTTGGCTGCAAAGTATTCTTTTAATCCTCATGACCACTATAGTTTTCCATGCAACCCTTATACTCATCAAATCTTTCCCAAATACACCCCTTGAGACATTCCACTAAAAAAAAAAAAAAGATTGCTGTGGTTAAATTAGGTTCTTAGATAGTCATAAAGTCTTAGTAATTTTTAAATCTATTTTTTTAAGTTTTATTTATTTATACTGAGAACATGAGTGACAGAAGGAGAGCAGAGGTGGGGCAGAGAGAGAAGGAGAGAGAGAGAGAGAGAGAGAGAGAGAGAGAGAGAGAGAGAGAGAGAGAGAGAATCGCAAGCAGGCTCTGCACTGTCAGCCAAGAGTCCAATGTGGGGCTCTGGAGAATCAGACACTTAACTGACTGAGCCACCAGGTACCCTTGGATCTATTTATCACTTGTAAACAACAGCCCTTTGTCATCAAAACAAGTGCCCTCCTTACTACCTTAAATTTAATTTAATTAAAAAACTGTTTAATAGACTAGAGCTTAGAATTTCTCAGTCTTTTTCATTTGACCTTTTTTGATGTGATATCTAAGAAACAAAGTTTGAAAAACCACATACATCATTCCTTACTTTCCCTTATCTACATTGTAAAAATGAAGACTGTAAAAGAAATTGTAAAAGAAATATCTTATTAAAAAATCATGCTCTGATACCTGAGGCATGCTTACTTTTCTGAATTAAGGCTGGTAAAATATCCAAGCAGGAGCCACAGTAAGGATGGGAAGTGTGAAGGTAGTCACTGTATAGTTAATCTGCCATGTTATAGGGCTGGTCCTTAAAATACTGATCAGAAGCCAGTTATTGTCCTGTTAATCTAGTAGGAAGTTATCTTTCAACAGCATATAAACCAAAATCTTGCTTGGAGTCATTTATATCAACAGAATTCCAATTTATTAATTACAAGTAACTTTCTATAATAGCTCTTACATTCCAGAATGTAGGTATATGTGATTTCATAGTCAGCATATCCCCATCTTAGACCCATTCAGAAAGTCAGTACAGAAGTAGAATGCTAGTTTAATAATTTAAAAAGACAGATACCACTGAAAATAGTTGTAAAGAGTATAAATGGCCAATCCTAACCCAGATCTATAAGGAAATCCAAATCCTAATAGAAAGAGGAAATGGATCGGTAAAAATGTTTTAAAGATGAAGTTGAGTATCTAATAAAATTATGTTGACTAACTCACCCTAAAATGGATATTGTATATTATTAAGTCTTTCTGTTGCAATTTAAAAGTCTCAATCTAGCTTAAGTGTTGTTTTATTTTAAAACATGTATTGGCTTAAGTAAACTAGGAAAAGGCATAGTCTTCAAGCATAGTATAGTAGGGAAAGATAGGATCAGACAGAGAGAGAAAGGTTAGAACCTGAGGTCCCTGAGTAGAGAAAAAAACCTATCTTGGACCAATGCCTGGACCATTTGACTACAGCAAACCCCCTCAGGGTGTGAAATCCCTGTTAAGAATCTAACAGACACCACTACTCCCTCTCAGGTTCCCCTCAGGAATTTAACAATAAAAATACCTAGCAAAACGATAAAACTTATGTTGTATGTGGGACAATGGAGTTGAACCAATCAGGAATGACACCCAGCACCTAGAGTAGTCCAGTCAGTAAGGGTAGAACCTGAGAAGGAATGAGGGGGAAGGGGTGGATGGGTACTGACCTGAAGCTTATAAACAAGGACCTTTGCCTATGGTCATAGGTATTCACCTTCGAATGTCCTCTCTCTGTCAAGACAGCTTTCCTACTATTCTTACTTTCTAATCTTATCCTCTAATAAACTGTTGCCTGCTGCGCATTGTGTCCACCTCTTCATTCTTCCAAGTGGTGAGACAACAAATCCTGGGTATTGAGTTTTAAAAAAATCCTGCAACAATAGCTTGATCCAGAAACTCAGGCAGTTATATCAAGCTGACAGGGATCACACAATTCAATCAATTTCACACAACTAGTCAGCAAGAAAGTTGAGAAACATCTCCAGATCATTAGATTGCATGCCTTGTCCTCTCTTTTTACTATTTCCCTCTTTTATTTTTGAGCGATCTCCCATTAATGAAAGAATATTTATAAACACAGCTTTATGAGGACAACGTAATATACAGACGACTGCAATACCATTTGTAGTATTTCTGTAATAATTTTACCTGCCATTTGTAAAATACCAGACACCAGTGAGCTATTTTATCTATTTTTCTGTGGCTGAAATGCCACCAAATTTGCAGAGGTATCATTTTAAGAGAATGAAGTTGATATTTCTGGCACCACAAAATTTTTAACTTTTCACACTGAACTGTCAAAACCAAAAAGTTGTCTCCAGTCCTACCAAGAGTCCTGAATTACTGAACAAAAGCATAGCCAAAATAAACCTGTGGGGTTGGGGGGGGGTCTCAAAAATTTAAAAGCCAATTAACATGTTCATTTTTTCTCTACTGCCCACATTAAGACACATAAAATACAGATTGCTTTGGGCATATATTGTCTTTCCTAAACACCACCTTTTCTTCTAAGGGAGAAATACATTATGATTTGGACGTGGGGTGGGAGGAGAGCAACACAGTCAATATTCGTCTGTTTCGTCTGTCAAATATACTTCACTCTGCGTGTTTTGTGTCCAATGGGACCAATCCAAATGTAGCACAGTACGTATACATTAAAAGAATTCTGACCTCCATGCTCAAAACCCTTTTTAGAAGAAGTAATTGTCTTTTATCGTTGGTTCTCTTTTTGAGTAAATAATACATAAATTACAATCCAAGCTACAAAGAGAACAATCTCCGCGCTGATTTGAAATTCAGCAAACACACCAGATTATGCTTTCAGGTGGCAAAAGCTCCAGGGTTCCCTGGCTTCTTTTGTGTTCCCAGGCTTGTAGAGTGCTAGGAGCTGACAGATGCTTATCAAACATTCATGTAAACACTGCTATCAAAGCTATGCTCTCTGGCTCTGCCTTCACACAAGAGGGTCAGCATGGAACATCATTAACACTGGGCCAAAGATAGAAATGTCATGCCAGGATGTCTGCAAAGCAAGAGAAGGCCTCCACTGCTGGTCTAAGGCACAGCACCCAAACTGTTAACTTTGCTGACATGAAAGATGAATGCAGAGGCAACATTTACAACATTGCGGAGTGTTTAGTTAAGCGTGAATTCTGTTAGGCGTTTTCATCTTTGTGTCCTCAAGTTAAAATAGAGTTTGGGGCTCTTTTTGTTCTGTTTTCTTGTTTTTATCAGAGAGGATGTGGACATGGAGTTCAAATCCGAAATAATAACGCCTTCATGCACAAACAAAATATCAGTTACTTCACTACTTTGGTAGCAATACAATAATACAGGAGGCATAAAGTTGAATTCTCTAGTTCCGGCACTACTTACCAAATTTTGAAGGCCTCTTTCCCTTCTTCGTGTGCAGGAGTCACAGTACTTGTTGGGATGACTCCTTACCAACCCATAGGCCACAAAGTCGGTCTCAAAAGTAACCTCACCCTTTCACCAAGAAAATCTAGGAGACGGCTCTCCTCCATTTTTATATCAGGGCCTAATTTTCACCTGAGAAACATTGCCACTTGGCTCAACTACTTACCAGCTTCACATACTTAGCGTCCTTGTGACTAAATAGTGTGAATCAGAGAGTCTTCCAATTGCTTATAATTGCCTTCAGGTGGCAGTTTCCAAAGTGTGGTCCCCAGGGCAGCAACCTGTGCATCATCTGGGTACTTGTTGTAAGTGTAAAACCTGGGGCTTGTTAAAGATGAAAACCTAAGTAAAGGAGACTGATTTTATTCAGACTGCTCTAATAGTGCAAACACTGAAAACCAAAGATCACAATGTCACAGCACGGTGGTTTTTTTCTTAGACTTATGCAGGGAGAGAGGGAAACAAGGTACAGAAGGAATGATTTACATTTGTGATTGTTTTGCAGTCAGGGGATGTGTCAGTTGCTGAACAGGAGCTTATCTCTGCATGTAGCTAGTTTTCAGGGGACAATCAGTTCTACCATTAGCTAATCATTCATGGGACAAAGAACACAAAGTCGGAGGACCTGTGTTTGGCCTTGACACAGGTAAACAAGAATCATTTGCAAGACTAAGTGAGTTACAAGAAAGTGTGGTTAGTGAGTCTTTGGAGTCATATTGAAACGAATGGTTCTTTGCAAGAGACCATTTCTTGGAATACAAAAGAGAAGGGAGGAATTTGAGAAACTAAAGTTTGGATGTATTTCTTACCCATTACTGCTTTCTGGGAGCACAGTGCTCACCTAATGTTCAGTATTTTCAGACTTTACCCTAGACCTACTGAATCAAAAACTCTGGAATTGTGTTGAAGCATCTCAAATTTAACAAGCCATCCACATGATTCTCATGCACATTGAAGTTTGACAACTACAGCATTAGGCTTTGCCTCCCAAACCTGTCTGTCTGTCTTTCTTTCTTTCTTTCTTTCTTTCTTTCTTTCTTTCTTTCTTTCTTTCTTTCTTTCATCTATCAATCTATCATCTATCTACCTATCTACCTATCTATCATCTACCTGTCTATTTATCTATCTACCTGTCCATCTATCTCTATCAATCTATCTATCTATTTGCTGTCTATCTATCTATCATCTATCTATCTATCTATCTATCTATCTATCTATCTATCTATCCATCCATCCATCCATCTACCTGTTCGTGTAACTGGCCTATTTCAACAACTTTGTAGATGATTTTTTTTCCCCTACTTCTTTACCTTCTACTTGCAGTACATACATGGGTTCCAGGCTCCTACAACTGCTATGTGGATCCTAAGACCTCATACTATGGAGTCAGAGAATCTTTTTTCTTGCTACCGCTAAAACTTCTGTTTTCTATCTTCCTGCTTAGTTATAACTGTTATTGGACAACCATTTAGCAATGGTATTTTCCCAACTTTCTCTAAGCTCAAATAAGATTCACACACACACACAGTCTCCTAGAGGATTTAGTGAGATATTGCCTGTAACTTTAGATATTGCTGCATAAAACATTTGAAACTAAATGGTTCAACTGTGTTCCAAAACACCACCTTATAGATATTTAAGCTTTCAGCTAATTCAAATATGTGAATATATATACACACACACACATGTGTGTGATACAGACACACACATACACATCAGCTTTTGTGCTATGTACATACTATGAAATCAGCATCTCACGCATGATCTGTTTTGGAGTACTGACTAAAAATAAAATGAGCCATATATTAGGAATGATTACAGTCCATGTTTTTAGCCTCTTTCCTTTCCTCTCTCATTGTCTATAATTTTTTGTGCAAATGGCAGGGGGATATTTCCAATTATGAAATAACATAGTTCTACTTATTTCATTTGACTTTCTTGAAATATACTCATCACTGGGTCCCTGGGTTCATGCACAAAATACAAAACAAAATTCACTATTTTAACTACCCAGCCAATTATTTCTTTGTAATGGAAAAAGTCATCCTCAGACTCTCTACAGAAGGGTACAACAAAAAGGTGGGCATTTCTAAAATCTATGTTAGTTTGTAATCCTATCATCTGTTGTGATTCTTAAGCCTAAATGCAGATGGTTTTGCTGCATGGACCAAATCTACGTCTATTACTGAAACTGATATGGGAAAGCAGCATTTAGGATTTATCTTGCATCATAACAAGAAAGTATATTTTCTGTTTATTCAGAAAATAGAAATATGAAACACTTATACTAATTCAAAATTGCGTATCTCCTTTAGATACCCCAGTTACATTATATATATATATATATATATATATATATATATATATACATATATATATATATATATTAGGTCATATATAAACTAATATCATAATGTTTTCAGTGGGAAGTCCAGGCGTGACTATAGTATCTATAGCAAAAAAAAAAAAGAAAAAAAAAGTAAAATAAAACCAAATATGAAAAAAAAGGAAAAATATAAGCCACTTATTGCTTAGAAAGTTTAAGAGAATATTGGAAAATATTCAAATAACCTTATTTTTAAAAATTTAATGTGTATTCATTTTTCAGAGACAAAGAGACACAGAGCGAGTGGGGGAGGGGCAGAGAGAGAAGGAGACACAGAATCTGAAGCAGGCTCCAGGCTCTGAGCTGTCAGCACAGAGCCTGAAGTGGGGCTCAAACCCACAAACCGTAAGATCATGACCTGAGCCGAAGTCAGATGCTTAACAGACTGAGCCAACCAGGCACCCCCTAATAACTTTAAATAATGATTTGGCCATTGCTTCTAAAGTATGTTGCCATTTTACTGAAAGTGGAAACGTTGTATCTTGGTTTATCAAATTTTCTACTGAATTCCTTTTATTGTTTGAGGTTTCTATTCTACAGCCTTCCTTCTCCTCCTCCTATCTTCCTAGCATATGTCTATTGATTGCTCACTGGTTAAATAACCAATGTTATAGTAATACTTATATATAAATATGGTTGCAACAGAATCAAAATTATAATTTGATTTTGTTCTTATAATTTTTTCTTAATTATTTTAAAATTTTTTCTTAATATTTCTAACCTCTTTTTCTCCCTGCCCTGACAGACTTGTGAGTAACCTAGCAATATATTTTCCAAATACTGTATCACATCATTACCCCTTGCGCCTCGCCCCCCCTCCCATGTTCCAAGAACTGCCCTCCCAGAGCTCATGGTCCTTCTCCCATCTTGACAAGTTGCTCTCTAGTCTTATTGTATAGAAGTCACCTTATGTTTCTCTTCATCAGTCTCTCGGATTAGACCTCACTCTTCCAGGACCTTCTATCTTTCTATATGGGTCTTATTCATTATATGACATATATCTTCTACTCAATGTCTATAGTAGAATGCACACAAGTATAGTTCATGAGATTTCATATTGTTTTCAAACTTTCAAAGATCTTTTGATAGTAGGGTAATACAACATAATGACACCTGAGTGTAGAAAAGACAAAATTCTCTTTTAATTATAACCCCAAGAGAAGGCTGCCATGTAGGACCTCACCCAAAGGGTTGCATCTGGTGAAAGAATAACATCAAGCTGGAGGTGTAGGGAGGCAGTTTATATATGACAAGTTGGGGGGGGTGGGTAACTAAAACTTACAGGCTTCTTGTATATTGCTAACTTGAATAATTTCTCAGGCTCTGGGGAATAGGACTATGGCTAATAGTCTGGTATCTAGCCCTGGGGCAATTGGTATAGATGTATTGTGGCCCCAGATACAGATAAAGGAAGTGGTCGGGGTGTGGAATTAATCAGCTGCTCAAAAAGGAGAATTGACCATGTTCTAGTCAGAAAAACCCGCAATACAAAAATGTGTTAATTAATTGTTATATATGAACATCCTTTGTATGCCTATTGTCATTCACAGCCAATTTATTCTCCCCCAAAGTATCCACTCTCTTGGCTATTTTAGTAATTACTTCCTTATATTTATCAGATTTTACTACACATGTGCATTCTTTGCCATTATAGTTTAGCCTTGCCCAATCCTAAACTCATTATTATTTCATGTTTCTAATTATTTATAGGTTTTTCCTTCATTCCCTTTCCTTACAATTCATGTGTTAAAAAACCAGGCCATTTGACCTATAGACTTTTCCAGTCTTAATTTTGCAGGTTTCATTCTCACAGTGCAATTTAACATGTTTTTCTGTTCTATCACCTGCAAATAATCAGCTAGATTCAGAGCTTTGATCATACTCAGGTTTAATTACTTTGGCAAACTTATGTACGATATTACATTCCATCATCAGGGGGTGCGTGATAGTTCATTTTGTTATTTTGAACCATCCTGGTTCTTTTCTCAAATCACTTTTCCATTCTACCAGCATCTCACTCCTTTTTTGTTTTTATCTTTATTTTGATTCTGTCCAATGCTGGACTCCTTTCTTTACTACAAGATTCCATGGAATTAATGATGAAATAGAGTTGTTTTTCAAGAATGAGGGATTTGTAGAAGAGGTATATTTTGAAATGAGAGTTGACCAATAAATAACAATTAATTAGATGGAAATGGGATAGAAGATTTTAAGCAGAAGGAATGGCATTGTCAGTGACACAAAAGTATGAGAAAATGAGGAAAGAAGTGTCAGTAGAGTTAGAGTGTGCAGACATGGGAGGCTGAAGATGACATTGCACTTGTGTGCATGGTCCATTTAATAAAGGCCTTTGTGTGGCATGAAATGAAATACTGCTTTTTTTTAAGTTTATTTATTTATTTTTATAGATAGAGAAGAGCATGCAAGCAGGGGAGAGACAGAGAGAAAGGGAGAGAGAGAATCCCAAACAGGGTCTGCACTGTCAGCCCGGAGCCTGACGCGGGGCCCCATCTCACAAATCTGAGCCGAGATCTAGAGTTGGATGCTTAACAGACTGAGCCACCCAGGCACCCCTAGAGAGTCCTTTTTAAATGTCCGTTATACAAATACTATAAGGGCAGGGGAGAGTGAAAGCATAACCCTATATAAAGTGAAGGTAGAGGAAAGTAAATTCAAAGCAGGTAAAGGGAGGCGAACTCTCAAATCTCTCCAAGAGTAAAATTTTCATGAGACAGTATGTCATTGGTTAAGAGCTAGGCTCCTGAGTCAGTAGTTTGCTGCGAGTGTATCTTTGTGGAATTTTCTTTCTTCATCATGATCTTTACCTGCAGCTCAGCGAAGGGTTTATGTGGAACATTCATTAAATGATTATAAACAAAAAAGACACAAACTCTCCTCCCCAGCAGCCCCTCCTGTAGCTCCTCTCTCCCGGCAAATAGCAACTCCATCTCCTTACCCCCTCCTACTCTCCTCCCCGTCCTCTGTGGTTCTCTGCTCCTGCCTCTGCTGATCTCTATGACATGAGCAAAACAGTAGTAGCTAACACATAAAGGTTTTAAATGAATAATAGGAGTATGTAAAACCCATCATCTACATGGGTATTTATAGCCCAGTTTCAATCTGCAATTTATAGTCACCTTTAAATAAATGCCCATTTTACATGTTATTTCATATGTAGGTATAATTTTCATGTAACGGTATTTTCTTCCACAAATACTAAATAGCAAGCAAACACCAACAACAAAAGCTCTGACGCTCAATAACTGTGTGCCATGTGGATCCTTTCACCTCAAGTGTCTCTTAGCCCATTTTAGGGTATAGAGGACCCCAGTTGGAGAAAATAGAGACAAGGAAGAATTGACATATTTTAAGAACAAGGTAAATCTGATACTAAATACTCATGAAATGATGAAGTTATTAAGGTGTGTAGAAGATATGGGTAGGAGTGGGTGGAGGAAACTATTAGAGTAACCCACAAAAGGAACGATTGGTGACTAAACTAAGACAGTGGCAGCAGGGCTAGTGATGAAAAAAATGGGGAAGCAAGAGGTTTGGAAGCCAACATTAGTGAAGAGGGTGATATATACAAGTACGGGAGAAGTTCCAAGGGTCTCTGTACTCTGAAAATTTTTAGAGATATAGTCAAAGAAATTGGCCATCTTGTGTATTCATCTTGGTGTTCAAACATCAATTAAAAGAAGATGCCCATAAAGAAAACAGATATGTCCCTAACCTTCATTGGTTACACATTCTCACCAACCCCTACCATGAAAATGTGGCAGCCAAACAAGCATTATGCCTGTATTTATGTTCAAAGTAATTAAATCCGAAGTCCTCCAGACTTATGTTTTGGTTCCATTTGCTTCCTTATTCCTTTGATTCTAAGTTTCCATGTTGAAAAACTCATTGCAGGTGCTGTAAATTAGAAATACTTAAACCATTCAGCCATCAAGTCATGGCTTAAATCTGGCTAACCCCTTGCCTTTCTATTCCTCCAAAACCATATTTACTCTGCTGTACATAGAATGCAGTAAATAAGTGAATTAAATGGGAGAGTGTCTTAAGGAAATTTACTCTAAAAAATGGATACAAACTAATCATATGTGTTAACTTGCTGAACTGCAAACATTCTGAAATCTTGAAGTCCAGTGTCAATGCTAAGACAGTTAACAAAAAGGAAGTACATGTTTGCTGACAATTATTACTCTGAGTAAAGTCCCTTCTTAGCATCATCATATATGGTGTATGAGAGGAAAGATAATAGCATAAAAAGGTAATATGTCTAGGAAAGATCTCAGTCTCTTCCTCATTTTAAAGAAGAATGGATTGGTCTTTTTAACACTGGACTTACAGCTTTGCAAGGTAGGATAAATGCATTTGTAGTGAAAGATGAAAGTCATGATATGTGAAGAGCTGAAACGATGAGATAAATTATTTTTTCCTCTTACAAGTAGAATTGAATTGGGAACTAATAAAAAATACCATCAATAAACTTATGGGCATTAAGGCGCATGTGACATGGGAAACTATTCTTTATTCAGGCGTACCAAGTTTCACACTTTCCACATGCACGAGAGCTGTGCTTCTCTTCTTAAAAACATTATTTATGATTTTGTAGGTTAAGAAAAAAAAATCACACTCATTTGCCATCACGATTCTCTAGTTTACCAGCTGCTACTCAGCATTGTACGATGTTAGATATATTGGCCCCTGTACAGATATTTGCTCTTGCCATGACTTTGTAAGAATAATTTATTGCCAACTAGATGTTTTGCTTTAGTTTTAAACAAAAATCTCTACACTTCTGTAGTGTATTACAAGCCAGGATATTTCACAATATTGATGTTTCTATAATTTCTTCTTACGTTGTCTTTTTTCTCCTAAAAAATTGTGGGTTTCATAAAAATCACAGTTAAGCATTTGATTTCCATTTAAGGCTGCGTTGCACATCCCTTTAACACCATATACGTTGTGTTTCTGAGGTAGTTATCTAACAGGCCAAAGAGCTTGAGATCTGTCCTTCAGGCTATGTGTAAACCAAAGAATATATTGTGTCCTCTTTCCCCACAGCGTTTTTCTTTTTTCCTTTCCATACTAGTTCCTCCAAAGGGAAGAGACATTTTGTAGGTAGGTTTAATATGTTTTTTCCAGCTCTGTCATCAAATGTAGGTTTTAGAGGTAGAGTTGGCTCTGCAAATCTATCCAATGTCAATTCCACGAGATGGAAATCAAAGTCTCTTCTAGTGAAAAAATGTAAGTTATGTTCTTAAATCCAGCTTTTTTTCTATTTTCCAGAAAATTGAAAAGAATACTACAATTTTTATTGGAAAAATAAAGTTAATTAAATTAAGCAGCAGACCAAAAGCAGAACAATACACGATACAATAGAGTCTAAAAGAAAACTCTATTTGTTCTCTCACTTCCTCAACTAATGTTAGTTTGGTGTTACTGTTCATTAAGCATTGTGTGAGGTGATAGATATAAAAACCAGTTGTAATTCTCGCCTTCAGGGAAATTATAGTGTTGTGAGAGAAAGCAGAGAGATAAACATGAAAATAAATTAAAAAATAACAATCACAAGAAAAAAATATTTTACCTGTACTAACTATATTTTCTTTTCTTTTCTTTTCTTTTCTTTTCTTTTCTTTTCTTTTCTTTTCTTTTCTTTTCTTTTCTTTTCTTTTTTTTCTATTCTTGATGCTCTAACATCTTCCTGATGTGCTTCGGGCCTTGGTGACTCTGGAAGACCTGTTCCTCCCAGGACTGGCTAACTGCTAGAGATGGTAAACGGGTTGTTTAGGAGCATGCCTTTAATATGTAAGCCAATCAATCCAGAGCCTTACCCTCAACCACTCCTTCTAGGGGGCTCTCACACTCAGGGACCACTATTCCCCTGCCCTAATAACTCCAGGGCCAGCTGCTTGATATTTAGGGATCACTCCTATAACACAGAACCCAACAAAATTATTAAAATTGTCTGATCCTGCATCTACTTAACTATACTTAATGCCTCCCCCATTCTTTCCCATGAAATCCACAATAAAAGCACTAGCCAGCAGTTCTTTTCTCTTTCTCTGCCTGTTCATCACACCTCTGTGCTTCCTCACGTGACCCTGTGTAATTGTACCATGTCTTCTGTCTCTAGGGGACTGTAAGTATAATGAAAATGTTATTCATAACAAGCATTTCCACAACTCCATGTCTTACTATACCTGATCAAAGCAAATCTTGAGTATCATTAAAAGTCACAAGTGAATATTGAAAATGAATATTATTGGGGTGCCTGGATGACTCAGTAAAGCATCCAACTCTTGATTTCAACTCAGGTCATGATCTCATAGTCATGAGATGGAGCCCCACATCTGGCTTTGGGTGGTTAACATTCTCTCTTGGGCCACCTGGGTGGCTCAGTCAGTTGAGCGTCCAACTCTTGATTTTAGCTCAGGTCACGATCTTACAGTTCATGGGATCAAGCCCTACATTGGCCTCTGCACTGACAGCATAGAGCCTGCTTGGGATTTTCCCTCTCTCTCTCTCTCTCTCTCTCTCTCTCTCTCTCTCTCTCTCTGCCTTCCCCCTGCTTGTACATTTTCTCTCTCTCAAAATAAATAAACATTAAGAAAAAAGATTTTCTCTCTCTCCCTCCGACCCTCCCCCACTCTCTCTCAACACACACACACACACACACACACACACACACACACACTAAAAACAATAAAAATAAAAACAACATTATCTATTTTATCTAAGAAGATAATGTCCTGGAAAAATAATTTTAAAAATATGTTTGACAAGAAATAGAAACCCAGAAAGGACCTGCGATTAATAATGAAAGGAGACCACTAGTCAAAACTCCTCAACAAAACCTGGCATCCCCCTTCCATCATCATTCCCATGTGCTTTTACAAGTTATTTCTACCAAACTTGCAAGGAAAATAACCTATACATGATAAGAATATAAAGAATCTCATCTTACGAAGTTTGTGTAACAACTCATAAAAGGACTGTATGAGAAAGAAAAATATCACTTAAAAATGTAAATATAAAATCCTAATTAAATAAAGGAAAATAAAATTTAGCTATGCATATATATGTTTATGTATACATATATATATGTGGTTATTAGCAAGTTTTCTAGATACACAGCAGCTCTAAGAAAATTATAAAATGTAAATTTTATTTACTTTTATTCGTTTCTTTTCTTTTTCAAAAATTTTTAGTGTTTATTTATATTTGAGAGACAGAGACAGAGCATGAGTGGGGGAAGGTCAGAGAGAGAGGAAGACACAGAATTTGAAGCAGGATCCAGGCTCTGAGCTCTCAGCACAGAGCCAAATGTGGGGTTAAAACTCATGGGCCATAAGATCATGACCTGAGCTGAAGTCGAACACTCAACCGACTGAGCCACCTGGGCACCCTGTTTATTCTTTTCAATTTTTGTTAAATGTTTATTTTTGAGAGAGAGAGACAGAGCATGAACAAGGGAGGGGCAGAGAGAGAGGGAGACACAGAATCCGAAGCAGGCTCCAGGAGCTGTCACCACAGAACCCGACATGGGTCTCAAACTCACCAACTGTGAGATCATGACCTGAGCTGAAGTCACTTAACTAACTGAGCTACCCAAGTGCTCTAGTTCTTTTAAGTGTTTGTTTATTTTTTTGAGAGAGAGAGAGTGCATGTGAGTGAGGGAGGGGCAGAGAAAGAGGGAGAGACAGAATCCCAAGCAGACTCCATGCTCAGCTCAGAGCCCTATGCAAAACTTGATCTCACAACCATGAGATCACGACTCAAGCCAAAATCAAGAGACAGACGCTTAACCACTGAGCCCCTGAGGCACATCATAAAATGTAAATTTTAAAATATGCCATAAACAATAGCAACAACTGTAAATTACATAGGATAAACCTTTAAATATGTGAATAAATTATATAAAGAAAATTTTAACATTGAATAAAACAATATAATACACATAAGGAAATCTAAACCAATTGAAATAATACACTCTTCAACACAATAAAGATGGAAATTCTCCCCAAATTAATGTATAAATACTTTACAGTAGTGCCTGGGTGGCTCAGGCAATTAAGCATCCAACTCTTGGTTCCAGTTCAGGTCATGATCTTATGGTTCATGGGTTCAAGCCCCATGTCAGGCTCTGCACTGGCAGCAGCACAGAGCCTGCTTGAGAGTCTCTGTCCTCCCATCTCTGTCCCTCCCCCCCACCCCCTCGCTTTCTCTCTCTCTCTAAAAATACATAAACATTAAAAAAAATCTTGTAATTCCATGAAATTTGACTAACTAATCCTAACTCTTATGTAAAGGAAAGGGTAAGAATGATCAAGATCATTTTTAATGATAATTCCAAGCAGAAGTCTCCTTACCAGATAGAAACATTTATTAAAAGATTATGATGGGGAAGTAAATAACAGTACAAATGTGTACATATTTCATTGTGTATATTTATGGCGAATAGGTTTATTTTTACATTTTTCTTGTATTTCTAGTGTACATATGACCAGTTTGAAACGTTTTTCCAGCTTCCGGAGAGAAGATGGCAACATAGGAGGATGCTGGGCTTACCGTGTCCTGCTGATCACTTAGGTTCCACCCACATCAGCCTAAATAACCCAGAAGACAAGAAGAAAGGACTCTCTGGAGCCAAGCATAGACAAGAGACCCATGGAAGAGGGTAGGAAGGGTGGAGAGGTGGTGCATGCTACACGGACCGGTGGGAGGGAGCCAGGGCAGTGGAGGGGCGGCCTACCGGGCAAGGCAGAGCCCGTGAATCTGATTTGCAAAAGCGGAGGGGCCGGCCAGAGTGAGTTCTGACAGCCAGAGGGACTTGACATCTGCAATGTTATAAGTCAACGGCTCTGCTCGGAGAGCGGGAGGGTGAGAGGACACTGGGAGGGAAAGGTGTTGAGCCCTGGAAGACAGAGCTCAGCTAGGCAGGGAACAAAGGCACTGACAAGCACCATCTCCCTCGCCCATCCCCAGACAAAATCCCAAAGGGAGCCAGTTCCCCACAGGGAACTTGCTTGCACCGCGCAAACACCCAAGGCTGTGCTTCTGTGTATCAATCCCTCCGACAGGTCTGCCTGCCTCCCTCCTGGTGCTGCATAGCCCCTCCCACAGGGGACCACCAACGGCAAGTGGCTAAGCCTGCCCCTCCCGCCCTGTGCACCTTGCAGATCCATCCCAGCTAATATACCAGATCCCGTAGAAGCAGCACCAGAAGCCTGGCAGTGTGCAAGTAGCCCAGACAGGGGCCACACCACTCCACAGTGAGTCCTGCCCCTGGGAGAGGGGAAGATAAGGTACACACCATTCTGACTATGGCCCCAGGAGTGGACTGGGGACAGGCACCGGGTCTGACTGCAGCCCCGCCCATGAACACAAGTTACTCCAGACAGCACAGGGAAGTGCCCTGCAGTTCCACGCCACCCCAGGGACTATCCAAAATGATGAAACAGAAGAATTCTCCTCAAAAGAAACTCCAGGAAGTAGTGACAGCTAATGAATTGATCAAAAACGATTTAAGCAATGTAACTGAACAAGAATTTAGAATAATAGTCATAAAATTAATCTCTGGGCTTGAAAAGAGTATAGAGGACAGCGGAGAATCTATTGCTACAGAGATCAAGGGACTAAGAAATAGTCATGACGAGTTAAAAAATTCTATAAATGAGGTGCAAAATAAAAGGGAGGCGACCACAGCTCGGATTGAGGAGGGAGGGGAGACAATAGGTGAATTAGAAGATAAAATTATGGAAAAAGAGGAAGCTGAGAAAAAGAGAGATAAAAAAATCCAGGAGTATGAGGGGAGACTTAGAGAACTAGGTGAAGCAATCAAATGGAACAATATCCATATTATAGGAATTCCAGAAGAAGAAGAGAGAGAGAAAGGGGCTGAAGGTGTACTTGAACAAATCATAGCTGAGAACTTCCCTGAGCTGGGGAAGGAAAAAGGCATTGAAATCCAAGAGGCACAGAGAACTCCCTTCAGACATAACTTGATCTTCTGCATGACATATCATAGTGAAACTGGCAAAATACAAGGATTAAGAGAAAATTCTGAAAGCAGCTAGGGATAAACATGCTCTAACATATAAAGGGAGACCAATAAGACTAGTGGCAGATCTATCTACTGAAACTTGGCAGGCCAGAAAGGAATGGTCTGCAATGTGATGAACAGAAAAAATCTGCAGCCAAGAATCCTTTATCCAGCAAGTCTGTCATTCAGAAGAGAAGGAGAGATAGAGGTCTTCCTAAACAAACAAAAACTGAAGGAATTCATTACCACTAAACCAGCCATACAAGAGATCCTAAGGGGTATTCTGTGAGTGAAATGTTGCAAGGACCACAATGTACCAGAGACATCACTACAAGCATGAAACCTACAGACATCATAATGACTCTAAACCCATATCTGTCAATAATAACACTGAATGTAAATGGACTAAATGCTCCAACCAAAAGACATATGGTATCAGAATGGACAAAAAAAAACAAGACCCATCTATTTTCTGTATACAAGAGAACAATTTTATACCTGAGGACACCTTCAGATTCAAAATGAGGGGATGGAGAAATATCTATCATGGCTACTGGAAGTCAAAAGAAAGCTGGAGTAGCCATACTTATATCAGACAAACTAGAATTTCATTTAAAGGCTATAACAATAGATGAAGAAGGGCATTATATAATAATTACAGGGTCTATCCATCAGGGAGAGCTAACAATTATAAATGTCTATGTGCTGAATATGGGAGCCCCCAAATATATAAAAAAATTAATCACAAATATAAGCAACCTTATTGTTAAGAATGTGGTAATTGCAGGGGACTTTAATACTCCACTTACAACAATGGATAGATCATCTAGACACAGGATCAATAAAGAAACCAGGGCCCTGAATGATACATTGGATCAGATGGAACTGACAGATATATTCAGAACTCCACATCCCAAAGCAACAGAATATACATTCTTCTCAAGTACACACGGAACATTCTCCAAGATATATCACATACTGGGTCACAAAACAGCCCTTCATAAATATACAAGAATTGAGATCATACTATGCATATTTTCAGACCACAATGCTATGAAGCTTGAAATCAACCACAGGAAAAAGTCTGGAAAACCTCTAAAAGCATGGAGGTTAAAGAACACCCTGCTAAAGAATGAATGGGTCAACCAGGCAATTAGACAAGAAATTAAAAATACATGGAAACAGGGGCGCCTGGGCGGCGCAGTCGGTTAAGCGTCCGACTTCAGCCAGGTCACGATCTCGCGGTCCGTGAGTTCGAGCCCCGCATCAGGCTCTGGGCTGATGGCTCAGAGCCTGGAGCCTGTTTCCGATTCTGTGTCTCCCTCTCTCTCTGCCCCTCCCCTGTTCATGCTCTGTCTCTCTCTGTCCCAAAAATAAATAAACGTTGAAAAAAAATTAAAAAAAAAATACATGGAAACAAATGAAAATGAAAATACAACCATCCAAACGCTTTGGGATGCAGCGAAGGCAGTCCTGAGAGGAAAATACATTGCAATCCAGGCCTATCTCAAGAGACAAGAAAAATCCCAAATACAAAATCTAACAGCACACCTAAAGAAAATAGAAGCAGAACAGCAAAGGCAGCCGAAACCCAGCAGAAGAAGAGAAATAATAAAGATCAGAGCAGAAATAAACAATATAGAATCTAAAAAAACTGTAGAGCAGATCAACGAAACCAAGAGTTGGTTTTTTGAAAAAATAAACAAAATGGATAAACCTCTAGCCAGGCTTCTCAAAAAGAAAAGGGAAATGACCCAAATAGATAAAATCATGAGTGAAAATGGAATTATTACAACCAATCCCTCAGAAATACAAGCAATTACCAGGGAATACTATGAAAAATAATGTGCCAACAAACTGGACAACCTGGAAGAAATGGACAAATTCCTAAACACCCACACACTTCCAAAACTGAAACAGGAAGAAACAGAAAACTTGAAAAGACTCATAACCAGCGAAGAAATTGAATCAGTTATCAAAAATCTCCCAACAAGTAAGAGTCCAGGACCAGATGGCTTCCCTGCGGAATTCTACCAGACACTTAAAGCAGAGATAATTCCTATCCTTTTCAAGCTGTTCCAAAAATTAGAAAGGGAAGGAAAACTTCCAGACTCATTCTACGAAGCCAGCATTACTTTGATTCCTAAACAAGACAGAGACCCAGAAAAAAAAGAGAACTACAGGCCAATATTCCTGATGAATATGGATGCAAAAATTCTCAATATGATACTAGCAAATCGAATTCAACAGCATATAAAAAGAATTATTCACCATGATCAAGTGGGATTCATTCCTGGGATGCAGGGCTGGTTCAACATTCACAAATCAATCAATGTGATACATCACATTAATAAAAGAAAAGATAAGAACCATATTATCCTGTCAATCGATGCAGAAAAAGCATTTGACAAAATTCAGCATCCGTTCTTAATAAAAACCCTCGAGAAAGTTGGGATAGAAAGATCATACTCAAACATGATAAAAACCATTTATGAAAATCCCACAGCTAATATCATACTCAATGGGGAAAAACTGAGAGCTTTTTCCCTGAGATCAGGAACACGACAGGGATGTCCACTCTCACCGCTGTTGTTTGACAGTGTTGGAAGTTCTGGCATCAGCAATCAGACAACAAAAGGAAATCAAAGGCATCAAAATTGGCAAAGATGAAGTCAAGTTTTCACTTTTTGCAGATGACATGATATTATTCATGGAAAACCCGATAGACTCCACCAAAAGTCTGCTAGAACTGATACATGAATTTAACAAAATGGCAGGATACAAAATTAATGTACAGAAATCAGTTGCATTCTTATACACTAACAATGAAGCAACAGAAAGACAAAGACACTGATCCCATTCACAATTGCACCAAGAAGCATAAAATACCTAGGAATAAACCTAACCAAAGATGTAAAAGATCTGTATGCTGAAAACTATAGAAATCTTATGAAGGAAATTGAAGAAGATAGAAAAAAGTGGAAAAACATTCCATGCTCATGGATTGGAAGAGTAAATATTGTTAAAATGTCAATACTTCCCAAAGCTATCTACACATTCAATGCAATCCCAATCAAAATTGCACCAGCATTCTTCTCGAAGCTAGAATAAGCAATCCTAAAATTTGTATGAAACCACAAAAGACCCCGACTAGCCAAAGTAATATTGAAGAAGAAGACCAAAGCGGGAGGCATCACAATCCCAGACGTTAGCTTCTACTACAAAGCTTTCATCATCAAGACAGCATGGTATTGGCACAAAAACAGACACATAGGCCAATGGAATAGAATAGAAACTCCAGAATTGGACCCACAAAAGTATGGCCAACTCGTCTTTGAAAAAGCAGAAAAGAATATCCAATGGAAAAAAGACAGTCTCTTTAACAAATGGTGCTGGGAGAAGTAGACAGCAACATGCAGAAGTATGAAACTACACCATTTTCTTACATCACTCACAAAAATAAACTCAAAATGGATGAAGGACCTGAATGTGAGACAGGAAACCATCAAAACCCTTGAGGAGAAAGCAGGAAAAAACCCTCCTTGACCTCAGCCGCAGCAATTTCTTACTTGACACATCCCCAAAGGCAAGGGAATTAAAAGCAAAAATGAACTACTGGGACCTCATGAAGATAAAAAGCTTCTGCACAGCAAAGGAAATAACCAACAAAACTAAAAGGCAATCAATGGAATGGGAAAAGATATTTGCAAATGACATATTGGACAAAGGGCTAGTATCCAAAATCTATAAAGAGTTCACCAAACTCCACACCTGAAAAACAAATAATCCAGTGAAGAAATGGGCAAAAACATGAATAGACACTTCTCTAAAGAACACATCCGGATGGCCAACAGGCACATGAAAAGATGCTCAACGTCGCTCCTCATCAGGGAAATACAAATGAAAACCACACTCAGATATCACCTCATGCCAGTCAGAGTGGCCAAAATGAACAAATCAGGAGACTATAGATGCTGGAGAGGATGTGGAGAAACGGGAACTCTCTTGCACTGTTGGTGGGAATGCAAATTGGTGCAGCCGCTCTGGAAAACAGTGTGGAGGTTCCTGAAAACAATTAAAAATAGATTTACCCTATGACCCAGCAATAGCAATCCCTAGGAATTACCCAAGGGATAATTTCTAGGTAAATCCCTAGGAATTACCCAAGGGATACAGGAGTGCTGATACATAGGGGCACTTGTACCCCAATGTTTATAGCAGTGCTTTCAACAGTAGTCAAGTTATGGAAAGAGCCTAAATGCCAATCAACTGATGAATGAATAAAGAAATTGTTGTTTATATACACCATGGAATACTACGTGACAATGAGAAAGAATGAAATATGGCCTTTTGTAGCAACATGGATGGACCTGGAGAGTGTTATGCTAAGTGAAGTAAGTCATACAGAGGAAGACAGATACCTTAGTTTTTCACTATTATGTGGATCCTGAGAAACTTAACAGAAGACCATAGGGTAGGGGAAGGAAAAAAAAAAGAGGTTAGAGAGGGAGGGAGGCAAACCATAAGAGACTCTTAAAAACTGAGAACAAACTGAGGGTTGATGGGTGGTGGGGGTGAGGGGAAAGTAGGTGATGGGCATTGAGGAGGGCACCTGTTGGGATGAGCACTGGGTGTTGTATGGAAACCAATTTGACAATAAATTTTGTATTTAAAAAAAACAAACGAACAAAAGAAACGTTTTGTTTACCCAAAGTGTCCAAAATATTATCCTATAATATTCCAAGAAATAATAGTTGTGGTTTTTACACTGGTCTATGACACATTTCACATTAATTTGTTGTGGATGGTGAAATTAGAGATCAAAGTTCCTTTTTTTTTTTCCTCAATAAGTTCATCTAGTTTTTCCAGCAGCATTTGTTGAAACTTCCTTAGCAAATTACTTATTGAATAGTGCTTTTGATGAAAATTAACTTACCATATATGTGTGCATATATTTTTAGATTCTATTTTGTTCCATTTATCTATATGCCTAATGCAATATTATGTTCATTCCTGTGCCTTTATAGAAAGTCCTGAGATGAGAAAATTTATGCCTGGCAACATGTGTTTCCTAAATCGTACCTTTTAACTCCAAAATTTCTATGATTTTATGTTTCTATTTGTCTATTAAAATTCTTTCTTTTTTGAGGCATATATATATATATATATATATATATATATATATATATATATATAGGCATATCTGCTAATTCCTGTGTGGAACCATTAAAAAACAGTTTTTATTGCCTTTTCCGGAGTATATGTTATACTCTCCTGTTTCTTTGTGTAGCTTGTGATTCTTTTGGTTGAAATCTGGACACTTAAAAGTATACTTAGATATTATATTTTAGCAACTTTGGATTCTAACTTCTCCCTTGAGATTTGCTATTGCTATTGTTTGTTTATTATGTAGTAATTTTCCTACAATAGATCTGTAAAATCTGTCTCCACAGCAGTGTGTGGCTATGAATGTCTCTGCTCTGTTTTATATATTTATTCTTTTAATTCTTTCTGAGCTTGGCATTAGGGCCACTCTTTAGTCTGCATTGCTTAGTGGTCAGGGCAAGGACTTGTCAGAAGCTGTGCTCAAGCTATCCAGAGCATGCCTTCCAAACCTCTGGCAGTTTTCGGACCTGTCAGGCTTTTCTCTGTGCCCTTTTGCTTCTCTACATATGCAAGCAGTCTGCTGGTCATCCAGGGGTGTGTTTATCTTGGACACCCTCTAGTCTTATGCATGCAGGTGACCAGAGATGTGTGGAGAGCTTATATAAGGCTATTTCTTTTTCAAGACTTCTCTGTTAAAATTCTTGCTAGTGCACTGATCCCTTGCTTGCTCTGGTTAGAACCGCAACCTCAGCCCATCAGCGATGCTCATCTCCGCCATTCGCTTGCCACTGAGACTGCTACTTTTACCTACAACCCGAGCATGGTGTTTTCTGCTTTTCATTCTAAATTAATTGAGTCGCCTCTGATGCTAGAGCTTAGGGTTTTTGTGTCTTTCTCCGATCCAGTAGAACTACAGCCCTACTGGGCGGGATGGATGGAAATAGCCTCTGTCAAGTATGCCCCAGACGCCTATTGATCTTACTCAAAGTTCAATAACTTTTCAAGAATGCATTTATTTCTATTTGGCCAATTTCTGGAGCCCTTAAATGTTTGTGTTTAGCAATTCTGTCCAGCACTTAGAGTGAGTTTTTGGAAAGAGGATTTGCCAACCTCCTCACATCACCGCATAGACTGTTCTACCTCTCTTATATTTTTAAAGCAGCCCAAACAATTGAAGACATAGCAAAAAGTAAGTGTTCTAATAATAATTTTAAAAACAGTGTGACGCTTTTATAGATCATATTTTTAGCTGAATTAAAACATCACTGTGAAGTATTTTCTCTTCTTTTGTATTAAGAAAGTTCCATAAGTAACATAGGGAGCTGACAAGAAAGTGGGTCAGAAGTACATCTATAAATCCATTCCTCTATTTTCTTTTTTTTTAATTTTTTTTAGCGTTTATTTATTTTTGAGACAGAGACAAAGCATGAACGGGGGAGGGTCAGAGAGAGGGAGACAGAATCTGAAACAGGCTCCAGGCTCTGAGCTGTCAGCACAGAGCCCGACGCGGGGCTCAAACTCACGGACCACGAGATCATGACCTGGGCAGAAGTCGGCCGCTTAACCGACTGAGCCACCCAGACACCCCATTCCTCTATTTTCAAAGTTTATCTCCACCCAACAAAACTTAATGTTATAGAATAGTTGCAGCATTGTTATCCCACAAATCTTTTATTGAGTATAAAGCTCTTGTGCCTAAATTCGGGCTATCCCAGTAGAATTGGGCGTTCAATTATTTATTTAGTGTGCAATACAGCAGTGCTATATTTCAGGGTAAAAACAGAAGAAAATCATGAAGTATAGCCCTTCATCTTCCTTCTTAGTTTTGAGATGCCATCAAAATAATTTCTATTTACTCTATTGATAAGAAACTCCATTCAACACCCAGATAAACATGAATTTTCCCAGGTCAGAGTACAGGTTATCTGATCCTATTTGCAGATTCAACCACAACTTAAGAAGCAATTTCTGTTGTATGTGTTCTGAAATTCAGTGCTACTTTTTAATGTTTGATGGTAGGTTTTCAGCATTTTCCTATATACATAACATTTTTTTATTCATGGTATATTATTCTTAGTGATCATTTGTATTTTAAACAATGCAACAGAGATGTAAAGATAGTGAGTTTCAGAAATCAAAATTAAACTTTATTTTAATTAAGCTACTTTACACATCATTTAGTATGAGCAAGTTATAATAAAATGCCTGTAGACCAAGGATAAATTCAAAATTTTGCCTAAATGGTCAGGAGTTTAAATAAAAATTAGAAGATTTTGTTTTGCAGCTTATTTATGTAAAGCTGTTTTTAGTTTCCATGATTAAGAAGAAAAAACTAGTTCAGTTCACTTAATCTAAACTCTTCACGATTCATCAGCAGCTGATCAAATTTATGCAGAAGAGAAAAGCCACATTTGGATGGCTTTGAATTAGGAGTATTAACTAATAATTTAAAATGTAAACTAAATACATATAACAAGATACAAAAAAAGCCTATTTCTCCACCTACCAATAATTATATATGAAAATATTATGCTGATATGGCTTTTGCAAAATGTCTTAACATTTTAGAAGTACATAAAAATTTGCTGACATGATCAAACTAAAAATTTTCTAATTTTGTATTAATTATCCACCCAAAGTCTTTTCATTTGTTGTGTGTCATACACATATATTAAATATTTTTATTCAACGTTTATTCATTTTTGAGAGACAGAGAGAGACAAAGTATGAGCGGGGAAGAGGCAGAGAGAGGGAGACACAGAATCCGAAGCAGGCTCCAGGCTCTGAGCTGCCAGCACAGAGCCTGACGTGGGGATAGAACTCATGAACTGGGAGATCATGACCTGAGCCAAAGTCAGTCGCTCAACGAACTGAGCCACCCAGGTGCCCCTGTCACGCACATATATTTAAACATAAATATAAAACCTAATGAATAAAAAAAGCACAGAGTATAAGAATGCACTTTGCACTAAATGCAGCCCAGCTGTAATGAGTTTTTGTGTCCCCCAAAATTCAATAAAATTATTATTTATCTTGGTATAACAAAAGATGTAACCAGAGGAAATGTACTTTCACTTTTATCTATGTCCTTAGAGTTAAATAATGGGTTAAATCAAATACCGTGATCCAAGAATTTTATTGCTTAGGGTTGCCAGTTCTTCTTAATTTTTTAAATGTGATAAGGCATGAAAATGTCTTTCTGGAGTGTTTCAAGTGCAAATACCTTAACAAAGTCTCTTCTTAACAGAGATGCATTGTTCCTATGCAGATAAACATTTTATAAAAGAGCATTGTTCAAATAATTAATAATATAATAACAAAAATGGAAAGAGTACTTTCTATAGGTCAGGTAGTCTACCAGGTGCCTATTTTTATGAACTCATTTCAGCCTTCCATTAATACTGTAATACTAAAATTAACACCACAGTTAATACTTTTCATTTCATTTCATTTCATTTAGCAGAGGAGAGGGGCTGAGGGACACAGAGAGAGAATCCCAAGCAGGTTCCATGCTTAGCACAGAGCTCAGTGTGGGGCTCCATCCCATGACCCTAGGACTGTGACCTTAGTCCAAATCAAGAGTTGGATACTCAACTGACTGAGCTACTCAGGTGCCCCTATTTTTATCCATATTTAAAGATGACAAAATGAAGACACAGAAAGATCATACAACTAGAAATTGACAAGTGACAGAAACAGAATTAAAACCTCGGCAATTTACCTCTGACTGTACCACTATAGTATACAGTGGTTATGCACATTTTCCTAGCTTCTCAAATGATAAGATAAATTATGTTATCAAGAAATAAATTTCTCTTAATAGTGCACAATTCCTTTCTATTTCTCCTGGGATTGATATCAGAAGAGCCCATTTCACAGTTGAAATTCCTGGGGAAATACATGTAGAGATGGGGGACAGGGAAATATTAATTAATTTTTGATTCCATGGGATTAAATGATAAATGCTTACATTAAATTCTGAATGCTGTGAGGTGGAGAAACAAGACAAAGATGGAAGTAATTAAAGCTTTTTCACTGGCAGGTAAATTGGTTCCTCTATCTTATATCAAATAATTAAGTTTTGCATATATAAAAATATAAGACTAAAATTCATGGAGAAAGACCAGGAGGGAGAAAAAATCATAAAAATGTAATAGGATATCCATGATCTTTTATCCCAATATATGTTGGATAGTGTCTTTCTCAATAAAGAAATGTGTCTTGATGTTTGACACATAAGGCAATTCCCTAGGTTCAAAATCAATCATCTTTTTTTTTCTAAGAATCTGATAAAGACAAAAATGTTTAATTATAATAGCAAGAAATCCTCTATGGATTTTTGCAATGAATTAATCATGATCTGCTTTGAAGCAGAACGTAGGAGCAAATGAACATCATCATGAACAGCAAGAAATATCCCAAATCCTTTTATTTTTGACCATTAAATTTTTTTAATCATAAATCTTCTATTTTAATACATGCATTTCAGAATGTCAATACTTAATTATATTCTCTCCTCTAAAAAGCTGCAAAATTGATGTGTATAAACATCTTTTAAGAAAAATCAATGGATCTAATGTCAAGGGAATGAAATTTCAACGCATGAGACCTTTTATCTTTCCAATAGAATTGGTCCTAATGATGTCTACTTAACGACACAAAAATTCTTTAATGAAAAATATTTGCAATGCCAGATAATCCTCCATTAAATAAAATAAAAATATTAAAATCAGACTGAAAATGAGAGGCTTAAAAATGAAGCTACATCGGAGATGTTATTTATTATACTAACCTCTCATTTATGCATGGTTTAAACTTTTGATAATTTCTCTAGGGAACGAGCACTGTTAGTAGTACTATAGTTTCTGTTTGCTATATCTGTGTTTTCTCTGTATGTTGACGCCAACTTTAGGTTTGTAAAGCTCCCTTCTCTCCCTTTCTCCCTTCCTCCCCTCTTCCCTTCCTTTCTTCCCTTCTTCCTACCTGTATCTATCTATATAGCTAGCTGTCTGCCAGAGTCAATTCTTTGTGTTAACTTGACTGGGCCTCGAGGTGCTCAGATATGCAGTTAAATCTTATCCTGGGTGTTTCTATAAGGGTGTTTTTGAATGAGTTCAATGTTTAAATAAGTAAATCGACTTGTGAGTAAATGACTGAGTAGAGTAGATTGTCCTTCCTAATGTGTGTGGGCCTTACACAATCATTTGAAGGCCTGAATAGAACAGAAGCCTGATCCCCCAGTGAATGTAGGGAATTTTTTTCTGCATACCTGTCTTCCAGGAGGGCCATAGGTTTTCTTCCTGCATTTAGACTCAGACTGAAATATTAAGCCTTCCTGGATCTCAAGCTTGCTGGCCTTTGGGCTGGAACTACACCACCAACGCTTTTGGTTCTCTAGTTTACGGACTGTAGATTTGGGGCTTGTCAGCCTCCATTATTGCAAGAGACAATTCCTTATTTTGTATATAAAAAATTGCCTATTGGTTCTGATTCTGCTTCCCTGGAGAACTCTAATAATCTCCCTCCCCTTCATCTATCTATATAAACACATATATATGTGGATGTGCGTGTGGATGTGTGTTGTTTAAGAAGAATCATCGTACATGTACACCATTATTTAGAGAGATTAATCTTTTTTGGCCTTAGTACAACTGAAAAGAGAAGTTTGAGAGCACTCAGGTAAACTGCCTTTACCTGAGTATGAATAAACTTCCATTTTGCCCATGATATGTTGGCTAATTTTACTTTATTTTTTTTAATTTTTTAAAGTCTTTTTACTTATTTTGAAAAAGAGAGAAAGGGGCAGAGAGAGAGAAAGAATCCTAAGTGGGCTCTGGACTGACAGTGGAACCCAGAACCCATGGGATCATGACCTGAGCCAAAACCAAGTGATGGACACTGAACCAACTGAGCCACCCAGGTGCCCCGCTAATTTTATTTTTGTATATTTTTTGGAGATTTAGACCCAAACAGTCCTGGTTAAGAACATTAGCTCTGTAATCTAACAAACCCAGGTTTCAATCCAGGTCCTGAAATCTAGTTCCTAACACCTATGTCCTTGGGTAAATTATTTGCCCTACTAAAGCTCAGTTTTCCTATCTATAGAATATTGGCAAAAAATTATCAGCTTTAACAGTATTAGATACAATGTCTTGTACATGATAAAGCTCAGGAAATGATACTTTCATTGATCAATCATTCCTATCTTATTATGAACATGTGAGTATGTTGTGTAAGTCAACAAAATCATAATAAAAAGTGTTCTGTTAGACATTTCATCCAGTGAGTTGTCAGACAACCTATTGTATTACTTTTTTGCTCCTGATTCTCTTTAATAATTATATCAGAATTACTACAACTTAAAAGGAAAGCAATTTAACATATACATTAGTGGCAATATATGACAAGCATACCAATGTATTGGAGGAGTGCTACATTCTTCATGTTCAAAATCCACATATGATTTGAGAAATAGACACCCAAATTCCTCCTTAGATAAGTCATCTTTCTTGGATGTCTCTAAACTCCTCTTTCCAACTACACTAACAAGAGCCAAAAGAGGTTAATCTCTCTAGTGTTGTGTCCCTAGATTTAAAAACACATTGCCTGAAGCTGTAACGGATCATCTCTGTCCCAGAGACCTAGATCCAGATAACTCTTAGAAAGACCAACTGATGCCCAGTGGTTCACACTGCGGGGCTCTCAAATGTCTTATCCTTCCTGAAGATCACAACTGATCATATGATAATCAGTGAACAGAGACTGATCGAATTTTAAATTAGCTAATTTTAAATTAGCATCATATCGTGATGCGTTTGGTCTTATTTATTTTTTTATTTATTTATTTATTTTTGGCTTTGGTTTGTCTTTGATCTTTCCTTTTCAGAGAAAAGCACAGCCAACTTAACCCAGTCTATTTGTACAATATATACTAAATAATTATTCTTTATGCTTCTTTTAAAAAAAATAAAGGCAATATGAGTATTTTGAAAACAATTATAGCTTACTATACTTTCCTTTTTCTTTGTGCAAGAAAAAGTCATGTTATTATATACAGGACATCTTTCATGGGCATATTTCATAGTCACCTGAACATAGCACTGTGTTGTTGAAGGTGCTGATGGGCAGTGAAGACAGTATTCCATATGCCAAATTTACCTTCTCATCTCTTAGAGACCTAAGACGATACACTTTACTAAATTCAAATGTCAGAGCTCTATTCTGCATCCCAGCATGACGGCTCAGCGGTATGCAATTGCACACTTAAGCAGAAATATCTGTCTGGTCAGATTAATGGTCAGATTAATGGTATCTGTTTACTTTAAATAAATCTATCTTGAGGCAATGTCTCAAGTTGTTTGCCTAGTTAATACACAAGACTCCCTGGAGGGCCCTTGGATAAGCATAAAAGAAATAAAGGATTTTTAAAAAGTAATTATGTCTAGTCAATAATAATTAGTCAATGAGAAGATTGATTGGACGAAGGAAAAATCATGTCTTGAACTTTTTTTGAAACTTCAAACATTAATATTAGATGATTTTCTACTACTTGTTTTCAGCTCATAAGCTTTTGGTATGCTTAGCAATGTTTTCAGATATGATGTTTTGATACGTGATAAAATATTTCCTCGTATGTAGTTTGTAGAAGATAACAGGAAATAGCTCTGTTGACCCTTATTTAACTCTCCAGTGCCCATTTGAATTCATGTTTAGGAATTCACCACCGCATTCACTTCTGTAATTTCCTGATCAACTCAGAAATGTAATTTCACCTCCTTTTGGAAAGGTCATTCCTTGGTCTTGAAATGATAAATATAATTCTCTATTTGGTTCTTTTCTTATTTTCCTTCTCTGAAGGTTTGGCACAATTGAACATCTTCACCTATAAATCTTCTGCCTATTGAGTTTTTGGAGTTTTTGGCTCTGAGCTGTCAGCACACAGTCTGACACGGGGCTCGAACTCACGGACTGTGAGATCATGACCTGAGCCGAAGTCGGATGCTTAACTGACTGAGCCACCCAGACGCCCCTGTTTTTTTGGGTTTTTTTGGTTTTTTTTTTAGAAGGAAGGGAGAAGGAGAAGAAGAAGAGTGGAGAAGGAGGAAGGCAGGAGGGGGAAGATGGGGTAGAAGAAGAAGAAGAGAGGATTAAAGAGGGACAAAATAGCTAAAACAGATAATCACATTTTATATGCTAATTGTTTACATATAATCCTATTTCATCATCACATCAGCTCTATGCTTCTAATGGTTTATTAGTTTGCAAGGCCCGCCATAGCAAAGTACCACAGACTAGGTGGCTTAAACAACAGAAATTAATTTCCTTACAGTTCTGGAGACTAGAAGTCTACGATCAAGGTGCTGGCAGGGTTGGTTTCTTCTAAGGGCCTCTCTCCTTATTTTGTAGATGGCTGTCTTCTTCCTATGTCTTCACTTGGTCTTCTGTGTCTGCCTCTTAACCTCTTCTTATAAGGACACAAGTCATATTGGGTTATGGCCCAACTCATATAAGCTGATAAAAGCCTTTTTTTAAGATCCTCATTTTACCTTAATTACCTCTTGAAAAGCCCTATCTCCAAGTACAGACACATTCTGATGTCCTTGAGGTTAGGATGTTAACACATGAATTTTGGAGGGGACACAATTCAGATAGCAACAGAAGAATGTACAGGACATAGCTGAGGCTCAGTGTGTTTAAGGGTGAGTCATACCCATGAAGTGAAGTGGTCATTTTAGAAATGTTCTCCTTATGAAGTCAATATCACTGCCTACCACATTCTGCTTTCCACCTGAGTCTTATTCTTGTTTTGGTCATTAATTTCTGAATGACTTTGAGAAAATTCCTAAACATTTTTTTTTTTTTGGCGCTTATTCATTGTGCAAAATAAGAAAGCCAAGTTATATGATGTTTAAGGAATCTTGGAACTTTAACATTGTTTGATAAAATGTCAGTTGGTTTTTTGCATAAGTCCCAATTTCCAAACAACATTGTAGAATCCTTTTGGGGTGAAACCAAATGCCACATTTTCACTCTAGCAATAATTATAACAGTACTGAGTTTATGATTAATTATTCAAATTAGAGCTTTCTAGTTCTCTATTATAATGGGGAAATAAAAGGTTTTCACTTTAAAATATATATTGTATGCTGATTTTGTAAAAGCATCTAATGATTTCAGTCTAAATTAGCAATGGAGCAGCAGTTACAAAGGTAGAAAATTAGGAAAAATTATTGTGATCTGAAGAATTTTCCTGTGATTACAAGCATCCAAACACTTTCAATTCTTCATTGGATATAATATGCAACTCTTTTTTTCCTTTTTTATAAATGATTCTACACATTCAAAAGTGGACAACATACTGCAAGCATGGCACAGAGGGCCTACAGCTGATTTATTAAAGGCATTCAGTTTCCAGGTTATGGAATATAATTATCCCAGTTAGCACATGCCCAATTTAAATTTCACTGTCATGTCATCTGTGATTTCTCGAAGTTGGAAAAATTTAAGCATTCATTGTATTGGTGTAATGCCGTGCATATGTTATTAGCTTCTTGAATTTCATTTATTTTAAAATAATAATTCATTTCCTTGAAGACATTTCTTTCAAAGTTTTCTTTAGGTTAATATAATTAATATATATTCAAATATTTTCCACTTTCATATTTCGCACTTGGAATTTACATTGATACTAGATATAATATCAAATCAGTGACCTGTTATATGGTTTTATATGGTCTATTTCCTAATTAGTAAAAAATTTAAGTTTTCATTAACTTTGTAGTGGAAAACAAAAATGTATTCAGGAACAAAAATGTGTTAGAATTTTAGCCTTTTAAATTAAAATAAAATGCATTCTATGGTCTGAATGTGTCCCTCCATTTCTTATGTTGAAATCCTAACGGTTTTAGGAGGTTTAGGAGGTGGGAAATTTGGGAGGTGCTTCAACCACGATGGTAAACCCTCATGAATGGGGTTATACTCTTATCAAAGATGCACCAGAGAGATCTCTCATCTCTTCCACCATGTAAGGACACAGGAAAAGATGCTGGCACTACACCAAAAAAAGGATCCTCACCTGAAGGTCACCATGTTGGTGCCAGATCTTGGACCTTCCAGCCTTCAGAACTGTAAGCAGTGTATTTCCGTTTTTAAGTTATCTTGTCTGGTATTTTGTTACAGTAGCCCAAATACTAATCACAGCCCTCTTACCATCAGTATACTCTTCAAAACCATTACATGAACCTCAACTGTTTTGCATTACTATGCCTGTAATAACACTGAACAGAAATGACCTTTTTGTTAATACTGTATAAACTAGATAGACAGTTTATTTACCTACACAGGTATGACGCTTTTTAAACTGATTGCACAATAATTTTATGATTCCAAAAAGGAATATATTATTCTTAACCTTGACCTATAGTGTAAAGATCTTTTATATAACAAAGGTGCAAATCCTTTTTAAGGAACTCCTTTATGATGTATCTCCAGAAGCTGTCATTCACCCTTGTAAGGAAAATGAGAGAAAAGTTAACTATATTATGCAATTATGAGAACACATAAGTGAAAGTGTGAATCTACTAAAATTCATGTTCTTACTTTTATAAAGCTGAATATCATTTTTGATAAGGCACTAGTGTGTTTAATACTTTGATTATGTTTCATTGTTTAAAGCATATTCTATGCAAACTGCATGACTGCTTCATAGATATTTCATTGTTTAAGAAATGATAAATATATTAAAATATACTTGAGGACAGATATTTTGCTGTATCAATTTTAAAACATATTTATAAGTTTCAAAATATTGGTCTCTAATTTTTATATGTATGCTCATACCAAAATGAACATTAAACATTGCCAGTACTTTTTCTTGCCTAAAATATACTTGATTTTTGTTTTAGCTTGATTCTTAAGATTTTAAAATATGAGAATCACACTTCTTTGCCCAGATGACATAATAATGCATATGAAACTACTGTGCATGACAATCAAGAAATTGAAATTTCCGAAATTCAAAAATATCTCCATTTTCTCTTGGTATTTATTTCTGCTTGACCTCTGATTTGCTTCTTGAATACCTGATGTAACACGATATCTAACAATCTCAGATATAACAAGCCTCTCATATGACAGGAATATTTTAATAACATCAGTGTGACAGTGCTTGATACTAAATACTTTTTTTTAATTACTTACAGATGGGATTTTCTACCAGCACCTGTTTTCTCTTTTATTGTTATTGCTATTCTTGTTGTTTGTTGTTTGGTTTGAAAGGTATCTTAAAACTCTTTCTTATACTACACTAAAATCACTCATTATTTCTATTCCTTCTTTTTCTTTATACTGAATAAAGAGCAAATTTAATTCTCTTCAAAGTATCTCCAAATAGCTATTATTAAATTATGAAATATTTATCCTAGAGAAGAATCATTTCCAGCTTTTTCAACAATTCATTCCCTCACTCCTCCCAAAGTATGTTAGAATACTTTTTCTTCAATATCAGTCTGAGATATTGTTATATATTCCTTACAGTGTGGTACTTGGAAATGGCAGGGCTATCTCAGAAATGTATAAGAATAAGGAATAACTTTTCTTGTACTACTAGGAATTAAAACTTTTTTAAAAAGTAGCACCAGTATTTTGGGTTTTCATTCGTTTATCTTTAACTAAAACTGCTTTGTGTGTTTGGTTTGTTAGTTGATTACCTCTACAGTTTGTTGAAAACTTGAAGAGTTTATTTTGAGGGAATTGAATATGAAACTTTATTTGTATCCCTCTTGAATTTTATAACCTGTAACCAACCTATCTTTCTAGCTCCTGAAAATACTTTCAAAATCTCTAATTGTAATGTATTATCTCTTCAAGTTTCATAGCACTATGACAATAATTGGGAATGTTAATAAATACTATAGTTCACTTTTCTTCCAGGCTTATGCTAGGATTACTCTCTCTGCATTCTGGAAGATAAGTGCATTTCTATGATTTGCTCTGTCCCATAGAAAGTAGTCAACGTGTTCTGTGTTACTTCTGAAAAAAAACAAAAAACAAAAAACAAGAAACACTTATTTTTCGGTCACTGTGATTAGCAACATTAAATATGATGGCTATTCCATCAACCTGGGAGCGGGAATGACACAAAACAGACTCCCCCTAAACCTTAGATTAATGTAATGTGAAATAACAATAAATAATTCCTTCTTGCTTTAAGTCACAGAGATTATGTGAGTGTGAGTGAGTGTGTGTGTGTGTGTGTGTGTGTGTGTGTTTGTGGGTGTGCGTCTGTGTGTAAGAAAGAGTGTATGTGGTGTGTTTTTGTTGTTGTTATCTCAGGATAGTCAGGTTTCCTAACAAAATGTCAGTGGCTTTGATGTAACAAAATTTAATTTATTGCTCTTACAACATGTCCAATGTGGGTTTTCAGGGCAGCTCTTTTCAGACACCAGACTGATGGTGGCCTATCTTGACACATGCTTCTATCATCTCATGGAGGGGAAAGTGAGTGTGAGGGAAGCCTCTCCTACTGTTAGACTCTTAGCATAATTCGTTGCCCATAAATGATACAAATACTTTTCATATTTCATTGGCCAAAAAGATATCATACACCTACATCTAACTTCAAATCGGTGGGGTGTGTTTCAATTATCTGTTAGCAATTCAGTATGACAACCAAGTTCTTTTAGAACCTCCTCTACGTAACAGTAGAGAAGCTTAGAACTATATTTCCTGGAATCCTCCTTTAGAAAGAAAGGGAGAAGCAGAGGACATTATTCCCTGGAAGCGGAAGCACACAAGTGAGCACGTATGAGATTCATAGCTGCTTTTCGGTGAGAATTAAGAACAACCACTCGACTTCTGCCAACTGACGTAAGTGGTGGGAGATTTCCTAGAAAATTTCCTTTTCTTTTAAAAAGGCTACAATTGTCAGCTAGCTTTCGACAAATACCTTCTTCAACATGTCATGTCAGGGGTTCAGCTCTGCTTCTCTAACCTTATGTGGCAGCTTCTCTGCCTTTTCACAAAAACTTCCCTGTTTTTGCTTCCTTATTTCCTCCATTCAAAATAAACTTTAATTTCTATATTAATTTATATTCAAAATAGTTAGAAGGTAGAAAGGGCTCCAGATGGCAGCATGCACGGACACTGAGTTTACCTCTCTCGTGCACGGTTGGTGGGATTGTAAAAAGTATACAACTGCTTTGGAAAATAGTATGGAGTTTCCTCAAAACATTAAAAATAGAATGACCATATGATTCAGCAATACCACTTCTGAGTGTTTATCCAAAAAAAAAAAAAGAAAGAAAAGAAAACAACTCAAAAAGATATATGCATCCCTGTTTGTCATAGCATTATCACAGCCAAGATATGGAAGCAATGTAAGTGTGCATTTGTTTTATATAGATAGATATAGATAGATACAGATACAGATACAGATACAGATACAGATACAGATATAGATATAGATGATATAGATATATATTGCTCAGCAATAAAAAAGAATGAAATGTTGCCATTTGTGACAATAATATGGATAGACAGAGAGGGTATTATACTAAGCAAATTAAGTCAAATAGAAAAACACAACTCCCATACAATTTTATTTATATGTGGAGTCTAAAAAGCAAAACAAACAAAACAAAACTGAAACAGACTCATAAAGAACAAACTGATGAGTGCTAGAGGAAAGGGGAGTGCATTAAAAGAAATAAGACACAGATTTGTAATGTACCACATAGGAAATATAGGCAATAATATAAAAACTTTGTACGGTAGATGGTAACTAGACTTATGATGATTATTTTCTAACATAAATAAATATCAAACCACTATGTTGTACACCTGAAAAAAATATAATACTCTATGTCAATGATACTTAATCCAAAAATAATTGCTTAAAAATGTTAAAAATTAAATCAAAATTTTTAAAAAGAAGAGTATATTTAAAAGAAAAAGAATTCTTAGAAAGATTCTGATTCCCTGACAAAACACAGACATATAGTAGAATATGCAAACTTACTAGGTTCTCATAAGAAAGATAACCAGAATTTATGAACAGCTCTAATTGCTACCATGTATACTATGTTGCCCCTATAAACCATATTATTTTATTTCAAAACCTAACACCAAAATTATTTTTGGCAAGGGTCAAGATCATTCAATGGGGAAAGTGCAGTTTTGTCCAGAAATGGTACTGGTAAAACTAGATACAGACATGTACAAAAATGAACTTGAACACTAACTTCACACCAAATACAAAAATTAACTCAAATGGATTAAAGACCTAAATGTAAGACCTAAAACTATAAAACTCTTAGAAGAAAACATGGAACAAAACCTTTATGACATCGGATTTGGCAATGATTTCTAGGATATGACACAAAAGATATAGGAAACAGATACAGGTTACAGGAAAAATAAAAATTTCAACAAATTGAACTCCATGAAAAAAAATTTTAATTGTATATCAAAAGACAATAGGAATAGAATAAAAACGTAACCCACAGAATGGGAAAAAATATTTGCAAATGATATACCTGATAAGGGATTATTAATAACCAGGATACACAGTGAACTCCTAAAACTCAACAACAATAAAACAAACAACTTAGTTCAAAGATAGCCAAAAGACTTACATAGACATTGCTACAAAGAAGTTGTACAAAGACAAAAAAACACATAAAAAATGCTCAACATCACTAATCATAAGTAAATGCGATTAGAAACTAGAATAACCTACCACTTTCACCCATTGGGATGGCTGCCGTCAAAAACAAACAAAGCAAAAAACAGAAAATAGTGTGTTGCTGAGAAATTAGAGCCCTTGTTGCCTGTTGGTGGCAATGTAAGATAGTTCATCTGCTATGGAAAACAATATGATGGCTCTATTTCTAAAAATAGGAATACAAGATGGTGCAGCTGTTCCACTTCTGGGTATACACCCCAACTAACTGAGAGCAGAGTCTGAAAGATCCATTTGTACACTCATGTCCATGGTAGCATTATTCACAATACCTAATGGAAACAACCCAACCACCCATCAACAGATGAACGGATAAACAAAATGTAGTATTTTCATACAATGGCATATTATTTAGACTTATACACAATTTTGAAAACATGTGCCAGTGGGCTATGTGTTTGCTTTCTTCCAAAATTCATTTGCTGAAACCTTAATCCCAATGTGATGGTATTTGGAAGTGGGACCTTCAGGAGGTAATTAGGTCATGAGGATAGAGATTTCATGAATGGTATTAGATATTTGGTAAGTTCACTAGATCTTTTTCCATTATGCGAGGATACAGCAAGAATATAGTTGTCTGGCAACTAGAAAGAGGCGCTTACCAAGAACCCAAGTGTGCTGGTACTCTGATCTTAAATCTAAGGCCTCCAGAAGTGTGAGAAATAAATGCTTGCTGTTTATGTCACCCAATCTATGGTAACTTGTTACAGCAGGCCAAGCTGACTAGGAAATTGGCACTGACGAGTTGGCTGCTGCCATAAGAAACTAAAAGTGTGGAAGTGACTTTGGAATTCAATAATGGGTACAGACTGTTGTGACAGGATGTTACACAGTGATTGTGGTGAGAACTCTGAAGGGAGAGAGGAAAGCTATGGAGAAAGCTTCCAGCTTCTCAGAGAATACATAATCATGTATAAACAGGGTAGGGATAAGCCTAGTAAAAGCCATTTTGATGAGGTCTCAGATGGAGTGAGGAACAAGTTCTTGGGCAAAGGAGAAAAGGCAATTGTTGTTATAAAGTGGCAAAAACTTGGCTGAATTGTGTTTGTAATCAAGTCTTTTGTAAAAAGTAGAATTTGCAAGTGATGGAATTGAATATTTACACGTATATTAGATCTTACAACCCTGGCTAGAATTAGGAATTCAGTAAATACATTTAGTTTGATAATACTGTTTCTTGGGTTTAGGATATATGTAAAAATACATTTTATGACAGTAATAGTACAAAAGAGAAAAGGAGGGAAGAACTTTTATACTGTTTTAAGGTTTTTGCCATATCTGGCATTGGTAACTGTTATAATTTAAGGTAGACCCTTAATGCAAGTTGTAAATTCTAGAGTAACCATTAAAAGGCTTTTTTTTTTTAAAAAAGACTTTATCAGTTAAAGACATAAATCCATTGGGAAGCACACTGTGTTCATCAATTAGAAGTCTTGATATTATTAAGATGAAAACTTCTCCCAAATTGATCTACAGACTTAATCAATTCCAAATAAAATCCCAGCAACTTTTTAATTCACCACCGATGCTAAAATATATATGGCAATGGAAAGCTGAGAAAGCATCAAAGACACATTTGATGAAGAACAAAGCTGAATGATATACACCACCAAATATCAAGACTTATTTTAAGGCAAATTAAACAGTGAGATATTGGTTTAAAGTGAGGCAAATAGACCAATACAAGAAATAGAGTCCAGAAACAGACCCATGCATATCAGATTACCAGCATTATAATAAAGATATTACTACAGCACAAGAAGGAAAGGATGATTTTTTAATAACCTAACCACAACAGTTGTTTCTTCATACAAAAAAAAAAAACTGACTTCATCTAATACCATACCAAAAAAATAAATTTATATGGGTTATAAAATTAATTTGGAGTAAGACAATTATGTGTGTAGAAGATAGATGGAATTTTTCCCTAGCACTGGGCTAGGTAAAGATTTTATAAATAGGCTAGAAAAACATAAAAAAAACATTAATCGTAAAGAATTTGGCCAATAAATTGTACTTGGTTAAAATGAAATTTCTGTTCCTCGAAGACACTATTAAGAAACTGAGAATGCAAAGCAACAAATGGAGGAATATATTTTCCAATCGTTTGTGAGAGAAAGGACTCATATCCATCCACATATCCTAATATATATAAACTCCTGTCAACCAATAAAACATCAACAGCCAAGTTTTTTAAATGGACCAAAGGCTTCCAGAGGCATTAGCAAAGGAGGCTATCTGAATTAACAATAGGCATATGAAATGGTATTCAATATCATCAGTCATCAGTAGACATAGAGATGCTTATTTTAAATGTACGTGTTATTTATATACTACTTAGTTACATAATCTTTTCATTTTTTTGAGAGAAAGAGAGAGAGTGCATGCGCATGCAAGAGCAGGCGGGAGAGGGGCAGCGAGAAAGGGAGAGAGAGAATCCAAAACAGGCTTCATACCCAGCATGGAGCCCAATGCAGGGCTCGATTCCACTACGGTGACATCACGACCCGAGCCAAAATCAAGAGTTGGACACAACTCACTGAACCAATCAGGCACCCCTAATCGGTTCATTTGTAAAGCACGATTTAAAATTTAAAATTCAATAAGCATAAAAGTATCTAAAATAAACTAATAAATTTTATTTCTATCTCCTTAAATATATTATAACTTACACATTTTAAAATTTTGTGATTATATACTTAAATTCTTACAACTATTTGAAGCAGGAATGAATTATTCCTCTAAAATTATGGCCTATGGGGCGCCTGGGTGGCGCAGTTGGTTAAGCATCCAACTTCAGCCAGGTCACGATCTCGCGGTCCGTGAGGTCGAGCCCCGCGTCAGGCTCTGGGCTGATGGCTCAGAGCCTGGAGCCTGTTTCCGATTCTGTGTCTCCCTCTCTCTCTGCCCTCCCCCGTTCATGCTCTGTCTCTCTCTGTCCCAAAAATAAATAAACGTTGAAAAAAAATTTTTTTAAAAATAAAAAAAAATAAAATTATGGCCTAACTCTTAAAGTGATAGCACATATATTGGTTAGGAGCCGACTATCTGAAAAGTTTAGGACAAAACTATTTTCATTAGGATGAATTGGCAAACATTGTTTTGTTTTCAGGTATCTTCGGAACATATTTTGAATCATGAGCAATCTTACAATTAAAATTGAACAAAAGGAGGCAATCTTGGGTTTTTACTTAAAAACATATATTTGCATTACAAAAGAAAATATATTACAAATATTAAAACTGTACTTATGTCTAGGATTTCTTAGTATTTTTGAAACAAGAAAAACACCTACAACAACATCAGAATATCTTTAATTTTAACAACGATGAAATATACATGAGGGAAGTATCAAGAGTACACGTAAAAAGGAGTGTTTTATGTTGAAAAATTTAAAACAATTTAAAAATCAACGAAAAGACAGCCTCTGCTTGGCAGTTTTAAACAATGTCATTGATAGAACACCACTCCCCTACATGGTACCAGACCACTTACACCACCCTTCTCTTGGGAGCCACTGCTGAGTCCAACTCATTTTGCATGGAAAATTGGGATAATGAATATATGATAAGTCCACATGAGTTAAACTATCAGATCTAAAATAAGTTATTTGTTTTATTCATATGCAAGAATGAAATGATTCCTTTGAACAGCCTACTGTAACTCTAAATTGATTATTTTTCTTTAACCAAAATCATATGCATCATAAATATACAGACTTTCCAACTTCAATCATCAAAATCCATGAGTGCAACAGCTGAGTAACTAAAAATTCAATTTAGAATTATTTCATAGTGGTTTGTTAGCCTGCTTGTTTACTCTTCACTGGAAACATTTTTAACTGTATGAGATGTCATGAGAATGACTGCTGAACACATGGTGGTTTAAAATGAATTTATATTCATTTATGTTTAAAATATTTTTGAGCTTAAAGTCCATCCACCCCATTAGAAGGAAAAATTAAACTTGAAAGAGTTAAGAAAATATAATTCATCAATCATATATGCATATGCATTAATCTGACAAATTCATAATCTTACTCAGTCTTCTGAAACTTTAATAATGAAAACTGCTAAAACTTTGAATGCACGAATTGCAAATTGTGTGTGTGTGTGTGTGTTGTGTGTGTTGTATGCTGAAAGAGATGACTTGGAGGCTTGATATTGCAAAGAAGTTTAGTCATCTATTAGAAATGTATTTAGCAATAAGACTCAGTTGTTAATAAATATTTTAAAATATTAAATTCTATGTATACATCATTAATATCAACTGGTAGGTTATTTGTAATCCTTGTTGATACTTTGCCTAATGTAAAATGCATTTGATATGAGGTCAATATGTAAACCCATGAGGAATTTATGTAACTGATTCAAAAACTACTCAGGCTTCACCTTTGAAAAATACTATTTTGCTGCCAAGGAATATAGTAAACTGCAATATTATTGAAGTATAAGGGTAATCAATTCATTAGACAATTTCATAATAAGTCATTTTTTTTCTTAGCAACACTTTAAAATAAGAATTTTCATGTTTAATTCAATTGAGGAATCATTATATTTGCTTCATGAGGGCAATAGTTAAGGTAAATGAATAATTTATTTGTAAATATTATGATGATGGTTTCAAATGATTTTATATTACTTCACTCTGTACCTCTAATGTTGTCTTTTTATTTTTGGCCTTTTTAATTGTTTGTTTTGTTCACTGCAGTAAATGTCAACAATGTATTACTTAAAATAATTAAGATGGAAAGAATATATTTCCTACCAGTGGAAATGCCAGGATTATCATGCACTATAATTCATTTTCAGATGCTGAAAGATACAATTATACTGCAAATAGGCTGAGTATCTCCATCAGATAAAAGTTCCCCAGTTGAATTCACAGGAATGATTACAGAATGTTGATATCTAATTCCGATCTTGAAATTAAGTAGGTAAAAAAATATCAGCCCAGAAATTTCAGGTGGAGGACAGAGAAACATTTACACCCAAGAGCCCTGAAGAATGAACCACAAGAAACAACTTTCACAAGCCCCTGACACAAATGTAAAAGCACTGAAAGTCAAAGGCAGGGCTGGTGATGAGGCAAACCAAGGCTATCAAGTTCAAAGAATTGGAAATGAAAAGTCTATTGCCATTTTAGTTAATCTGCTGAAACACACTAATCATTATATGAGAGATACTATTTTAATTAAGAGTAAGTCTGTGTATTTATTCCTGGAATTTACTTCAGAGATTCATATCTGAATATGAAAATCTAAGGTTGGTGGAAGGATGAAAAATGTCAGCCACTCAGTGATGGATCCAAGGATCCCCTACAACAGGACAAGACAGAAAAGAGAATGTTGATTCCAAATCCACTTAATTTTATCTGTTTATATGTTATTTTTCTAAATCCAATGTTTCCATTTTTTAAACCCCTACTTTTAAATATATAATTGATATTTTTTTTCAGACAAGTTTGACTCTATTTTGTCTTTCTAGTCTCTTTCAGGTAACTTTCATTTTTTCTGTCTGATCAATCCTTCCTCTGTCTCTGGAGGTGTTTCAACTACAAGCAATGTCTGTTGGAGACATCTCTGAGGAAACTCATGAATCACAGGAATAGTTGGCTTCTCAGGTGCCCCAAACTCTGAAACTCTATGAAATACAGATTATATATGTCTACAATATTGCTTTCCTGGGGAGAAGTGTTTATTAGTAAAAATAGATGTAAGTATTTACTTTAGGTAAATTAAAGGGCTGAGAATAGCATGTAACCAAAGGAATGAGGTTCTTGGTGAGTGATAAAATCATGTTCCCTTTGAATAGAAATCTGATCATCTGTGAATAATATGCTACAATATTTACAGAGTAAATCTCAGGGAGTAGAAACTAATAATATACTTGCAGTGTTCCAGTTAGAAAACCAGGATGAAACCAAGCCTACCGTTTCACCATCAAATAAATTTATATTTCCCTACAAAGTCTTTCTGACCAATAAGTAGCAAATAAAGGTCTCCACATAGAAAATGACTCTTGAAGGTGGTCACTATGTCTATGGCCAATTGTCAAGATGCAAGTCAAAAGGTTTTTGTGGGCCAATTTAGTAAATTTTTATCAATAATTAAAAACTCATAGGATGAGAAGATGGAATAAAACAGTATAAAAGAACTGAATCACATATAATTAGGGTAAATACTGCTTTGTAAAACAAATTTCGTATTTGTGTATGTGTATTGCAGATACACACACACATGCGCACACACACACAGCATCACATTATAAATGGCATTCTTATTGTGAGTCATAGTCTCAAAATTTGAAAGCATTTGTGTTAATCTATGTATAATTGCTTTGACAGTAATGTGGTTCAACAGATATTAAATCAATTTAAGAACTATTTTAATGGCAATATTTATGATGTATTGACATAGAGCAAGATGGCAAAGGAAAGTCAACCAGGTAGGCGTTGTAGTTATATAAGCGCAAAAAATACATCATCAATTAAACAAAAAATTTAATGAGAGAAGAAGCACTTTTAAAACTAAAGGAAGGAAGAATAAAATGAAGTAAACCGTTTAGCAAACTCAGAATTGGAAATGGGATGATGGTATTAAAGATAATAAAGACATTTATAAGTGTTGCTATTGTAATGAAAAAAAACAAATTTTCAAAATGTGTTTTTGTAAACCTAACAGAATCACATAAGATGTTGACAACTAAAATGCAAAGTCTGGGGCTTCCTGACAAAGTATTCCAAATCTCTACAGATGCAGCCCAGGAATATATATTTTTAACAGACACCTCAGATTATCCTTATGCACACCAAAATTTAAGAACAGCTTCTTAGCATTCTAACATAAAAATATCTCCTTTTACCAACTCTTTGAAAATTTTCACTGAGACAATGGTTTAACTGTGATAATTTTCTTACATAATTTTCTTACATCTCATAATTTTCTTACAAAGCCCATTATGTCTTTAGCATTGCAAGAGAAAATATAAAATGGTATGAAATGCATTCTGATGAAATTCTGAAGATTAGAATAAGAGTACATTAATATCAAATGTATCCAGTATTGGAATTTTTATGAGTACATAGGACAACATTATGTTCCTGAATTCTAATGCCACAGAGTAAGAATAGGATATAGCAGAAAATTAATTCCAGCAATTGTCAATCTCATACTTTTTCTAAAGGACACACTTTGATGTTTACTTATTGGGATGCAAGAAGAACTATGGAAGCATTGAGAGCCACTTGGTATTTCAAAAGAGAATTAAACATCATCTAGTTAAAAGTTCCGGTTGATTATTTGTAGGCAATGCACTGCAATTAGCATTTAAATAATTCAATGTTAGAAACCATTTTCTCTGAGATTAACAATGATTCATTCCTACATGCTGTGTTTTTAATCAAAGAGGTGAAAGGTATAGAGCATGGGACAGGAACAAAGATGTCTAGTTACAAACTTACTCTTGCAATTTGCTAGTAATGTGCTTGCCTGCATGTTTAAAAGGAACTCAAATGTGGTGTGCTGCCTATTCAGACCTTAATGAGAATGTAAAGGAAGGATTATTGGTTTCACCAGCAGATGATATTTCTTTAGAAATATTGCCTGAACCTTACTCTATTATTCCCCGACTTCCAAAAAAATCTGTACAATAATGTACATCATTAATGATATTGTCATCGTCATTTAGGAAACATGTGGAGACCTGCAAAGTCATTATTAATTATAGCCACATGAATCAAAGCAGAAACACTCAAATTCATCACTGTATTTCTTAATTAGCTGAAAAATCAGTCCCATTTTGTCAGATTTTCCTGAAAATAACCCTATTATTTTTTTTATTAAGGATCAATTACCTTTTTTTCAAAATGGACATTGATCAGAAGAATCATAATATACTTCTCAACACAAACTACTCAATTCGTTCCAGTCCGAATTGCCTCATCCAAAAGAACACGGCAAGTGCTACAATAGCAAGGAGTTTTTCCCCCTACTCTGTCTCTATTAAAATGGTCTGATTGCCCCTTGTCCATTTCTAAATGATAGATAATATCCTCTCCTTTTTTGCTTTTCTTGTCTATTATGTCCTTTATAGAAAACCTAAAATGAGGCATTTCCTGCAAGCCTGCAGAGAGAGAAGCCTGAATAGGAAGCTGAAAGGGAGTATAGAGACCAGGATAAAAGGCAGTTATTAAATTTGTGAACTCTATCAGAAGACAAGAAAATAAACTGTACCACTGGCTGGAAGGGTAGTGAAGTATGACATTTCATTTTTATGCCGGTCTCAGCATGATAGAAGTAACACATTGAAGAACACTGCAAAAAAGCAGTTAGTGCATTCATTGAATGCCAGCATGGTTCCTCTGCTGTTCTTTGGTTGATCCTTTTCTGTGTCTTTGTGGAACAGTAGTTCAGAGATTCATATATATGAGATCAGACCCACCATCAACCCTTTGTGAATTTTTACGATGAGAGGCCCGAAGCAAATTCTATGTAACTCCACGAGATCCAGTCCCAGGTGTGCTTTATACCCTCCCACATTTTCTCCTTCAATGTCTGAATGAAGTCTCAGTCTCTCTCTCTCTCTCCTTCTCCCTCCACCCTCTCTCTCACCCACACAGCCTAATAGAATAGGGGGTGTATATAATGTTCTTATGTTAAGAATTCTTAGACATTTAATGGACATTTAATTTTTACTTTAGTTCATAAAAATAGTATTAAAACTGAATATTTCTCATTCTTTCTAGTTCTTTTAGATATCACATAAACAGATATTAGGCAAATAAGCAAGTGTGATATCTCTTTTACTTACATTTTTATAACTTATTATAAAAAGTGTTCGATGAGCTCTGCTAAATGGTGAACACAATACAAGTATATGTTAGTTTTAGATACACACTATTCAACAACTCTATACATTATGCTGTGCTCACCTCAAGTGTAGCTACCATCTGTCACCATACAACACTATTATAATACCACTGTCTATAGTCCCTATACAGTACCTTTCATCTCTGTGACTTTCTCATTCCATAACTGGAAACCTGAACCTCTTACTCCCCTTCATCCATTTTGCCCACCCCCCATCCCCTCCCCTCTGACAACCACCAGTCTGTTTATTGTCTTTGTGGTTCTGTTTCTGAGCTTTGTGTGTTTGTTTTTTCAGATTCTACATATAAGTAAAATCATACAGGATTTGTCTTTCTTTGCCTCACTCATTTCATTTAGCATAACATCCTCTAGCTCCATCCATGTTGTCACAAATGGTAAGATTTCATTCTTTTATATGGCTGAATAATATTCCATTATATATATAGATATATCTATATATCTATCTATATATCTATATAGATATGTAGATATATCTATATAGATATATATATATATCTCACCTCTTCTTTATCCATTCAGATATCAATGGACACTTGGTTGCTTCCATATCTTGGCTATTTTAAATAATGCTATAATCGAAAGGACAGTACAATAAACCCCAGTACTCTTCTCCAACAGCCATTATTATATGGTCATAGTTATTTCATCTTTATATCTTTCTTCCTCTCCAACCCCTGCACACACACGCTTGCTGAGTAATTTTAAAGCAAATCTTAGAAATGACATCATTCATAAATAATGATACCTGTTGCTAAATAAAGACACTTTTAAAAACAGTACCACAATAACAGTATCACACCTAAATTTTTTAACAATAATGTTTTTAACAGCATAAAATATCCTGTCAAGTTCACATAGCCTAGCTTTTCTTAGGAATGCAATATAAAAGTTTTTTAAACTCATAGATCAAACATGTCTCAAATGTTGCATGCATTTTAAATCTCTTCCATAACAGATTTGCTTCCTTTTTATCCTTTTGTCTTATAGAATACTCCATATTCACATGTTCCTGATTGTATACCTGTGGCGTCACTTAACATTTTCTTCTATCTGGTTTTTGTAAACTATTTATCTAGAAACTAGATCATAGTTTTGTGGGGTTTTTTTTTGGCAAAAACACTCCATAGATGTTTTTATGGGCTTCATTTTACAATAGTATAGCTAGTGGAAGCCTCTTTACATTGGCAGCTGTCTCCTCAGAGCACAATACTAGCAATGTTTAATAGCTTCCTTTGTTTCTAGTTTCTAGAACAAGAAGTTCCAGTTTCATGTTGTGTATGTCCTACTATTTCTCTAAGGAGCCTTGTTTCTTTTTTTGGAAAAAGAAATAGTAATTAGAGATCATAAGATAAGCACTAAAGGTGCTCATTGCTAAAAGGTTAGTCACTGCATCTACATCTTTAAAGGAAATAGAGATTAGAATCACAAATTTTTTGAAATAGAAAAATACTGCATGAATTCATACTAATATATTCAAAGCAAAGTTAAGATTACAGTGTTATGCTTAAAAATCTTTGACAATGTCAGTATAATCATTCATTTTACGTACAAGCAATGTGTGTGTGTGTGTGTGTGTGTGTGTGTGTGTGTGTGTGTGTTTACCTTGTATATATATTGTCAGGGTTTTCCAAAGAAACAGAACCAACAGGATGTGTGTGTGTGTGTGTGTGTGTGTGTGTGTGTGTGTGTGTGTGTATATATATATATCTAAGTGGAGATTTATGATAGGAATTGGCTTGTATAGTAACAGAGACTGAGAAGTCCCATGATCTGCCATCTGTAAGCTGAAAAACCAGGAAAGCCAGTGGTGTGATTCAGGACTAGTCCAAATGCCTGAGATTTATGGGTCTGATGGTTTAAGTCCCCATCTGAGTCCAAGAGCCCAAGCACCAGAAGTACTGATGTCAGAGGGCAAAAATGGATGTCTCAGCTCAAGCACAGATGGTAAGTTCGCCCTTCCTCTGCCTTTTTGTTCTATTCAGCCTCAACATATTGGCTGATGCCCACCACGTTAGGGAGGACTATCAGCTTGACTCAGGTCACGTATTCAAATCCTAATCTTTTCCAGAAACACCTAGAAATAATGTTTGGACAGCTATCTTAATCCCTTAGCCTAATCAAGTTGACACATAAAAATAACCTTTGTATATATAATACAGGCAGTGGATATCTACTATATGTTATATACACACATACCTTAATGAAGATTAAACATATCAATATTATTATTTAAAAAACGAATTCTGAATACAGGCTAAGATTATTTACAGTTGTTAATTATCTCTAGGGTATATCTTACCAGCATGTTCAATCAAATTCTGCATTTTAAAGAAACAGAAAATAATTCTTTATGCAGTTAAGCTACTATCTCAATATACAGAGTTGTTTTCTTTTTCATCTGTTACAGTAGTTTTAATATGTAAAGCTTTTACATGATCTTAATGTCAGTATTATGCAAGATACATTCAGAGAGTCTAACTTCCAAAATATCCCCTCCAGCCTATTTCCTCCACTCCCTTAATTAACTACTTTTATTAATGTTGTTCATCTTTCAATGAGTTATTTGAATTTATAAACAAATACATATATATTTTTTCATTCCACTAATGTCTTATTAAAAGACATTAAACTATATTTTTTGGAACAATGTATCCTGGAGATCAACCCAAAGTATTAACCTAGAGATTATCTCTTTTAAAGCTGGTACCATGATGTCTGTGTATAACAATTTCTTATGCATTCCAGTATTGATAAACATTTGGGTTCTTTCCAGTCTTTTGCTATTTTAAATAGCACTGTAATGAATAGCCTTCAGCCTATAGTCATTTTGAATTTTTGCAATGTGTCTTTGGAATGAATTCCTAGACGTAGGATTAAAAGGTGAATACAGGTGTGATTTTGTTGGATATCGCCAAATTCACCTCCCGCAGGAGTTTATAACATTTCATATTGCCACCAATACCATAGAAGCATACTGGTTTTCCCATTAGCTCATCAACATTGTTAATGACAATGTTGTTAATGACAATGTCTCAATGGGTGAGAGGTAGTATTTCATTTCTTAAATTATATATGAGAACAGTTTCTGTTTCTATATCTTATCCATTTTCTATAAATGATGGTCTTTTGATATTTATTTATTTATTTATTTATTTATTTATTTATTTATTTGATTGTTTTGAGTTAGAGAGAGAGTGTGTGAGAGTGAGGACAAGCAGGCAGGGGCAGAGGGAGAGGGAGAGTGAATCCCAAGCAGGCTCCATGCTGTTAGCACAAAGCCGGACACAGGATTCCAACTCATGACTGTGAGATCATGATCTCAGCCGAAATCCAGAGTCAAATGTCCAACAGACTGAGCCAGGCAGTTGCCCCTTTATATCATTTTTCAAATTTTTAAAATATATTCATCATATTACCTCTGTAATGTCATTGCAATTTTCCCTCCGCATTCCATTTGTGGTTTTTTTTACACTTATCTTGGTGTATTTCCATGTAATTTTTATTCCTATTTACTCATGTACCTAATTCTTTTGTATTATTACTCCTGACTTTGAGCCTTATTTGAAGACATTACCCCACAGCCATTTTGTGTAAAAAAAAATCACTTAAATTTTTCTAGTAATCATAAATCATTTCTTTTGTTGTAAATCTCTAATCCACTTATTAAATGTATTAAGTTATTAATTAAGTTATGGTTACTAACTAAATTATGATATTTTATAAATTAAAATATTTTATTTATAAATATTTGATATTAAAATATATTAGTTTATGATTAATTATCTATTTTCTTATGTAGCATCTGAAACAGATCACATTTTAATTTTTCCATATGAATACTTAATTATCTAAAATCTCTTAAAACATCCTTCCTTTCCCACTGGTCTATTTGCTAACTTTTCATATGTAAAATGTTTACTTCAATCTATTTTTCAATATTCTATTCTTGCCCATTTGATCTATTAATGAATTAATTTTGATTAAGGGGATATCATAAAATATTTTCACATCTGTTATATTTGTCATTATTCAAGCACAGCATAGGCTTTTCCAACTTTCACTTCCAGTTTTTTATCTTTCAGGAGGGTTTTATAGTTCTTCCTCATATATATTTTAGACATTCTTGTTAAGTCTGTCATGCATAGATATTTTTAAGTGCTCTCTGAGTGAATCTAATTTTATAGCTCGAATACAGACCAACTCACCAGTCAACAGAGTTTTGCTTAATAAATGTGGTTAATGTTGAGGTATATAGTAAATATTAAAGTCCAATGTGAGTTAAAGTGTAAAATTAGTGGGATTGTTACAAGTGCTAATACGAAGAAGTATAAAATTTTAATAAAGAAATGAAAATGGGTGGAATTATGAAGTTAGACTTTTGCTTTTAGCAAGATAGTGCACCACAAGTTCAGCCAACAATGAAATCTCTGATAGTACCCCACTCGATTGATTATGTTCACTATTAAAGGGAGTTTTGGGTCTCCTTCACTGGTACAGTAATTGGCCCAAATAGACATTTAATATTTTTTTTAAAAAATCAGCTGTACAATATACGCAGATGCTGTGTCTACATGACCAACATTAATCATTAAGAGAGGAAGAAAACTGGTTGATAAAATTGAAAAGAAAGAGACAAAACTTTTGAGTGTATGACTATAAGAAAGGTCTCCATTCCCTGAACCTATAAGCATTATGGTTATCAAATAAAAGGACAGAATCAGAACCCCAATCATCGTGAGAATAATATCATAATATATTTGTTGTAAGCCAAGATGGTCCTATATAGTTTGTGAAATTAAAAAGAGAAGTAAAGGGTTTGATTTTTCCACTGATTATAGAATTCATTTCTATAATGAAAAATAAATCATGTGGCAACATGTTTCTGTCCTAACCTCCTTCATTGCCATTCTATTCTTTTATAATTCAGCTTAGATAATACTCTAAACAACAGAAAACTGAGTTTAATATGGCATTAATTTGACCTAATAAGATTTTTCTTATTATCATATGATACAGCATGAAGAAGCAATGATGTAGCAAATAATTACTTACCAACAGTTATGCTAGGCTCTGAGGGTCCAAAGATGAATAAAATGAAAATCCCCTAAGAAGATCACAGTCTAGTGTCAAAGCAGGCATATTTTTTCTGCAGATTTATTTTTAATAACATGAAACACTCTTATCCCCCTAGCCCCAATAAATTCACTAAAAGGAAAGCTGTCTTCATTAAAAATATCAATGTTTACATAATTCCTCATTAATGCTTCACAAATAATGGAGAGAATTAATGGTGTGTTTTTCTGCATATTTCAATTGTGAATGATAATCACACAAAACAAAGCAAACCAAAAATAAACAAACAAAAGCAGCCAGTATAAAAAGTATGGATGAAATCAATTCACAGTTTGATAGCACTAGCTTTCCCTGCAGTCTTTTTGCATGTACTATAATATATTTATGGTAAGCACTTGTGATAACGCCAGCAAAATTTTTCCGTCTTACTGCATGCTTAATTTCATCTAACTTGTTTTATGGCAGTGTGCTGAAACACAGAGCGGAGCTCTGTTTAAACCATTTGTCTCTGTTTCTCTTTGCAGAATGCCAACAGATTTGTTTCAACCAAAACAAAATGCATAAACAATCATGTCTTCTTTAAGCTAAGCATACAACCTAAATTCCAGAACTTATTTTTATAATATGCTGAAATTTACTAATTAAAATTCTGATTCTGGTCCTAGCAACTTCTTTTCTTGTTCCTTTTTTTCTCAAGGTGAAGAACATTTACTCATTTGTTATTCTTTAGGCTCCCGTTCTGCATATTGTTTTGGTTTTATAAATTACACAATGCAAACATCTACTTCATTGAAAACAGGGTAATTACTGGCCAATCGGCAGTTAAATGTAGCATTTTTACCCTTTTGTGGACAGAAAATGTGACGACATGACCCTGATATATTTTTCAATTTTGAGATCACCTGTAAAATCTTTCCTGCTTGAGTTGCTAACATCGTATTATTTCCCACAACATTTAGTTGAGTATAATCCCTTTCATGTGTGGTTTGCTGACAAGCAGTGTCAGCATAAGAAATGCAGAATCGCAGACCCCCGCCCCATAACGACAGAATCAGAAACTGAAGATCCTAGGGTAACTAACATGCACATGAAAGTGAGAGAAACATAATCTTATTGCGAACAAGGTGATGGAGAAGATATTATACAAGAACGGTTTATTTGTTCCTATATTAGTTCTTACTGGTATTAGGTGTGGATGGAAAAGACTGGGTAACGGTTGCTTTTGCCTAAGAGGAAGAGTTCATACAGTCTTATATTATTTGATCTTAAAAAATACCTTAGATATTATATACTTCTATTTTTACACGAAACAACTAAAGATACATGGCTTTGTCACTGACTGGTATTGTTATCGGTATTTTGAGAAAGCAGCTAAAAATGTATATGGATTCATGTAAGAATTGCAAAAATATGTATTTCTACATTGATGCTATAATTTGTTCCAGAAAGATTTCAACAAATTTACAATGATATTTAAAATAACGTGATACATAAAATTAAAAGAAAAGAAACAACAAAAAATGTCATGCAATAGAAGTATAGGAAAAATGTAGCTGAGAAAAATCAGTGCCAAATTTAGGCTTAAAGATTTTTAGTTTCAAAGAAACAAAAGGAACATGGTTAGAGAGACAAGTTTACTGCAAAGATAAGATCAAAACAAACCATTTACTAATGAGAAGTATATTATTCTTTGTACAAATTGCAGACAAATTTCTCTGCTGTACAATAAACAGCATCTTCAAATTATTCTTAAAAGAGACACAGGTAGAATGAGTTTCATGAGACTGTATTTTTTTTCTTATAATGGCACTTAATATCAATTGGCAATATCATGTAGAATTACCCTTTGGATAAACAGTTCTGTTAGTAGGCCAGTGAGATCTGAATAACCAGCTTTTACTGATCTGAGTACAACCAATGAGTAAGTAAATTTCAACTACAGAATGTTTTATGGAAATTACTTTCTCTAAATATTGTTGAATATATCTATTGTTTTTGTCCTCTCACACACAACAGGTGCACATAAAAATTTTGTTTGCATACTTGTTCACTCAGTCTTGAGGGTTGCAGGGAAGGGTAGCTATTCCTGACAACAAATCTTGCTACGCACACTAAAAGAGGTGATAGAAGCCTAAGATCTTATTCTCTATGGGATCTAAACACAAAAATTTCAACAAATATTTAACCATCTATTTTCTTTTTTTTTTTTTTTAATTTTTATTTTAGAGAGAGAGAGAAAGCATGTACGACCAGGGGTGAGAGGCAGAGGGAGAAAGAGAGAAAGAGAGACAGAGAGAGAGAGAGAGAGAATCTTAAGCAGGCTTTATGCTCTGCATGAAGCCCCATGCAGGGCTCGATCCCATGACCCTGGGATCATGACCTGAGCTGAAATCAAGAGCTGGATGCTCAACTGACAGTGCCTCCGAGGCACTCCTTAGCCATCTATTTTCTAAATTCTTCTATCATAAATAGTATAATTGCAAGATAAAATTCTTTACCTGTAAAAGGCAGAATCAGTTCTGTCTAAGCAGAATCAGATATTAGGTCTCACTATATTGGCTGTGGTTCCCCTGGACCCTACCAAGATCTATGTGTCTCCTCATGCAGGACCCAGCCTGAAACAGCAATGACTCTCTAGGCATACTAGCCTTGTGGTAAGGGGAGGAGCACAATAGAGCCAGACGGGATCACACAATCATATTTAAAGCATTCACTATGATGGTGCAGTGCTGTTCTACAACCGTTTCATTGGCCAAAGCATGTCGTGTGGCCAAGCGTAAAGTCAATGAGATAGGAACTCACAAACCTAGAAGATGAATTATAAGCAGGAGGGAAAACATACTTCTACATAACTGCTACATAACAAAGTGAAATATTTTCTATTCAAAGGGAACAATAATTCCCAAGGGAAGTTTAGCAAGGCTGGCTGGGAGTCAGGCATGTGTTCGAATCCCGGATCAATCACTGTGTTAACTTGGGAAAGTTATTCAAAGTATCTGAAGCTTAGATTTCCTTCTATCAAATGAAGGTAATATTCATCCTTATGAATTCTTATGATGACAATAAATCACTGATTTTGTTTCTTTTCTTTTTTAAATTTTTTTTCAACGTTTATTTATTTTTGGGACAGAGAGAGAGCATGAACGAGGGAGGGTCAGAGAGAGAGGGAGACACAGAATCAGAAACAGGCTCCAGGCTCTGAGCCATCAGCCCAGAGCCTGACGCGGGGCTCGAACTCACGGACCACGAGATCGCGACATGGCTGAAGTCGGACGCTTAACCGACTGCGCCACCCAGGCGCCCCGATTTTGTTTCTTTTCTTAACTCTTCATTCAAAAGTTATTAAGGGTCTAAGTCTAAATTCATTTAGATGTGTTTTTTTTTCTTTTTAAAACTTGTTTCTTTTTAGACCTGTTTTAAGTTTACCATTAATGAAAACAATGCTCTTTCAAAGATGTGTCAAATTGTAAAGGGACATTGTTTTCTGTGACTACTTATGATAATCACTTTTCCAATCATGCCAACCAATAACTGATTTTTATTATTGTTGAAAGTTGACTAGTGAGTATCAATTTCCAAATGTAAATCAGTGGTTTTTAAAAACTGATTGGACAGTGTTGGCTTTTATATTTAAAAAAGAACTGGCAGAATCCCGTTGGTTAGAAGATTTTTTAAAAGATTAAAAATATTTTCTATATCTTTCTAATGTTCAATTTTAGATTTCGTAAAATGGTGACATCCTTATATTTCCTTGGGCTATATTAACATATAATAATGGAACTATTTCTAAAATATCTGTAATATAAGGGTTATTCTTTGAAAAAAACCTTATAATCTCTTTTGTTATCACATTTGTACTATAGAGTAGTTGTAAGTTTTATATTTTTAATGCTATGCTGCATTCTCATTGCTTATATTTTATAATCTTGGCTAACCAAGAGTTCTTTCTAGGAATAGTAGAGTTAAGCTTACTTTTTGCCACTGTTTCCTTTTGATTACATTACTAATATTTTCCCTAATCCAAGCTTTTGTACAGAGATATTTTTATACCACTTTTCTATTTGGTAATGTTTAGCTAAAAACTAGATAATATAATTTATGACTCCATATAGAGTATATACGATATATTTTATATCTTAAGTAGATCTTTTATATCATATATATCATGTATATAAGATTTATGACCTATAGATCTACATAAGATATATAGAGAGTATGTTTGCAGAAATTTCATTTATATATTTACGTATCTGAAGTTTTCTCAGACATAGTACAAGAAAGGTGCAGGTGTTACGCTCTGTCCTAGCTCAGGCTGCTATAACAAGCTATCATAGACTGGGTGGCTTAAACAACAGATGCTTATTTCTTACAGTTCTGGAGACTTGGAAGTCCCAAGATCAAGGTACTGGCCAATATAGGTCCCAGTGGGACCTTTCTAGTGGAGATAGATTCCTACCCTTACATGGTGCTGGGAGATCATCCACTCTCATGTCTCTTCTAATAAGGGCAGTAATCCACTTATGGGGAATCCAATCCCGTGATCTAATTATCTCCCAAAGGTCTCACTTCCAAATAACATTGCATTGGGGATTAGATCTTCAACATACGAATGACACAAATATTCAGTCCATACAACCTACATATTAAATATTGGTAAAGCATAATTTTTATTTTGATTAAACATATACAAATAGTTTGTCTAACTTTATCTTTCTATTTTGTAATATATTTTGCTCCTCTAAAGTGCAAACATCCATGAGGTTGACTGGTAGTTAAAGTACAAATGCAAAGTGCTATGAGAAAAACAAAACAAAACAAAACAAGGAGTCAACAGGGAAAAGATGATCTAGAGACAGCTCCCTCCCAAGAGCATGTTTATGCAGCATGGTTAAGTTTAACATGTCTCCTGTTGCACAAGAATTTCATAGATGTATTGATTTCCAAATTCTCAAGTGGAATTCTACACACCTATGTGAAGTGCACAGTAACTCACTAAGTGAACAATTTCCATTCGAAAATCATTCTTTTCTATTTTTTATAACAGTTTTATTGAGATAAAATACTAACCCATAAAATATACCCTTTTAAAGTGGTTTATAATTCAGTGGTTTGTGATATAGCACAGATGTCCAACCATCAGCACTACTTTTAGAACATTTACAGCACCCCAAAACGGAACCCCGTATTCGTTAGCAATCACTTTCCATTATCCCCTCTCCCAGAACTCGACTCTTCCTTTATTTCTCTATTAACAATCTATTTTTGTCTTTATTGATTTGGCTATTGTAGATATGGTATCAATGGAATCATACAACATGTGTTGTTTTGTATTGGGCTTTGTTCACTTAACGTAATGTTTTCAAGGTTCATTTATGTTGTAGCACATTTTGTTACTATATTCCCTTTGTTGCTGAATAATATTCCATTGTATGGATACATTGCATTTTTAAATCTATTCATCAGTTCACGGAAATTCGGGATTTTTACACTTTGTGGCTACTGTTAATAATGAACATCTGTGTACCTGATTTGGTATGTTTATGTCTTTAGAACTCTTGTATATAATCCTAGGAGTGCCACTGTTGTATTGCTTTTTGAGGAACTGACAAACTGTTTTCCAAAGTGGATGCATCATTTTACATTCTCACCAATCATTTATTAAGGTAAAAACTTCTCCATGTCCCTGTTAACACTTGTTGTTGTCAACTTGTTTTTTTATTATAGCAATCCTAGTGGGTTCAAACTATGTCTCCTTATGGTTTTGTTCTGCATGTCCCTCATGAATGACTGATGATGTTGAGCATCTGTTCATGTGCTCATTGGCCACTTGTATATCTTCTTTGGAGAAATGTCCAAATCTTTGCCCAATTTTTAATGTTCAGCTGTAAAACTTCTTATATATTCTAGAAACGAGTCAATGTCATATATATGATTTACAAGTATTGTCTCCAAATCAGCGGATTGTCTTTTCACTTTCTTGGTAGTACCTTGTAAAGCACAAAGAGTTTTAACATTGATGACATTCGATTTATCTATTTTCTTTTCTTCTTTTTTTCTTCTGCTGCTTTTGCTTTTGGCATTATATCTACGAAACCATTGCATAATCTAAAGTTGCAAAGACTTACTTCGATAGTTTCTTTTAAGATAGTTTGTATATTAAATATGGGTCTATGATTCATTTTGAGTTATATTTTGCATATGTGAACTGGGAATCTGGTTTCATTCTTTTGCATGTAGACATCCAGTTGTCCCAGCAACATTTGTTGAGAATACTTTTCTTTCCCTCATTGGATTCTTTTGACTCCCTTTCTAAAATCAATTGACCATGGATATATAGGTTTATTTCTGAAATTTCCATCCTTTTTTATTACTCCATGTGTCTATCCTTTGGCAAGTATTTGACTGCCTTGACTACTGTAGTTGAGTAGAAAGTCTGAAATCACAAAGGGTGAATGCTCAACTTCATTTTTCTTTTTCAAAATAATTTTCACTATTTTGAGTTCCTTGAATTTTTGTATGAAATCTAGAAAAGTTTTTAATAAACCTAAAAAACACAAGTAGGATTTTGATAAGGATTTGTGTTGACTCTGAGGACTAATTTGGGGTAAACTGCCATCTTAATAATGTCAAGAGTTCTAGTCTATGAAAGAAAAATAAATACCTTTCCACTTTTAGATCTTCTTTAATTTCTTTCTACATTGATAAAAATTGTCAAAATTCAAATACTTCTTTCTGTATTGACTTATATAATGTAAAATTCTACTTAAGGGCTTTGGCAATCATTCTACTGATCTTTCTCATGAGTTAATACCTCTTAGAACATTATGTTTGTTTAGAAAATATTTGAGAATCTAATTTGGAAGCCCATTTTAAAATAATGTTACTTCTATTTCTCTTTATTAATAATAAAGAAATATATAAAATTCAATTTTTTTCATGCTTCAATGTTCTTGGTTCAGAACTCTTGGTGAAGAAACCTCCAAACCAATATATTAGCCTTGAAAAAACTATTATAAATAATATTTGAGATTAAATTTATGGTGCTTTAAAAATATTTTTTTAACATTTATTCATTTTTGAGAGTGAGAGAGACAGAGCATGAGCAGGGGAGGGGGAGAGAGAGAGGGAGACACAGAATCTGAAGCAGGCTCCAGGCTCTGAGCTGTCAGCACAGAGCCCGACACGGGGCTTGAACTCACGGAGTGTGAGATCATGACCTAAGCTGAAGTCAGACACTTAACTGACTGAGCCACCCAGGCGCCCCTTATGGTGCTTTTAAAAAGAGAATTATATGGCATGAAATCACATGTTTGAATAATTGTTTTAATTACATTTTACAGAATTCTAGATCCCCAAAATCAATCAAGACATAAGCATCTAAAAAAAAAAAAGGACATACTCATTTGCAATTTTTTAATCACTATACTATTTTTCAGTAAATAGGGTGAACATGACTCAGACAATTTAGATCAGTCCACTAAGAGTAGGAAGAAAAGAGAGAATTTATTCTCTGCATTATTATAACTATTCTACAATACTATCTTGCATTTATTATTTCTAAATTCTGAAAACTGTATGGGGCGCCTGGGTGACTCAGTTGGTTAATCGTCTGACTTCAACTCAGGTCATGATCTCATGCTTGTGGGTTTGATCCCTGCATTGGGCTCTTCACTAACAGCATGGAGCCTGTTTTGGATCCTCTGTCTCCCTCTCTCTCTCTGCCTCTCCCCTGCTCCTCCCCTTCTATAGCTCTCTCGCACACTCTCTCTCTCTCTCTTTTGTAACTAAATTAGCAAACAAAAAAGGTCTCTAAAATCTGGAAACTTTCCAGTTAGGGCTGCCAGAATTAGCAAATATACATATATGAGACCCAGTTAAATTTGAATTTCAGATAAATGAGGAATAATTTTCTAGTATAACTGTGTCCTTACTTCATGGGACACAGTTATACTAAAAAATTATGTATTATATGTCTGAAATCCAAATATAAGTGATCATTCTGAATATTAGCAGACAATCCTATATACAGTCTGTGTCAAAACTATGCTCTAACATAGACTTGCTCAATAATTGGACAGGTTTTTAAAAACTCAGTAATTCAAGATTGCTCCTCAATAACACACACTGACCTCCATTTATTGATTTGAAGACACATAACAAAGTTTGCGAACTCCTACAGGCCAAGATTTTATCTGCAAAATTCCACTTGGGAAAATATTCTATAAGAGAAACTATAAAATCAATTTCAATCCAAAGATAATTTAATGCTTTGCAATACCAAATGAAATTTGGCACTTCGCAAGACATATTTTCTTAGTTAATTCTATATTTTAGTCAATTCTAGTTAATTTAACCTCACAATTTTACTTTATCTTCATTTAACTGAAAGGTATATGTAATTTCCCCCCCCCCCATTAAATAGCGATAAGGAAACTGAAACTCAAATAATTTCTCAAGACTTTAGTTAGTGATAGTACAATTAAATGCTGATCTGTTTTACTTTATATCCTATATTCCTCCCTTCATACTTTTTATGTTTTTAAGTGTTTGCATATGGCTACCTACCTTTATCGAAATGTTGTAAATATTCACCATTTACTTTTATACATTCAGGGCTGCATTTCAAAGTATTAAGTTTCTAAAACTAAAATCTACTGATTAACATAACACAAAAATTTTTTTGTTAGTAAGTTCAGAAAAATTCTATACATACTTTATAGTTCACTGATAATGATTCACTCAATTTTATTATGTAGGAAGAGCACTAAAGAATGAAATTGCCTTGTGATTTTAACCCTTCTGAAGACATTCCAAAAGAAAACATTTCATTATTTACCTTGTCATACGCAGTTATTCCTTGACATAAAAACATTTTAGATGATTCCAGATCACTAATTAAAATAGAACCTCATATTTTATTGTATTTGGTATGTTGAAGCCTTTATGTTCTTCAGTATTGCGCCAAGGTAAAAGAAGCATTTATATTCAGGACAGTTTATAGATCCCAGCTTTCTGGTACATAGCAAAGTGAAATATAAGTGCTGGTTGTCATTTATTGGATAGAGGGTTAAGTTTCACTAGGATATGACACAAACTGCTTTTCTAACATAATTCCCCTGCAGTGATTTAACCAACCAAAAATATCAATAAATCATAAGTGAAATTTTGCTTTAGGCTGAATCTAGTTTAATCATATTTTTGCCTGGAAAAAAATCTTACTTATAAGATTTGGGGTTATCTATTATGCATATATTATTGGAAAGCATCACCTACTAACCTTTATGAATCTCTGATACATTTTCAAAGTGTCAAAGTAGAAAATCAAGGCTTTTATTATCTCTCTAAGAAATTGCCAGGTAACTAACATGGAAGATATATTATACATTAAAAAAAAACTACAGTAATCTATAACTACCTCGGCTTCTCGTAATTTATATTCCAAACTTCCAATACTTGCTACCTTTTTTTTTTTTTTTTTTTTTTGCTAAATCGAACAGTCTCAGCCCCAGGTTAGCCAAAGGCAAAGCTGTGAGGGGTGTGAAATTTGCCTTTACAATTTTCAGGCTCCCTTTTTTATACTCTTCTCCCACAGCAGCACATCTTCATTCAGCTCTATCATGTTTCCTAGGCTAAGTTCTTAAGACACTTTGCATACTATTTCCATTCTTCATTCAAAATTATGTGCTACACCTTCCAGAATTATTTATAACTTGACATCTGCTTTTTCACTTATTCAACATAAATTGAGTAGACACTAGGTACAAGTCACTGATGCCAAGTTAAAGGACCCAAACCTCCTTTAAAGAACTCACAGGCTGTTGGCTAGGTAGAAACAAAGACAAGAAAGAAACAGGAGATAACCAAGAGTAAAACAAACACCATATTTTTCCTTAGCCCACAGGGTGCCATGCCCTCTTGGTTTTACTGCTATTTTCCTAGTAACAGTTTCTCAGAGCCTGTGCTATCCCTTCTTGTCTTCCAGCAATTTGGAGAGTCTAGGGATTCATCATGAGCCTTTTCCCATTGCTATCTACACCCACTCCTTGAGGATCTCTACTTCCCAATGGGTTTAAATAATCCCATTATTCCAGATTATTATCCCCATTCCCCTGCAAGTTCCAGACTAAAATCTAAATTTCTACTTGACATCCTCCCTTTGATGCTTAAGAAACATCTCAGATTCAACATGTAAATTACAACTCTTCCTTCTTTCTTTGTCTCCTCAAATCCCCTGAACCAGTCCTTCCCACCAAAGGCACTGTCATTGCCTTTGTCCCAGACTCTCATGACAAAAAGCTATTCCTCTCTTAGTGTCCTAACTTTTCAACCAATCCTTCAGCAAATGCTATGAAACTGTGCTGTTAATTCTGTCAAGTTTACATCTTCCATTTCTGATTGTTTTCTAAGCCATATAGATCCCCCCCCCCAGCTATAGTAATAGAATCTACCCTAGCTTCTTCTCGTTTCTACTCTGGTGTCCCTATAATTTATTCTCTACTACCTTGAATGCAAGGTGATTAAAAGGAAAAGAGATCATGAGTTGCTTTCAACTCTTTCCTGATGTTAGTTCACACTTGGAATAACATTTGAAGTCTGCAATATATCCAAAGGGCTATATTTGGATATATAAAGTATATATTTGGATATATAAAGTATATAAAGGGATATATTACATATCCAAAGGACTTCCAAATGAAGTAATATATCCAAAGGACTTACAAACAAAGTCTTTAGCTTCATTTATAAGGCCCTCTACCCTGGTCATCAATCCAGCCACACTGGTGTTTTTGTCATATACCTTTGAACACATCAAACATGTTTCTGCCTTAAAGCCTTTGCATGCACCATTACTTTTCCCTAGAATGTCCTCTGTATAGTCACTTGGTATAGTCTGGTATAGTCACAACATTTAGGTATATTCCCTCACATATCCCTACTAGGCCATTCTATCACCCATATCTATGCCTCATATGTAAATAATCTATATCCCTTATCTCCATCTTATATATATATATAGTTTCATGATTAAACCACTGAATGAAGAAAATGACAAATCCAAAGTCTCTGTCCCTGCCTCCCTCTCTTTTTCTCTCAGCAGCAATTCATAAACCAACACCCAACTTCCAAGTCATTTTTAAATATGTTAACTGACCTAGAACCTTGTAGGAGCACTAACCACACTGACTCCATCTTTGGCCCTCCACCTTGTTCATGCACACGTAATGATCTCCCTTAGGGCTATGTGTTCTAGGCCCCTTGAGAGTTAATGCATGCCCTGACTGCAATGGGTGAAGGCTTGTTAAGATCTTCCCTAGTGGCACACAGAAGGCTCCACTTGATATAAATCGAGATCCTAGTAAAGATCCTCTGGTGCACAGATGGATCCACTTCAGATAACTACCCTGTTACCTCACCACCATGCCCCTTGTTGTATGTATAAAGGCTGGGGATTAAGGTCCAGACTTTGACGAGAATAGCTGTGTGGCATAGCTGAGTTGCACCTGGATTGTTTGTCTCCTCCTCACCCTCCCAATCTTCACATTACATGTTTCAAACATCTTTGCTCTGATTTCTTGCCTTTTTGTATATAATCCTAAGAGAGCTCTACTTTGTTTTTTGTTTTTTTTTTTAATTTTGTTCGTTGTTTGTTTTTGGTTTGTTTTGTTTTGTTTTGTTTTGTTTTGTTTTTTTGAGAGACAGAACACGAGTGGGGGAGGGACAGAGAGCAAGGGAGACACAGAATCCAAAGCAGACTCCAGGCTTCCAGCTGTTCAGCACAGAGCCCAACACAGGGCTCGAACCCACCAACCATGAGATGGTGACCTGAGCCGAAGTCCGACACTTAACCGACTGAGCCACCTCGGTGACCCAGGGATCTCTACTTTGAATGTGTCCCATGTTGTGATTTCCTCTTAAGTTTTTGGTTTTGTTTTGTTGTGTTTTGTTTTGTTTTTGAGAGAGAGAGAGCAACCAGGGGAGGGGCAGAGGGAGAGGGAAAGAGAAAATCTTAAGCAGGCTCCACACCCAGCACAGAGCCTGATGCAGGGCTCCATCTTGCCTGTGAGATCAAGATGTTAGCCAAAATCAAGAGTTGGATGCTCAACCAACTGAATCACCCAGGTGCTCCTTTTAAGGTTTTTGTATCAAGGTAATCTGAATCTCATAAAATGATTTAGATTATTTCCCTTTTGTTTCTATCAATTTTTTTTTTATTTAAAAAAAATTTTTTTTTTCAATGTTTATTTATTTTTGGGACAGAGACAGAGCATGAACGGGGGAGGGGCAGAGAGAGAGGGAGACACAGAATCGGAAACAGGCTCCAGGCTCTGAGCCATCAGCCCAGAGCCCGACGCGGGGCTCAAACTCACGGACCACGAGATTGTAACCTGGCTGAAGTCGGACGCTTAACCGACTGCGCCACCCAGGCGCCCCTTTTGTTTCTATCAATTTTTAAAAAAAAATATAGTATAATTCACTGGTGACACCACATGATCACCAAAATTTCACTGGGGGGGATGTTTGAAATTAATATTTCAATTACTTAATAGTTATAGAATTAAATTTCCTACTTCTTTAAGTATATATTTCTAAGTATTATATTTTTCTAATATGATGATTCAGCTTAATTAGAAAATGTGCTTTCACAAACGTATTTATAATCTCTACATTTTAGAGTACAGTTGAACCTTGAACAACAGGGATTTGAACTACAGGGTCCATTTATACACAGATTTTTTAAAAAAAAATAGATACAGTACATACTGTAAACGTATTTTCTCTTATGATTTTCTTAATAACATTTTATTTTCTGTAGCTTACTGTATTGTGCAAATATTATGTATAATACATGTAACATTCAAAATATGTGCTGATTGACTATATTACCAGTAGGGGCCCTGGCCAGCAATAGGATATTAGTAGTTAAGTTTTGGGGCCAAGATATACATGGGTTTTCAACTGTGTGGGGGTTGAATGCCCCTAAACTCATGCACTGTGCAAGAGTTAACTGTATTTCTTTGTTAAATGATATAATATTTACGTACAGTAAGATGCACCAAATTCAATACATAGCTACATGTGTGTTACACAGGCATATACACATATAACCACCTTAGACAGTAACACACTGAGCATTGCCATCCCTTCCAGAAGGTTCCCTTGGGCCCGGTCAATAACCACTACTCTGACCTCTATATTCATAGATTAATTTTGTCTTTTCTTGCACTTCTTGTAAGTGGAAACATATCTCGTGTGTCTAGCATCTTTTACTCAAAATATAGTACAAAAAAATACAAAAACAAAAAACTGTTCATCTTGTGTGTACCCCTAGTATACTTTTGATTACTGTTCTGTGTCCCATTTCATGAATACACCACAATTTATTTACTGGTTTTCCACTATAGGAGTATTTGGATTGTTTCTAGTCTTTGGCTCTTTTGAATAAAACCGCTATGCACATTTTTATGTATCATTTGTGCAAATATGCATTGCTTTCTCTTGAGTGTATATCTAAAACTACATTTGCTATATATTACTTGTAGATATTATAGGATAGCTCTTTGAAGTGAACACAGGAATTATAGTTTGGGCAATTATCTATGAGATTTCCAGTGTCTCTATAATCTCACCAACAACTAATATATCTAGTAGTAGTAGTTAATAGTTGGTATAGCAGTAGCTGTTGTTTATCAATCACTAGGGTGGGGGTTAAACTCCTTGTGGGTTTAATTTGAATTTCTCTTTATGCTAATGATACTAAACACCTTTTAATATTTTTCTTGATCATGTGGATATACTATATTGTGAAGTTAGTGAGCTGAGTCTGTTCTTTGTTTCTCCTATCTACAAGGCTTTTAGGAGATGAATGTCTAGCAAATATCTAGTCACAAAAACTGGTTTGACATTTTGTTTTATGAATGATGTACTTCATCCAACAGAAGTTCTAAATTTTAATGAAGTCCAGTTAACCTTTTCTTTTATAGGATTTCTTTTCCTATTTATCAAATTAATGTTTATCCCAAGCTCACGAAGATATCTACTGTTTTTATTCTAAAAACTTTGTCTCTCACAAGTTAATTTTTGAGCTACTGATCAAAGTGTGAAGGTTCATATTTTCTATACAGATATCTTATTTATTCATCACAAGGTATTGAGAAGAAATTCATTTCCCTAGTGATCTACAGTGGCATTTTATCATGTCAAGTGATTGTGTATATATGTCAATTTCCATACTCTATTTATTTGTGTTGTCTCTTGTGCATCATTCTGTCAATAACACCCTGTTTTAATTACTGTAGTTTTGTATTAAACCTTAACTTTTGATAGTGTGGTTCCTCCCTCATTTTTCTCTTACAATATTATTTCTGTAAGTCTCTTGTATTTTTACAGGAAGAAAGAGAGAAAGAAAGGAAGAAAGAGAAAAAGAAAAACTAAAAAAAGAAAACATAAAAAGTAGAGAGACTCTTCTGAGATTTTGAATGGTATTGCTTTAAATCTCTACATCTATTTAGGAAGAAGTGACACCTCAAAATGTTGAGTCTTCTAATGCACAAATGTGAAATGAACTTCTATTTATTTGGGAGTTATATAATGTCTCTCAGTCATATTTTGTTTTCAGTATAGAGATTTTTTACAACATTTTCAGATTTATTTCTAGGTGTGTATTTATGTCATTACAAATGGAAATTCTAAATATTATCTGTGTCATTTGATCATTTGGTTGGATGGAAATACATATACTTTTATTATATATGTTAGTAACTTTTCTCTATAAAAATAAAACTAGAGGTATTAATAGAAATATTACTCGTTTTCTTGCACCCAATATAGCACCAAATTATCAGTCATTTTTTGTTTAATTGTTCCCCTGTTTTTTTTCTATGACACCCCTTTCCCCAAATGCCTTGAGAGTCTTCGTTTATTTTTCCTCTATTATTCACAATTTGAAATTCTGGCTTAGATCTCTTCCCCAAACTGCAATACCCACACTCTTCAATGTGTCAGAAAAATGAAAGAGGCTTTTATTTAACAGGACCAATTTAGCTTAAAAGGAAGTTGCGGCTGTAAATGGCATGTTTTCTATTCCAATTAATGGAACAGTATTGTGTGTCATATGAAGTGATACTTTACTGAAATCTGTACCCCTCAGAAAATGTCTGTATGATTACACCCCATTCCTTTTGTAATATCTTACATTTCTTAAATATTTTTAAAAAACACTGACAGAGAAGCATTACCAAAATAAAGATTGTGAAAATGGTTTTGTATAAGCTGGGTTTTTTTTGTTTTTGTTTTTGTTTTTTAGTATATTTGTCACACAGTGTTACATTTGTTTCAGGTGCACAATATAGTGTTTCAACAAGGTTATACCTTATGCTGTGCTCACTGCAAGTGTAGCTCCCATCTGGCGCTGTACAATATTACTATAATACCATTGACTATATTCTCTATGCTGTATCTTTTATTCCTGTGATTTATTCATTCCCTAACTGGAAGCCTGTATCTCTTAAGGAACAGAAATCAGGGAGAGAGAAGGCAAATGGAAAAAATTAAGGATGTTGTAAAGAAAATTCTCCCATTGGGAGAGGGTTGGATAAAATGAGTAAGGGCCAAATTAATTCTCAGATTTAAGTTTTCTTATGTCTTTTGTTTGTTTGCTTGCGCTTTCATATCCCTTATTAGATAAACTTAATACACAGGGCAAATAATCTTCAGTTTGCCACTGTTCTCAGGTTTCTTACATTTTATATTAGTACTATGTGAATCCAAGGAGGTTTATTACATCCTAAGTGAGAACTCTTTTTGTTGTTGTTGTTGTTTCCAGTGAGGAATCTTTTCTTAAGAGCAATCTACTCATCTGTTGAGGATTATCTATTTAAGAAACCAATGTACTACTTGATCAAATTAAATGCATGTTATTTAACATTACTAATTGTCACCAAAATTCATTTTTCCTCCAGGAATGAGCAATATATTTCATATTTTGATAATGATTTTTGTATGTAGATGATACTGTAAGGAATTTTCTTAGGTTAGGGTGTCACATGGGTTGCTCTATATTTTTCAATTACATTGTACAAATACCCCATTTCTAAATAATAACTGATATCACAATTCCTTTTTTTTTATTATAATCTGTGTGTGTAGGATCTGATTGCATGTGATATTCTACGTGGGGGATAAGTTTAGGAATCCCCCGGGCTTACACTAATGGGTTGACAAGGCATAAAGAAATACAGTCATAAAATGCTCACACACGAGTTTGGATAAATCAGATTGGCCAGGAATGCCAGGAATAGGAAGATTGGCCAGATGTGCCAGGAATAGGAAGGTGCAAAGGCACCCCAAAATAGACAGGGGGTGCAGAGCCCCCAAAATAGAGAGGGAGAGGCAAAGGCCTGAAATAGAAATAGTGCAAAAGTGCCCAATACATAGGAATAACAAGATTAGATATTCAGGGTGAGAGCACCCCAAATTTAGTACTATAGCAGAAAGCTGCTTTCATAGGAGAATAGGGCCAGGTTAGGTAAATTGGTGAATTGGACTATGGACTGCTGCAGGCAAAGCAGTCTGGAGTGGAGATGATTAACAAAAGAAAAGGTGTCTTGTCAATCCTGAGGTTACTCCCCCTATCTGTCTCAGCCCCTAGGCTAAGATAAACAGAGGTGCTACCTCATGTTCCCTGTAAACAACCTTCCTCCTGACTGCCTAGTGCCCAGATTTTGTTTTGTATTAACCCAAACCCCTAACCACGAATATCTTCAAGACCCCCTTTCCCTCACGTCCACAAGTTAATGTTCACAGATTCATTGTCCCTTTGTGCATGTCCATCGCCATGTTTGTAAGCCTTCTGATCCTAATAAAAACGGGGCAAAGACCCTCATTCGGGGCTTTTGTCTTTTTCCGGACATTAGCTATGTCTCGCTTCAATCCTGTGTCTGCTCTTTTGCTAGACAAGAGAGAACTTTAGACTTAGAGTCTACGACACTTCTAGTCCCCTTAACATTAATATTGGCACAAGTCTGGGAGCTCTGAAAATGTTGCCTTCTTGTGTAGTGTCTTTCAGATTTGAACCCTGTAGATTTCTTAGAAATCTAATTTTTTTTTATCATTATGCTTGATAATAAAAAAACTACTTAAACGTATTGAACGTATTGAACATACTGAATACGAGGTTTAGACTAGAAAATCCACTTACGGTACACACCACCCTGTATGCATGCATTCATGCAAAGTCATAATGTACTTGGAAACCAAACCCCCTTCAAAGATGATATGGTTTTCCTTTTTAATGAAAGGAAGATGACTTCCTGTTTCAAATTCAATACAGTCCCACATGATAACCAACATTTTGGGCTAACCGTTGCAAGTGGTATTACCATTCCCTAAAGCTGACAAGCTTCTTTCCAGAAAGATTTTTCGTTTTAACTTGTGGACGCGAGGGATTCAGGCAAATAATATGGATCCAGAAATATTAGTCAGGCCAGATATAGATGTCCTAGATTCACTCCTTCTCTCCTTTATACTTGGTTTTGTGTTCATGAAGAATGTGGAGAGGGGCACCTGGGTGGATCAGTCTGTTGTGAGTTCGAGCCCCATGTTGGGCTCACCGCTGTCAGTGCAGAGCCTGCTTCAGATCTACTATCCCCATCTCTCTCCGCCCCTCCCCCATTGCACTCTCTCAAAAAGAAAAAGAAAAAAAATTAAAAACTTAAAAAAAGAAGAATGTGGATAGCCATACCTGACCCCCCATAATAGATTCTAACAACAAATATAGTTTTTCATAACTTCTATATGTGTGTGTGTGTTTGTGTATATATGTGGTTGTGCTTAAGGGGAGAATTTTATTTCAACGTTTATTTATTTTTGGGACAGAGAGAGACAGAGCATGGACGGGGGAGGGGCAGAGAGAGAGGGAGACACAGAATCGGAAACAGGCTCCAGGCTCTGAGCCATCAGCCCAGAGCCTGACGCGAGGCTCGAACTCACGGACCGCGAGACCGTGACCTGGCTGAAGTCGGACGCTTAACCGACTGCGCCACCCAGGCGCCCTAAGGGGAGAATTTTAAAGGAAGATGAGTCACCCCACGTATACACATGTTCTAAAATTCTGCCTATAATCAATTTTTTCTCTTCTTCCTGCCATTTTCCAAGAAAAATAACACTACTTCTAAGAAGTATATAGGAATTATTTACTAAATAATATTTTAAAATAACATACTGATTATAATTTTGTCCCATTTCTGCCTGAAATCAACTCTTCTAACTTTCAAGTGATTAATCCTCATTAGATAGTAAGATTTATTCTAGGATTCATGGTGATAATCACATTATAAAATTTTTTAAAAGGTACTTTGTAACTTCCATGTTAATTCCATTTTGTTAGATGGAGAAACTAATCCAGATTTGAAGTGAAAGCCAATTGTCTACATTTGTTCTATATGATTGCATGTTTGGTTTGAGGGTATTCATGAAATATTTTATCATGATGATAAATAGTACAGATGATTTTGCTTAATTTCATTTTAATCCATTATAGATATTTAATCAAGGGAATAAAAGCAAAGTGAAACTTGCCTCATTAAAATCACATCAGAATTGTGGGTTTGGGGAGCATTGATTCTTAGCAAATTTGTAATTATCACTTGTTCAGACCTTGTAATTTTATCACATTGATATGTGCTTTAAACTTATCTGGATCACACAGGTTAATGTATATAATAAAACTTTCTTTTAAGTATCAGTAACTTTGAGTACCCTATAAACATTTTTAGCTTCTTCAATACCATGTACATTCTTCTAAGGAGTAAACAACGAGATCATTTATTACCTCCTGGGGAAAGCTGCCTTATAAAACTGACGTGATTAAAACAAAAGACAAAGCCCCAAATAAAAAGTCCTCTCCATATTCTCTAAAGCTCTTGTCACACTCTTACTATAAATGACCATTTCTGACATAAAATATTTCTCTCCTTTACTCATCTTCTATTAGTTATCTGGTCAAAGTTTAATTTAAAGTAAAGGAATATAGTAGATTCTGGTGTTCGATGGTAAAGAATTAGGGATGCAGTAGTCCATTTGCTTTTTCCCTGATGTGGGATGGAAACACTGATGAAAGTAAACTAAAAAAATAGAGATATTGATATTTATTAAAAATCCAAATCTGTCAGTGTTGATAATTTTCTGAAAATACCATCAAAACAGAGATACCCCCAAAACAAAATGACACAAATATAGAAGAATATCTACTTTTCTTCAAAGAATTCTAGCAGTTGAATACTTCTGTTTATACGATTCTGGGCATTTTCTTTTTCTTAGGTGCAGATTCTGCATGTGGCTTAATTAAGCTTATCAATTATTCTGCTCATATGTGTGCTTATTAATCTCTCTTCCCTTATCTATTAAATGAAATATTGAGACCAAGTTCAGAATATGGAATGATTTTTTTTTAAATAGCTGTTGCAGCAATGCTTGTGTCCCATAGTTAAATAACCAGATAAGAGTGGGCTTATTCTCATGAACACTAGAATTTTCCACTACCCTTCAGATTGAATTCATGGTACGTTATTTCCTTGGTCTCCAAATTAATGAAAGTCTTTGGAAACCTTTACAGCAAAAAGAAAAGTCAAGATGATTCCTTGCATAAGGAGAATTCCAACTGCCATTGCTGAGTCTGAGTCGTAGGGACCCAGGTGCAAAGACTGGAGAGAAGCTTCTTGTAGCTAAGCAAGGTCTCTGACTGACAGCCAGCAAGGAAACGAAGACATCGGCCCTATCACTGCAAAAAACCTAAAAGATTTTGTTTTTCCTCAGAACCTTCGGTACGGAGGCAAGCCTACAGTATCTTGATTCTAGCTGGGTGAGACCCACGTCAGATTTCAAAGCTACGGAATTGTGATATAATAGGTGGGTGTTGTTTAGCTGCCAAGTTCATACAATTTGTATGGCAGTGACAGAAAACTACTATAGGCAAATTCTAAAGAAGCCCTAAGGAGATTTTCCCAGTATTTCTAATTGTCTTTCTGCTTTTAAAGAAATGGACAAAATAAGTTCACTATTAAAATTCCTATTTCCTTCCAAAATCCCCTTCTGAAGGACTAATAGTTTAACAGGTTGTATTGCTCACTACTTTCCTGTCAACGTGTCAAACTCATTTGGATTTTTGTTTTCTCTCCTGCTCCGTTCTCTACTGTTTAATCATTTTTCAGTTTGCACTGCTAAAATTTTTTAATTTGTTCATTTACACTCTAATGGTGGGCTCGTCAATTGGCTGATACAATATATATGTGTTAGAAATAAACTCTAAATTAAAACACTTTATCTCTTGTGCCTATATCTGATAATATTAGGAATATAACTAGAATAAGTTCTTATAGTATTATCAAATATAGATAACCAATATTATTTAACTATATTTATTTAATTTTTATATGGCAAGATTTTCATTCAGTATCTCTCAGGCAGAACATTACCAATATGTGCTCTTACCTTTAAATTGAGTTGATGTCCATGACAGGAAAATTGAAATGAAAGTACGGAATATAAAACTCAAGCTGTTGTTCATTGCCTTATATGATTGTTAAATAAATGATTCCCCTTGAGGATATTTTGAATACTTGAACAAGAAAAATATTTTTTCCAGAATTTAGCAAGTTCAGGTTTTCTGTTTCAGAACAAAAAAACAAGTGTAGAGAAATACTAAAATTATCATATTCACATAAGTGAATGATATGTTTTATACACTATTACTAGCCAAAGAAAAATGTTTCAGAGATAAATATATAACTTTCCCTATGTTCATTCAAGGGAATAAAACAAAGCTCAGGAAATTTTTCCTCCTTCACAGATGATGATTAGTTATTATGTAAAAGGAAGTTTTCTGTATCTGGTAGTTTTCATCAAGTATATGGAAAGGCATAAAAAGCCTATTAAGATCTAATCGTTGAATAAATAATTTATAACATCATATGTATAAAATTCATTTTTTAACTTATAAAATTGTAGAATCAGTATGAGATGCTATGTTCCAGTAAAGTGAATTCTCAAATTAGACCTTTTTCAGTGGTACAATATACAAAAGGATAAAATTAACATTTTTGCACAAGGCACGCTGACTTCTAATTCATTCGTTTATTCAATATGTATGTCATGCATAACATGAATTATAAGACAGGGTATGAAGCAAATAGAACTCATCCTATAAATTATAGCCCAGTATCTGAATGCAATGTAAAGTATAACTGTTATCCTGAAGGAAATTGTAGCATAACAGAATAGATGGCAAGTAGGTAAGATTATAATACAAGGGAAAAGTTATTAGTCCTTAGGAAAAAAATTTTTCCACATGCAGTTGGTGCTTCTAGCTGATGGAATCAAATAAATTTTCATTGGGTGGGGTCATATTGCTACTGAGACATGAAGAATAAAATAAAATGAGACAAAGAGAAATGGATGGCAAGCATCCTATTAAGTGTTGGACATCCTGAGAATGGAAAAGTATTAAAAAAATGATATCAAGAATTGGATTTTGAATTTTATCAGAAAGCCTTAAATTGGCAAGAAAATCTCTAGTTTGACCAAAAATGTGAGTCGTAAAAAGTAATACAAGAGAAAATTTTTTCCATTAGATTCAGAAAAACAGTTCAAAACTAATGCCTAAGGTGTCTGGCCAATGACTCTACGATTTAATATATAGAGAAGAGAAAGCATTAAAAGTATTTGGATCAGATTGAGAATGGAGTTGCCATCAGATCAGCTATTTAGTAATACTTTCTTTAAAAAAATTCAGTGCTTATTTCTTTTTGAGAGAGAGAGACAGAGAGAGAGACAGAGTGCAAGCAGGGGAGGAGCAAAAAGAGAGGGAGACAGAATCTGAAGCAGGCTCCAGGTTCTGAGCTGTCAGCACAGAGCCTGATGCAGGGGCTCAAACTCACGAACCGTGAGATCCTGACTTGAGTCCAAGTTGGACACTTAACCAAATGAGTCACCCAGGTGCCCCTAGTAATACTTTCTTGACTGAAGTTTTAGGTACCTGTATATATGATAGGTATGTTAATTATTAATATTTATTTTAGAAGATTTGTTTCTAATTTTATTGCTATATAATTATGTTAAATAATACCATCTCCGCTACTGATACAAAATCTTTATTATTAATAGATATCACTTTATACATATTTATACTATATGAAAAATATTGTGTGTATAAGTTTGAGCTTATTTATGCCAATTGTTCAAAAATTATACTCTCTATTTGTCTTGAATCTACTTAAAGCCAGACTGTGTCTTTTTGACACTGTATGATAACTAGAGCCTAAAATATTAAGATAAACTTATAAGGTCAATATACATTTGGATGATAGTAGTAATAGTGATGCCATTATTAGACTTTTAATATTAGACTTGTAAATTTTGATGCTCTGTAGTAACAAACATTGGCTTAGGATAAATTTTTCTGAAAGTACATGCAGCCAACATATTTTATGTTGTATTAACAAATAACCTAGTAATTTTAGCAATCTACAACAAGAGTTTATTTTTCTAATAATACACACCCTTTGAGGACTGCCTGCTGCTGTGTTCCAGATTCTTCGTTATTCTATGATCCAGGCTAAAAGAATAACTTCAAACAATCATGACCTCTTGGCAGAGAAAAGGGGACATAGACAGACCATTAGATGGCTCTTAAAACTTCTCCTCCAGCTAAGCCTATATCACTTCTACCCAAACTTCACTGGACAAAACAAGTCATATCACTAAGGATCAATTCAGCTGGGCAAGAATATACCTTCTTTTCACAAGTAGGTTCTTCCACTTACATAGCTCCTAATAGGAATGAGTCATCTTCTTAGAGGCAAGGAAGCCAATAATTAGTTATAATAATGCAGTATGTAACATTTAATTATTTCATATTTGTATCATGAGCGGCACTTGGGTGGCTCAGTGGGTTAAGCATTTGACTTCAGCTTGGGTCATGATCTTGAGGTCTGTGAGTTCAAGCCCCGCAGTGGGCTCTAACAGCTCAGAGCCTGGAGCCTGCTCCAGATTCTGTGTCTCCTTCTCTGTCTGCCTCTCCCGACTCACGATCTGTCTCTGTCTCTCAAAAATGAATAAATGTCAAAAAAAAATTTTTTTAGATATTTGTATCAGGAGAAGTTCTGGTTAAAGAATAAAGCCTCTGAAATTTTTCGTTATATTTATTTGGAAATCATAATGTATATCAATATATTAAATGTTCATTTATTTATAGTGTAAAAGCGGATGGTTTATTGTTTCCATGGAGTGTTTCACAGTGATCTGCTTTATACGTTAAGACTTGTGGATGGTGACTTTATCTCATATCACTTGCAAAGTCCTGTCATTTTTTAGCAAATATTTGGGATCTGAAATACTGCACAGGAAAGTACCAGGCTGACAGAAAAGTCATCTATTCATGTACTCTCTTTAAACACCATATGATAAACACACACAAAGGCTCTTGGTTATTTGTTGTCTTAGAAATAACCTCCATCACTTCAAAGGAGAGAGGCAAACTTGCTATATAATGAGATATATTCCATTTCTCACTTCCTTATATCAGCCAACCATAATTTTTTCTCCATTACTACTTTACAAACACTCTCCTATTATTAAGGAAACAAAAAAGACATACTAACTAGGAGAGAGGAAAGAAACACAGATTTGCAGTAATTGAATCTGTGCCACTACTGGCCTTTTAGAAAGTCATTTACCAGGTGAGAAAGTCATTTCTATTATGTGCTGTTACAATGCCTATGAGATTCATTTACATAGAATCCCTTGACACCATTATTACCTCTTCATCTTGATAATAGAAATGGTTCATTGTTATAGATAGTGGTGCAGAGATGAGTATTTACAGCTTCAGCACTTACTGAGTTGGTCTTCATATACACCATTAAACCATTCCTTAGAATTATGTGCCTATATTTAAGTGAGTACATTTTTGTGTATTTGCTAATAAAGTTTTATCTGCTCTTACTTTCAGTTCCAATTCCAGCAATTTCAAAATAATGGATGTAGCTGAGATTGCACTTTACCCAGCAGTAAGCCAGCTGCTGCCACTTAAAGAAATATTTAATAATATAAATGCTATTATTTGGCATAATAAGAAAGAGAACAGAGTTTACCATTCTACACAATAAGATTAAAACTTGGTCCATATATTTAAAATATGCAGGGCTTAAAAAATGAGTAAAATTATCCTGCATTTACTCTCATAGATACTAAATTTCTACTCATTGTGGGAAAGTAGATATCTTTGAGGATACCCAAATATTCTGTTGTTTCTCACGAACAAATAGTTCGTGAGAATTATTTACAGCTGGAATTCTCAAACCTTAGTGCCTACACACAAACTCTTTGAATAAGATTTAAATTGTATGTCATACTTCATATTCTTCCAGAGAGTGTGGCTAAAAAGTGTATATGCTTTTTAGTTACATAATAAAAGATGTTTGGGGGAGAAAAACACTCACTGTATCAGTATTGTTCAGTTTAGTTAGGCTCCTCTAGCCCTCTTCCCTACTAGGCCTCAACATTGGGCTTCTATGTCTTAGACAAATCCAGTGTTAGCAGGAATTTTATTAAGTCAGTTTAGCAAAAGTCCCCACCACGCTTCACATCTAATCATCTAGCATGCTTTCAGGAAAGATCCTGTTAAGTTGCTTTAGCAAAAAACCCACCCACCTGCCCATGTGACTCTTCTTAATAACTTTCCATCCATTGAGTCCCTCACCCTCTCATCCTGCTCTTTGACTATAAATTCCCACTTGTCCTGGTTGTATTTGGAGTTGAGCCTGAGCTCTCTCCCCTATTGCACTAGTCTTAAATAAAGTGTTCCATTTTAAAGAGTGTCAGAATATTTTCTCCGTTAAGACTTCTCAAAAAACAAAAAAACACCAAAACCCTAAACACAAAAAACAAACCCAGAAGCAATGATATGTAAACATACAGAGAGAAAGAGACTTTAAGGAATTGGCTGATGAGATTCTGAAGGTTAACAAGTCAAAAATCTGAAGGTCAGGCTTGCAAGCTGGAAATTCAAGCAAAGGTTGACATTGCAGTGTTGAATACAAACACTATAAGGCAGGTTGACAAAATGCAAATTTAGGCAGCTTTTCTACATTATAGTTTTAAGACAAAATTCCTTTTTCTCCTGGAAACCTCAATTATTGCTTGGAAGGCCTTCAACTGATTAGATGAAGCCTACTCACATTATTAAAGATAATCTCCTTTATTTAAAGTCAACTGATTATAAATGTTAGTCACATCTGGGACATCTGGGTGGCTCAGTCCTTAAGTGTCTGCCTTCGGCTCAGGTCATGATCTCACACTCCTTGAGTTCAAGCCCCGCATCCAGCTCTGTGCTGACAGCTAGGAGCCTGGATCCTGCCTTGGATTCTGTGTCTCCCTCTCTACCTCTCTCTCTACCCCTCTCCCACTTGCACTCTGTCTCTCTCTCACTCCCAGAAATAAATACACATTAAAAAAAATTTTTTTAAGTAAATGTTAGTCACAAGTACAAATACCTTCACAGAAATATCTAGACTACTGATTAACTGAACAACTGGACACCATAAGCTAGCCAAGTTGACATGGGAAATTTACCATTACAAGCTGTTGTGTTCCAAACAGAAAGTCACCATGGCCAAAAAAAAGTGTATGAAAAATTAAAAAGCATATTGCAACTCTATTTCAATATTGGATTGACATTCTTTACCTTTTCCCCATCAACATTACATTATTCATACTTAACTAATTCTTAACTGAAAATGGAATTCAACTTCAGGGTATGATCTAATATTTCACAAAAAAATTTCACAAGTAAACATTATATAAGGTAAGAAAGTGGAAGATCCTTTCTCTTTCCAAAAATGTTGATGCACATATTGCTCTCATCTTATTCCCAAGTAAGCTGTTTTTATAGACAAAACACTCTACTGAAGTATTCTTAGGTTTTAATGCTTGGAGTGTCTCAAATCTTTGAAGCAATCCATTGGCATAATGTATAACGGTATTTATATCACTCAAAAATGCCGTAGGGAAAATCATGGATTGCAGGGGCTTTCTTGGCTGTGTTAAAGTCTCTGATTAATGCTTTATTATTCTAAAGAAAGATGAAAAGTGAAAATATGACCTGAGCCCAATGACTAGCAATTATTTTATTTACCTAAACATTTATTCCTGCAAAAGATTTATTTAGATTATGGCCATTTTCTACCTGAAAATTAAAGTAGAAGTAAATGGCAAATAACTACTTAAACTTTTCCTTTCTTGGTAAAGAAAGCACAATTTCAGATCAAAGAAATGATTATACTAGGAATATAAAGGTCATAAAACTCCACTCAATCAAAGTCAGAGCAAAGACGGACACAAAGTGACAGCTAGAGAATGAGGGGTAAAACATGCAGAGAATGGGGTTGGGGAGGGAGGAACTATGAAAGCTTTTCAGGAAGAGCAGATAGTTTCCATAGTAACAAAACATAATGTTCTCTCAATGTAAAAGATCCTATTTTGAATGTGTTACTGGTGATTCACATGAAAAAAAAATGTAGTTTAGAGAAGCTGGCACAGGAATTTACATGCCACAAGTCTAGGAGGCTATGAGTCGTTAAGAATACACTTGTAATTTCTGTCGTTAGATTTGTGTTCACATAAGATATCTATATTTGGCAGTGCAACTTATTCAGTCCATGAGGACGTACCAGTAAGAAGGTAAGAGCGACCTAAAATTAGCACTCACTTCACTTCCCAAAACTTGCACATTAGAAATGTGTCCACTCACAAGAAAGAACCCTTGTATTCTAATTTGCACATGGGCTAGTAATAGCTCTGTGTGTGTGTGCTTGCCTGTATGTGTGTTTATTGAATGAGGCACACAGAGGTGCCTGGGTAGCTCAGTTGGTTAAGTGTCTAACTCTTGGTTTGGGTTCAGGTAATGATCTCACAGTTCGTGAGTTTGAGCCCCACATTGGGCTCCACACTGACAGCACAGAGGCTACTTAAGATTCTCTCTCTCTCTCTCTCTCTCTCTCTCTCTCTCTCTCTCTGCCTCTCTCTGCTCACTCTCTCTGTCTCTCTCTCAAAATAAATAAACTTAAAAAATTTTAATAAAAAAATATAGAGACAGACAAGTAAATGAATATTGTATTTAAAAGCGTATGTGCCAATATGGAAAAAAGTTGTTGCAGATTTGATAACTATTCACAAATATTTACTTCAACTATCCTCGATCTCTGGGCAGAAGATCCATCCCAAAACTTGATCTTTAGGATCAGTCGTGTTGTTTGCAATTGGCAGTGGAATACAGCAGATATAAAGTGACAAAGCTTTAAAAATACATGTACTACTGATATTTCTCTCTTGAATCTCTGCCATCACCCTGAGTAAAATCATGCATGGTCTAGGTTGTTAGTGTAAGAAGTATAAGAAAAATATGGATCCGATATATTTCGAAGGAGTCTATCTTGGATCAACTAACCTCCAGTTGAATTTGGGAGTGTTTTGTTATGTATCAATAGCCAACCGTTACTAAAATTGGCAACTAGAAATGGACAGCTGTCATAATAAAATCCTAAAATATGTAGCGTTGGCTTTAGAAGTGAGACCAAGTGAAGATAGGAAAAAACATAGTAAAACTTACTGGAGGGTTGAAAAATAAAATCTGTCTTATGTCACTCACAGAAACTAAAATTGTACTCAAAGAATTGAGCCACACCGTTGCCAGGCAGAATGTTGAAAGCGTGAATTAACTTCTTTTTTTTATAAATTTTTTTTTAATGTTTACTTATTTTTGAGATAGAGAGAAAGAGACACACAGAGTCTGAAGCAGGCTCCAGAATGTGAGCTGTCAGCACAGAGCCCGATGCGGGGCTCAAACTCATAAACTGTGAGATCATGACCTGAGCTGAAGTAGGACACTTAACCAACTGAGTCACCCAGGTACCCCATGAATTAGCTTCTTTTACACACATATGATTATGTTCTGCAAGATGGAGGTACACTCAAACAAACAACAACAACAAAAACAGGCCAATTTACAAGCACAATTTAGAAAGAAAATAAAACTGTTGAGTTTGTTTTGTTTCCTCATATAAGGACTTGAAAGTCACCACTCTATTGTAACAGCAAGGAAAAAGGTGAGCAGACTGAAAAATCAATAACTTTTCTTGGATCCATACCACAAGGGAGAACAGAGGACAAACCACTACCCAAAAGATTAGAGAGATAGACAGGCAAATATAAAGAGTCATTGCTTACTGGAGCAGAGACTCATAGGTGGAAGCCGAAAACAGCCACAGGATTCAATGCCAAGATAGGAATAACTAAACTATAATTAGTATAGTGTTATTTGAGAGTAGACTTGGATTAGATGTAAATTCACATCTGTGGACCCCAAAAAATTTTTGACAAAGAAGAACAAAGTTGGAAGAATCATACCTCTTGATTTCAAAACATATCAAAAATATACAATATCAAAACACTGTGTAACCGGCATAAAGACAGACCTCTAGACCAACAGAACACCACAGAAAGCCAAGAGATGAATCTTTTTTATATCCAGTCAAATGATCTTCTACAAGGTTGTGAAGTGTAGTCAATGGAAGAAAAGAACAGTTTCCTCAACAAATGGTGTTGGTGGATAAATTGATTATTCAAATTAAAAATAATAAAGTTGGACCTTTATCTTACTTCAAATGCAAAAATTAACCCCAAATGGATTTATGATGTAAACACAAGAACTAAAACTATAAAACTCCTAAAGGAAAAGATAGAAGAAATCTTCATGACATTGAATTTAGCAATGACTTCTTGGACATGACACAAAAATCAGACATCAAAAGTAAAAATAAACTAAGCTACATCAAACTTAAAATCTTTGATGCATCAAAAGGCACCATGAACAGAATGAATAGGAAACCTGCATATTTGGAGAACATATTTGCAAATCACGTATCTGATAAGAGGTTCAAATCCAGAATATATAAAGAAGTCCTATAGCTCAACAACCAAAAATGAAATAAACTGATTAAAAATGTGTAAAGGATTTAAATAGACATTTCTCCAAAGATCATATACAAATGACTAAAATGTATATGAAAAGATGTTCAACATTACAATCATTAGAGAAGTGCAAATCAAAACCACTATGAAATATCACCTAACACCCATTAGGATGACTCCTAAAACAACAACAACAACAACAACAACAACAACAAAATAGCCATTGGCAAGAATGTGGAGAAATTGTAACTTTTGTATGTTGGTGGAATTGTAAAATGGTGTAACCATTTGTAAAATGGTGTAACCATTTGTAAAATGGTATGGAATTTCCTAAAAAAATAAGAATAGAACTACCTTGTATTATAGCAATCTCATTTTTACGTTTACATCCAAAATAATTGAAGGTAGGGTCACAGAGAGATATTTGCACATCTATGTTCATAGCAGCACTATTCACAATAGCAAAGAGATATAAGCAACCCATATATCCATCAATGGATGAGTGGATAAACAACATGTGGTCTATACATAAAAACACATATATCCATCAATGGACGAGTGGATAAACAAAATATTCATAAAGTAAAATATTGTTCAGCCTCAAAAAGGAAGGAAATGTTGACATATTCTAACACATGGATGATCCCTGAGGACATTATACTGAGTATAATAAACCAGTCACAAAAAGACAAATACTGTCTGATTGCACTTTTATGAGGTATACCAAAACAGTCAAATCCATAGAAATGGAACACAGAGTGGTGGTTATCAGGGAATGGAGGAAAGGAGAAAAGGTGAATTGTTTAATGGGTATTAGAATTTCAGATTTGCAAGATGAAAAAGCTCTGGAGATCTGTTTCATAATAATGTGAATATACTTACCAACACTGAACTATGTACTTAAAAATGACTAAAATGGCAAATTTATATGTTTTTTTACCACAATTTGTGTGTATGTAATATATATATTAGTATATATATTCAAATATATAAAATATATTATATTTTATATAAAAATATATATAATAGAAAATATATTAAAATATATTTTATATATATATATATATATATTACATACACACACATACATATACACATATATACACACACACATACATACCAGGCAAGTAAGTTGGTCCAAGTATAGAGAGATGTATGGAGTCGGGCAAAGTAGGACAGCTACAGCTAAGGAAGCAAAGATAAGCTGTCCCCAGCCAACCTGCTGGTTAGTTAGTAGTAATTAATAATTGTAATTTTAAGCTGATAAATTTTGGGATGTGTTTTTATCCAGAAATTATAATCCAATCCAGAAGGAAACAAATGGAGAATTACTTATGACACAGATTTATAGAACCCCAGGAACAGAAAAGAATGAATTAAGCAAGAAATTACAGGGTATGACAACCTTTTTTCTTTGCCGAATTAATCATCAAATTGATTACCTTTAGGGGCTTATGTACCTTTCATCCACTTTATTATAAGATATGCAATTTCAACATGTGATAAAATTTCTCAAGGTAGATTTACGAACTCCTTGGAATTTTTATGGCTATTTGAAGTTTAACAAATATAGCTATCTAACACATATCTATTGAGGACTTACTAGGCACCGCATAAAGCATTAGAGATATATTTTTGAACAAACCAAACAAGGTTAATGCTTATATGGGTCTTTTCCTGTGTTTGGTGAGGTAAGCAGGTGACACACAAATATATTATTTAAATAGTGATAAATGCTTCAAGGAAAACAGTAAGATTTTTGGAGATGATATAAGAAGAAAAGCCTGGGTAAAGATGAGGAAGGCTATTCTGAGGACACTGTAATAGAATAATAAATATTGTGTTTTATCCTCATACAATAGCTATTATTTATTGAACTCTCAATATTGAACTCGATATCATTCTAAGTATGAATTAAACTACTTGGTTTTTAAAACCTATGAGATCGGTATATTATTGGTTTCATTTTCCCAATAAGAAAACTGGAATAAAAATACAATAAATAACAGCTTAAACCCTCATAGCTAGAAAGTGATGGAACCTGGATTCGAACCCATAAAATTTGAATATAAAAGCTAAGATCCTAAGGATTAATTGTTACTTTTGATTATTGAAATTGTACATGCACATGCATACGTATGTATATATATTTATGTATAAGTGCACATATCCCCAGATCAATATATAATATGCATACACACACTCATTAATTCAGACCTAATGAGAAGTTACCATGCATTATAGTAGGTATTAGACATGTTTAATTACATTGTATTCTCCAGGCAAGGATGGGATGGTGAGTATTAAAGTAAGAGAATTCCAGTAAAAAGATAATAACAAGAGCAAATTCCCAGCAAAGGAAGAACCGCGGAGTAATTCTGAATGTGAAGTAAGGGCAGCATATCTAGAGAGGCAGGGGGAAGGAAAGTTCTGTGAGATAAGGCAGAAAATATCAGCAATTTCTGCATCATTCAGTGCTCTGAAGCCACGTTCAGACTTTTGGTTCTTATATTGTACAAAATGGGAAGTCATAAAAGGATTTTCAATAAAATAGTGATAGCAATATTTGTGTTTCTACAAACTTGATATGACAGGTGCTTTTAGTTCAACGATCTAACTTCAATTGAGCTTCATGTTTCTGCCACATGTTTCCAGTTTGTTCATTATATTAATCATTTTATATATTTATTTATTTTAAGTGTGGGAGAGGCAGAGAGAGAAGAGAGAATCCCACACAGACTCCGTGCTGTCAGTGCAGAGCCTGACACAGGGCTCGATCCCATGAACCACGAGATCATGACTTGAGTCAAAATCAAGAGCCAGACGCTTAACCAACTGAGCCACCCAGGTGGCCCTATATTAACCATTCTTAAAGCAATTTTTATTACTTTATATTTTGTGTGTTGCTTTTAAAATAATGACAGTCATAATTATATCATATAATTATATGATATATTACAAAATTTTGATTTGTTTACTGAAAATTGTATTCTTTCTGCAAAGCTAGGATTATATACTATTGGACATATTTTTCCTTTTATCTTGTTCTTAGAAATATCACGATGGACTCTGAGAAAAGCATTACAAATTGATTTGGCTCCTGCTTCTTTCAGGGAGGGGGCAGGGACACCACTCCAAGCACCTTTTCTGCACACAAGAACAGGGAAGGAAAACAGTAACAGGAACCAACAAGATCAGCACAGGCATGCTTTTCAGACTGTCCAAGAGTTAAATGCAAAGGCAGCTTCTACCCACCAAGGTTTCCCTTTCCACTTCAAGGTCTGAAATTTAGGAGAAGTTGGGTTCTGGGCTGAATTAATGTTTGCAGAACACAATGATTGTATTAAACCAGATCTTGACGGCTCAGCTACGGTGGGACAGACTGGCCATCAAGGATTTCTATTTCACAGTACACTCTGCAAAGTTAAAATGACCTCGGAATTGTAATTTTCAAGTGAAAAGATCAAAGAAGAACTGATTTGACTATTTCAAAAATGTAATACAAGTATTTGTTTTAATGATGCAGAAAGGACTTTGAAGGGTCTTGCAAACATTTGAATTCAAATGAACCAATTCGGTTTCGAGCATTACCTGTTGGTGAGAATTAGTCACATGTCCCTGTCTAACAATACAGCGAGCTGTAAAACTGTATCTTCCTTGTGGCCCCATGAAACCATTTGTTAATTGAGGTTTAAGCACATTGTCCTCCTGCTTTATTTATCCACGCATACACACTGCTTATATTGGAGACTGGCAGGAAATAGGTATTTTTCACATTTAGGTTGATTGAATAAATGTATGAATAAGTACAAGAGTAAGTCAGGTTAGACCCAGATTAGAGGCAAATTGCCATTGTCTTCCCCAGGTCTTTGAGTGATATATGAATGATAAAATTAATATATTAAAATTTCCCTGACCGGTGTAATAGAAAGTTGTGTTGCTCAGTAACAGAAAAGTCAGAGCTTACCAATTTGATAGTTTTAAAAAAAATGCTGAATAATTGGGTCGGAGTGGAAATGGTGTTATACAAAACTGGAGAAGTGACACATTAAAGAGCTCTTTCTTAGAAATTTAAGTGATCCCTTGGTCAGTAGAAATAGTAATAGCTTTTTAGAAACCCGCTGTGGCTGAGAATGAGTTGGCCACCCATGAGTGGTTACTAGTGGTCTTTCTCACAACTACATTGCACTTATATTAGCTACACCCTATGGTGGTAGATTTTGCAGAGAGGTCATGGATGGAGCACATTTGCTAAGTGAAAAACCCTACCACGTGTGGAGCCAATCTCTACGATGCAGGTTTAATTGTTAAGTTGGCATTTCTTTCACAAAACTCATCTTACGTACCAAATGATCTTCCTTGTTTCAGTGTTGTTCTCATGCCTTTATGTTCAAATTGATTTTATTAAAAAAGCCTATCAAGAAACATAAAATAACCATAATTGAATATCTCACTTCAGTTTCCATATCTAAATGTGAAGCCTGTATCTTTAAAAAAATGTATTTCCTAGTACATATTCATTTAATGTCCTTATTTTATGCTAGTAATATGGCATGCATTAAGTCTCTGTGTGTATTTTCCCTATTTAACTTGATTTCTTTTCTTATCCAGTGACGTTCAAGACATGAACAATATTATTTGAGTCTCTAATTTCATTTTTTTCTTGTCCTATGGTGTCAAGGTACTTATGTAATGTCAGTATCTGTGGTTGTGATGGAAACATTTATCTCTTCATAGAAGAACAATTGGCATTTACATCCAGTCTCTTAAGACAGCAGTGCTCGAAGTATATTCAAAGGACCAGCAGTGCCAATATCACCTGGAAATTTCTAGGGATGCAAGTTCTTGGGCCACAGATCAGACTGAAAGAAATTAAACATCTGGGGGTGAAGCCCAGAAGTCTGTATTTTAAAATATCCTCAGGCACACTAAAGTGCGAGAACCATTGCCTAAGGGGAATATAATTTTAGCATATTCTGTTTCAGCAAAATGTAGCAAATGCTTTACATCTAATTTTTTTCTCTTTTTTGGTGCTTTTAAGGAATGTCGCTTTATGTGCTTTCAGTAATATTATTACTTAATAGTAATTATTATTAATTAAATATTACATTACAATTATTACTTAATAGTAATTAATTATTATGAATTAAAAGGCCAAAGTAGAATTCTTCAAATAGCAAGCATAAGCAGTATTTGAATCATTATGTTCAACATCAAGATGATTCTAAACTATTTTTGGGTGTTCAAAGAGTGACATATATAGGTCTCTTCCTTTATCAGAACAAGATCACTAATTGTGTATTCCAATGCATTAACTAAATGACTACCTTAAGAAGTATTTATAACAGGAGCACCTGGGTGGGTCAGTCTGTTGTGTGTCTGACTCTTGATTTCGGCTCAGGCCATGATCTTAGGGTTTGGTTCGCGGGATGGAGCCCCACATTGGGCTGCGTGCTGACAGCGTGGAGCCTGCTTGAGATTCTCTCTCTCCCTCTCTCTCTCTCTCAAAATAAATAAACTTTTTTTAAAAAAGTATTTGTAACAAATAAATACATCCAACTGCATATGGAGAAAAAGAGAAAAGAGAATTATTACGTGCACCAATGAGGCACTTTGAAATTTGGCCTTCGATAGTATATTTTTGTTAAGAGTGATGTGCACCACAACCTGAGAATGAATCAGATATTAAATCAGAGTCACACAAAAGAAGAATGAGATAGATTACAGTTATTTGTCTTCATTTGTGCCTTAGGTATTTCAGTTGCCCTTTAAGGCATTTATCTAGCAGATATTCTATAAATAATAATTAATAATGGTGACAAATTATGCCCGAATTCACTGTATATAACTGAGAGCACGCAATAAATAATATTAACAACGTAGCAAAAGTACAGTGTGCTCATTTGAAGGCAACTCTATTCATACATGAATAGGATAGATACATATATGTGTAATTTTCAAGGGTGGAGAAGGAACCAGTTACAAGGGAACATTTGGAAAGGAATTGGCAGTATTGGTAAGGTACCCTAAGGAACTGTTATGAGCATTTTTTTTTTACCTCAAGACCTTAAATCAATTTTATTTTCATATAGAAAGATATGCAGCTCATAAAAAATTAAACCATTAATAATTTTACAGTCAGACCTGACAGTTCTGACAGCCACATGTGGTAGCTTAGAACTATATTCCTTTGCCAGCTAAAATATTAATAGAACATTGACTAACTATCTTTTCCATGGTCTATAAGGCCCAGAAGTTATTATGAAATCTGGGTTTTCCTTCAGGGGATTTGGTTTAGTTACTCTACCAGCAGGTAGTTTTTGTATATTCGCTTTCTGAAGGATGGATAGTTTTTGAAGCAAAGGCAGAGAAGTCCTAATAAATCATATCTTTATGAAATATTCATTACATCTGTATATTCTTTACAAGGCTTCTGTCAGAGAAATTAAAATAAAGAATGATTAAAAAAACATTTAGCAGCAAGTTGACAGGGTACTTTATAAACCTAGAGGAGTTTTGACTTGTAACTAGAAAAGTTTTCAAAAGAAATTCTGCCCCCTTTTATTAGACAAGAAGAGGGAAAAAAATGGAATCAAAAAGCAAAGGAGCCCCAGAAATTGTTAAATTGTCTTTTTTTTAGAGGTAAATTATCTTCTACTACTCTGTCTCTGACATGATCATTTTTACCAGAGGATTCATAATGTTCACTGCTTAGAACTAATGATTTGCTGAACACAAAAGATGAGTAAAGGTGGGGCAGAGATCCAAAAGACCCTCAAGTCATGCCTACAGAAGCAAGCTCAAATGATATATCCATGCATAGTGTTAAGAATATAGCTTCTGGGAGCCTGACTACCTGGGTCCAAATTTCAGTTCTCATGAGTAATTTAACTTCTTTCTGCTTTAATTTCTCACTTGTTAAATGGGAATGTTTTTAGATGCCTGGCTCGTGTCATTGTTTTGAGTATTAAATGAATTAATATATGCTAAGTGCTAATGAAAGGCCAGACATTAAGTACTACAAATATTGGTTATTCCAAGGGATAAAAAGATACATAATCCAGGAATTCCAGATGAATTCTTGTTTCATCTTGTTCAGTATTCTTGTTTTGTTTTCGTTTTGTATATTTTGAATCTTATTACTTAATCTCGTGTGTGTGTGTGTATGTGTGTGTGTGTGTGTGTGTATATATATATACACACACACACACATACATTGCTTTTGGTTAGACAGAGATAAAATGCATTACACATGGGCCACTCCCACCCCTTGCTCTAAGATCATCTTAAATGGCGAACCTATGGCCTAAAACTCCCTAGCTGTGTGAAATAACACTCTATTTTTTGCTGGCTGGTGCCTGTACATCATTGTCCAGCTTTTAGCCAGCCCCTCTCAGAGGATATGTACTCTCACGAATGCAATTTTCACATTCTTAAGATTCATTTCTGGATAATTAATGACTGTCTTACCACCACTCCAGTTTAAATAGCTCATGTGCAACCTGCTGAGAAACTCTTTATTTGGGCATAGAAATTAATGATGCAGACCATTTTATTTCTCCCAAGAGCAAGGGTCTATGAGAAATAAAAGGATAATGCTGACAGACAAAGTAAGTTATAGTATCACATCACTGTGGAATGTTTCATAAAGCTTCAGTGGTCTTGGTAGTGTATTTGCTTCTGACAGGTCACTGTAATTGTGGAAAAGTTAAAGGCAGGAAAAAGAGAACCATCCTATATCTGAAAATTAAGAATGCATTTCTTTAAAGCAGTATTTAATACTGTACACGGAATTTAACAACCATATAAAATAAATTCTAATCTCCTTAGAAAAATAAAAAGGTAACATTGATAAAGGTAAGCTCCTATATTTCATATTATTTCTCCAAAGCATCATTTTGACCCAAAGTTATCTAAATGTGAGTCAAAAACATACATGCTCCAGACAGGAAATTCTTCCTTTAGGTTCATAGCAAAGCTACAAGCAATGGGCTTATGTACATGAAGTTATCACAAAACAAAGTTATCACTTTGCGCTGTAAACAAAATTTAAAATGAAGCACAAGAAACATTATGTCCTGTATGCTATTTCTATCTCATCTTCTGGCCTTCAACTAGGTTTCAAGTATGAGGAGACTAAAGCGGGCTTTTAATAGGAGCCATTATCCTAAATTATTAGGGATGCATGATTGAGTGAAAAAAAAAAGCAGTGAAATTGGGACATCTCAGTTCTACACCATGATTCCAAACTCACTGTATTACATCAGATAAAACTTTCAGCCATAGTTATTTTATCTGAAAATGGTGACTTTATAACTTACAATATTGAGTCATTAACATTTATGTGGCTCTATCATTTACTAGGCATTGCCTTAAATTCTTTTTAGGACTACAGTGAGTGTTAGATAACTGATATGAAAAAACACTGATAATAACATTTATACATTCATTAGCTGGGACCTATGATTGTCATCTTATCCCACATCATCAGATCTGGGTATGGTTGGGCCTAATTAGAATAGATGCTGAAGAAAGTATTTAACTATAGGAAATCTGTGTTTCAGGATGTTGTTTATACCAATTCCCACATACAAACTTCTAACATTATTAATGGCATGATTAAACTATTCTCTCATGTTAATTCTATGATGTGTTCAAGGGACTTAATTTTATAAAATTAGTCTCAATTTTGTCTTTGTCATTGATTTTTTTCACATTGTGAGTACTTTAAATATTCATAGAATAAAATTACATCTAGAACAGAATTTTAATATAAATAAAAGATTATTCAGTTTTCAATAACAATTAGCATATTGACAATTTAAATAAGAAACATAAAGGATATTGATGAGAATATATTAATAAAATTTTAGTTCAGTTCTTAATCAAAATTTTCATACCTTGCCCTTGAAAATGAGTATAGAGTCTAACTTTATGAGAAAATCTTTCACACCTTGATTTGCCAAGTGTGAATGGCTTTCTCTTTATACGTCTAAACTTAGAGTACAAGAGTACACACATATATATATATATATAATTTTAGAGTATATATATATATAACTTTACTAATTTAAAAAATAAGCTCTTACTAATATATAGCTTATGTTGTAGGTAAACTTACCACTGATGCTTATTTGACGGACAAAACATTTTTAACTGGCATTTTCCTCTTAAATGATCATTTAACACATTTTTTAAACAATCCTATTTTCTTGGGTAAATTGCATGGGTCTGAGCAGTGATATCTAAGAAACGTAGACATTTTTCAGAGTTACATGGTTATACATATGTAGATAGATAGATAGATCACTGCTGACAACAACCATATTTCTTAGGTAAAATAGGAAAAGATTCTACCCCTAGTCTTCATAGTAAAAGAGCAATCAGTAGCAAGTAATTAAAGTTTTATTATATAATTTCCATTCTTTTATTTATTAATCTTTTAAAAAACACATCCATAGGTAAGTTCATCAATTGTCAAAACAAATGTAATTTCAACTCAAGGTCAGTGAACTGATGTCTTTGGAATATCAAATTTCAGTCATTATAAAGAATACATAATATAAAATGATAGCTAACTTATTTATTTCTATGACGGTCAACCTTCCTTCCAAAACATAGTGTGTATTCTAAGCATAAGTCCAGACGGCATCCAGCACAACATTTGGTTTAAAACCCAGGTTTACAGTAAGTTTCTCTCTCACCAGCCAAAGGCTAGTTGCTTATGTCTGCCATTGTGCATATGCTCTCCTCAACTCCCGACTGAGAAAACATGCCTGAAGCATTTCCCTGCCTGAGATGATATTAAAAATCCATACCTGCGCTAGCAGCGTGAGCTCAAGTTGATTATTGTTCTAGATCCGTGACTTCCCATTTATCCTCCTAAAGATATAAATGTGTGCTTTCCAATAGACCACGTAACGCAGGAACTATTAGGAAGATGGGATTTAATAACAATAATATACATCGAACTCTACTGAGATTGAATTGGAAAACCTACATTAAGCTCTCTTAAAATATGTGGAGCGGAACACATAGGAGAGTCTGAACGCATGTTGTACACAGGCCGTGCTGTGGTTGCATACCCGTCTTTCCCAATACCGTCGACATCGACATTACCTACGTTTCCGGGGGAAGATTTGCCACATTACGTCTTAATGTAAGCTTGTTTTTATATTTTACTCTAAAAGGTAAAATAACCCTCCATGAGATAAAAACAAAAATGGAAGCATGAAAAGAAACCCTCAAAAATAGCAAAAATGGTTAAAATTAATTCAAATGGAGATTCTGTTGTAGTTGTTGTTACTTGCACAACACTTTGAGTTGGAAAAGCACCTTGGAAACTTGATTAAAACTATGTTTACAATACTTGAATTGTGACTTTGACCTAGATAGAAAGTTTGGATTTTAAACGGAACCAAGATCTGAACACTTATCCATAGATCTTAGCAGCCAATCTCAATATCCAATTGGTCCAACACATAACATGCTTTCAAATGCCATGCGACTAGTATCATGTTGCGGTGCCTCTTTTCAAAGCAGACAATCTTTAATATACTCCATTGTATGGGGAAAAACTGAGAGCTTTCTCCCTGAGATCAGGAACATGACAGGGATGTCCACTCTCACCGCTGTGGTTTAACATAGTGTTGAAGTGCTAGCATCAGCAATCAGACAACAAAAGGAAATCAAAGGCATCAAAATTGGCAAAGATGAAGTCAAGCTTTCACTTTTTGCAGATGACATGATACTATACATGGAAAACCTGACAGACTCCACCAAAAGTCTGCTAGAACTGATAACATGAATTCAGCAAAGTCGCAGGATAGAAAATCAATGTACAGAAATCAGTTGCATTCTTATACACTAATAATGAAACAACAGAAAGACAAATAAAGAAACTGATCCCACTCAAAATTGTACCAAGAAGCATAAAATACCTAGGAATAAACCTAACCAAAGATGTAAAAGATCTGTATGCTGAAAACTATAGAAAGCTTATGAAGGAAGTTGAAGAAGATATAAAGAAATGGAAAAACATTCCCTGCTCATGGATTGGAAGAATAAATATTGTCAAAATGTCAATATTTCCCAAAGCAATCTACACATTCAATGCAACCCCAATCAAAATTGCACCAGCATTCTTCTCAAAACTAGAACAAGCAATCCTGAAATTTGTATGGAACCACAAAAGTCCCCAAATAGCCAAAGTAATTTTGAAGAAGACCAAAGCAGGAGGCATCACAATCCCAGACTTTCACCTCTACTACAAAGCTGTAATCATCAAGACAGCATGGTATTGGCACAAAAACACACACATAGACCAGTAGAATAGAAACCCTAGAACTAGAGCCACAAAAGTATGGCCAACTAATCTTTGACAAAGAGGGAAAGAATATCCAGTGGAAAAAAGACAGTCTCTTTAACAAATGGTGCTGGGAGAACTGGACGGCAACATGCAGAAGGATGAAACTAGACCACTTTCTTACACCATTCACAAAAACAAACTCAAAATGGATAAAGGACCTGAATGTGAGACAGGAAACCATCAAAACCCTTGAGGAGAAAGCAGGAAAAAACCTCTCTGACCTCAGCCACAGCAATTTCTTACTTGAAATATCCCCAAAGGCAAGGGAATTAAAAACAAAAATGAATTGGGACCTCATGAAGATAAAAAGCTTCTGCACTGCAAAGGAAACAATCAACAAAACTAAAAGGCAACCAACTGAATGGGAAAAGATACTTGCAAATGACATATCGGACAAAGGGCTAGTATCCAAAATCTATAAAGAGCTCACCAAACTCCACACCCCAAAAACCAAATAATCCAGTGAAGAAATGGGCAGAAAACATGAATAGAAATAGACACTTCTCTAAAGAAGACATCCAGATGGCCAACAGGCATATGAAAAGATGCTCAACATCATTTCTCATCAGGGAAATACAAATTGAAACCAAAATGAGATATTACCTCACGCCAGTCAGAGTGGCTAAAATGAACAAATCAGAAGACTATAGATGCTGGAGAGGATGTGGAGAAATGGGAACCCTCTTGCACTGTTGGTGGGAATGCAACCCAGTGCAGCTGCTCTGAAAAACAGTGTGGAGGTTCCTCAAAAAATTAAAAATAGATGTACCCTATGACCCAGCAATAGCACTGCTAGGAATTTAACCAAGGGATACAGGAACACTGATGCATAGAGGCACGTGTACCCCAATGTTTATAGCAGCACTCTCAACAATAGCCAAATTATGGAAAGAGCCTAAAAGTCTATCAACTGATGAATGGATAAAGAAATTGTGGTTTATATACACAATGGAATACTACCTGCTAATGAGAAAGAATGAAATACGGCCCTTTGTAGCAATGTGGAGGGAACTGGAGAGTGTTATGTTAAGTGAAATAAGTCATACAGAGAAAGACAGATACCATGTGTTTTCACTCTTATATGGATCCTGAGAAACTTAACTGAAGTCCATGGGGGACGGGGAAAAAAAAGAGGTTAGAGAGGGAGGGAGGCAAACCATAAGAGACTCTTAAAAACTGAGAACAAACAGAGGGATGATGGGAAGTGGGAGGTGGGAGGGTGGGTGATGGGTATTGAGGAGGGCACCTGTTGGGATGAGCACTGGGTGTTGGATGGAAACCAATTTGACAATAAATTTCATATTAAAAAAATATATATACTCCATTGTAGCCCATTTTTAAGGGTTTCTAAACATTTCCCCAATTATCAATTGCATTTAATAAGCTTAATTTGTCAAAGTCCATCTTCTACTGTTTCAGAAATTGGGTTTTCCCTTTTGTGTTGGGAGATATTCCCTTCTATTACAGCGTGATTTATTTTTTATTTACTATCAGTATATGTGCCCCCAAAATACCATCTGAAGCAATTAGTTCTCTAATACTAGAATAGTTCTATAGATCTTGGTGTGTAATTAGGTTCAGCTTCAACAAATGGCTTTTAAGGTATGTCTGGGTATCTGTTATTATCTAAATTATAAGGAATAACAAGAGAAATGAAATACAGAGCATGAAAGCTAAACAGCATGGCTTGAGGTTCAATGATATAAATATGTTTTTATATAAAGGTACAGAATTAAATGTTTTACTGCCTGTAGCACTTTCATAGCAAAACTCCTTACAGAATCAGCTGGACCAGACTGAGGCTCCCATCTTAGTATCTACTAGCTACCTAAACTTGAGCTTTCCAGGTTGTCAGATTCAGGTATTATAGGCAAATAAGATTTCTTAGCTATTACTTTAGGATGAAAATATTTATTTCACAAATTATTATGGTAATTAATGAGATAATTAATATCGGCTACTTCTAGAAATTTTAAAACCACAGACAGATGTTTTCTCATATCCTTTGTGGAACCAAAGAGGCAAACGGATATAGTACAACCACCTGCACTGTCCACTGTTTTAGAAAGGAGGGAGGAGAAATGGAATCTATTTTTAACAATGAATTTTTCGAATAACCAAGTTATGGTGTAAACTGTCCAGAGCTTATTCAGAAATGTAAAAAGAAAAAAAAAAAGTAGAATCAATGATTGATTGTAGTTCATCATGGATTGTAGTCCATATGCATTTTCCATGATTTAAGTATTTCTTCTCATATTACAAATGGAAGGTAAAATTTAATAAAATGAGATAAATGATCTGTAAGGAGATATACACCAGGGATACATGCGGATGTAGCAAGGTACATGTCCATGGGCGAACCCTGTGAAGGAGAAAGGTGAGAGAGAAAGACGTTCTGTATTTACTCCTGCGGCTCTCTTCTCACTTTTAAAGTCTAATTGAAAACAATTTCTCTAAGGTAAACTTTGAGTGAAAACAGTTTTGTATTGTGTTACTAATCATTTTACTAGGAGCACTTGAATATCTGTCTGAAATATTTTAATACCCAAAATAAAAGATACCATTTTTATAGTTTAATCTCATGAGGTCAATTAATGCCTTCCCTCCAGACTGACACTTTGAACATTAGCATTAACACTGCTGTCCTTAAATCATCAACAGTACAGCAAATTGTGGCTGGCTAATAAAGCACAATGTTCAGCTGCTGCCTGAGGGCAGGATTCAGAATTGCCATATCAATGCATAATCACATTTTCATTTTTTAGAACAAGTTGCATTATTTAAAAATTAAAATTACTTTTATTTCTGTCAATGTATTGTCTAGATGAGATTTATGGTTATTTAAAAACTGAATATAGTATTCAGTTATGTATGTGTGTAAGTCCTTAAAATTCTTATAACATATATATAGAGTTTAAGCTGAGAGGGATTGTTGATTAGGAAATAGCTAATGATTAATATAGAATTTGGCCAGTCTCTATTACTGAACCAAAGTGTATTTAAATTTATTTGCTGGTTAGTAATCAAAGCATCTCTAAGAAAATACCACAATGGGATCTACCACTATTAAAAACACAGGATAGTTATATATAGACAAGTAGATGGATAGACAGATAGACAGATGAGAGAGGGAGATACAAAGTATATATTATATTAAAAATCCATAGACCCTTCTTATTACAGTGAGATGCCTTCTACTTGAAGGTGCAAGCTATGTTTTCTTAGTAAGAACCATGAAATCTATTACAAAAATATTATTTATATTAATGTTAAACTTAATCAATACACAATAATATTCTCTGAACAATCTTTCAATATGTTGAAGTTCTTGGAAATGTGCATACTACTATTTTTTTCTAATTTTTTTTAACATTTATTTATTTTTGAGACAGAGACAGAGCATGAACAGGGGAGGGTCAGAGAAAGAGGGAGACACAGAATCTGAAACAGGCTCCAGGCTCTGAGCTGTCAGCACAGAGCCCGACGCGGGGCTCGAACCCACGGACCGTGAGATCATGACCTAAGCCGAAGTCGGACGCTTAACTGACTGAACCACCCAGGCACCCCGGAAATGTGCGTTCTACTAAAAGAAGTAGCAGTTGTGTGACATCATAGGGGGTAGAAATCATAGGTAGCCAGTGACAACCAACAGAACATTCTATGCAGAGTCTATAGTTACAGGAAAGGCATCTTTAGAAAAGAAAGAACTTTAAGAATTGAAGAACAGAACAACTTAAAGAAACCAAAGTTCCAGATGAAAAATAACAAAGTCAAACACAGCAACCTAGAGAATAAATGGTTTTTGTCTTCCAGTTGGTGTGTTTTGTTCATTTATATTCAGTGTAATTATTAAAATATTAGAATTTTGATCTGGAGTTTTATTACGTGGTTCTTATTTTTCCCAATTGGTCTATTTTTTTTCCTCTCCTCTTTCGTATCCCTTTGGATGAGTCAATTATTTTTTATTATTTCATCTCACTTTCACTTCTACAGCATGGTAGTACTACATGCTTTTACTATTCTTTTAGTATTTATATTACTATACAACCTTGCCATATTAAATCTAACATAAATTGGTATGCTGATCCCTTCTTGACAAAAAAAAAGTAGACAGAAAAAACATTTTAAAAATAAAGTTACAGAAAGTTTGAATTTAAGAGATAGAATAAATATTCCATGTGAACATTAACCAAACGAAAAGCTGGTATAGCTATACTGACTTCAGAATACTGATTAGTTTGTGAAGAAGGGCACAAATGAGCTTCTGGGGTAATGGTAGCATTCTGCTTCTTGAGCTGAGTTCTATTTATATGAATGTGTTAGCTTTGTCAAAATGCATGGCGCTATCCTCCTAGAAGTTGTAGTTTTATATATAGGTCCAAAATATGTATATAGAGATACAAAATATGTATCTACATATTTAAAAAAAGGTATAACATATAAACATATCATATATCTACATGTAAAATAAAGATGGATAATACCAAGTCTGAAGTAGGTCTTTTATGCTGCTGGTGAAAATGTAACTTGGTGCACCATATGAGAAAACCATGTAGTGGTATCTTTAGCATAAATTTGAATGGACAGAGCAATTCCATTCTTAGGTATGATCGCATATATGCACCATAAGACATGCACAAGTGTGCAGTGCTCCTTTTAATACTATCAAAATAGAAGCCTCTCCAAAAAATCAACAGTTAATAGATAAATAAATGGTGATGTATTCCTAAATGCAATGACTATGGAACATTGTAAATAAAAGAATGACTAGAATATCACTGCTAAAATATCATGAATAAATCTCACAAACATAATGTTGAGTAACAGATGACAGTCATTAAAGAGTCCGTAGCATGTGATTCCATCCACATGCAATGTAATGACAGGTGAAATGAATCCATCAATCTATCTCATTTTGAAGTGAAAATAAAGGCTTAAGGGTAGGGGAATTTGTGATTGGAAGAAGACAATTTACCAAGGGAATAACTGGTAATTTTCCATTTCTTGATCTGAGCGGTTTCATGGAGGTATTCACTCTTTCTACTTCATTGAGTTTTACCCTTATGATCTGTGTGTATGTGCATGTGTGTATCTTCAATAAAAATATTAACACAATCACAGTACAATTCAGAATTACAAGTAAATTTGACTTAGCTATTCTTTCTTGAATTAGAAATGGAGATGGTGTGCATGGGTGGCTCAGTCGGTTGAGCAGCTAACTCTTGATATTGGCTCAGGTCATGATCTCGCGGTTCATGGGACCAGCCCTAGTATTGAGTTCTGCGCTAACAGCATCCGCTGAACCTACTTGGATTTCTCTCTCTCCCTCACTCTCTTTCCCTCTCCTACACTCTCTCTCTCTCAAAATCAATAAAATAAACTTTTAAAAAAGAAATGAAGATGATAGAAGTATATATACTGATCTTTACTAAAAAATAAGCTTATATACCTGGGAAACAATATGGTGTAAAAAAGTTATGAACTAATCAAATTTGTATACTTAAGTAAAGCAAGGAAGGAAAACAACAAATTTCTGGAAAGACGAATAGTATCTATAATGTATAGTATGCATTAGGAACATAAACACTCAAAAAATGCTTGTGACTTCAAGAAACTTATTGACTAGGAAAACTGATACTTAAGCAAGCAATTACAATATGGTGTTTCTATTGTTATTAAATCTAATATGTACATGATAAAATATACATTTAAGCACAGAATAATGACTAGTGGCCCCTCAAGAAGTCCGAGGAGATTTGAGAGAGAAAGCAGCTTTCTTCTCCACATTTTCAAAAGGAGTAATCAGAAATTAAAGCATTCAGGGAATAAAGAATTGCAGAGAGTTTTGAGAAATCATGCTGTGAGAAGGAATTTTAATAAAATTACTATATAAATATGGATATGAAGAAAAATAGTGAATGTAATGTCAGTCTATGTAACTTTTTAACATCTATGTGAACATACTTAACATCACTTTCAATTTATCAATGCTCAAAACTAGATAACATTTTTAAATGTGCATTTCCGCCAGATTGTTTCTCCCTACACCCAAACTAGTCTAGATAATTCTGTGACTTGTTGCACAATCTTGACAATTCATGTAATGGATGTAACTTTCCAGTTTACTGAGAATCTGCAGAAAACTACAAATCAACTATTTTAATTAATGGCTTTCCATAATGACCTCCTTAAATGTAAATGGGAACCAGAACAAATATCTAATCCAAACTCAACAAATATTACTTTTAGACAATAATGATGATGATGATTGATGATGATATTGGTGATAAAGACAGCTTTTACCATGAGCTTCCTATAGTCAACCACTCTGCTCTAATTACTCTGCTGTGTGAGCGGTGGTTAGAGATGCTGAATATCTTACCCCAGTGCACACAGTTGCACGGGGATAATTTTGAAGGCAGCTATTTTTGATACCATTGCCTGTGCTCTGATTTACACATTTCTATGTGCCACTCTGCTAATTTTGCACCTGGGACATGATTTTCTAGAGTTCCCTTCTCAGAACCTCAAATATTTAAGACATTTCACTTCAAATCCCCTTTAAACCAATGTTCAGAAATGTTGTATAGTCCAAATACTCCATGTGCATATGTACAATGCACCTTATCATATTAGGGCTTCAGTCATATCCTCATTAAAAAAGCCTTTTGAACAGTGTTTCACCCATACATCCCCAAATTACTTGGCCACAGGATTATTTGCATTTTTCAAACATAGTAATGACTTAAAACCCTAATGGTGGAAATGCTGTTCCTTAATGAACACAGGAAAAGCTGTGTTTTAGAAATCAAGGTAAAATGATTAATAGTTCCACCTAGAAATATACATGTTTCTTTTTTTAAGTTTATTAATTTATTTTGAGCAAGAGAGAGAGAGAGACAGTAGATGAGGGGCAGAGAGAATCCTGAGCAGGCTCCGCACTGTCAGCACAGAGCCTGATGTGGGGCTCGAACTCATAAACCACAAGATCGTGACCTGAGCCAAAATCAAGAGTCTGACATTTAACTGACTGAGACACCCAGGCCCCCCGAAATATGCATGTTTTTAATTGTTATTTATGTTTCTATTCCAATTATGGGGAAAGGAAATACAAATATATATATATATATATATATATATATATATACACAAATATATATATATATAATGTTTGTGCAAATAAATGTACAAAATTAATGGTAAAACTTTATAGCAGTATGTACTATTATCCCAATTTTATCCCGATTTATTATCATCTCCATTTTAAAAATGAAGAGAACACATAGCAGAGCCAGATTTGAAAATAACCAACCAAACACTAAACCTGCCTTTAAAATAAACCAACACTTTACCCTCATTTTATGTATTCTAAACTTGTGAAAATCTACATATATTAGAATATCTAATTAGAAGAAAGTTGGGAGGGAAAATTAATAATAAATATGTGACATGAGCAATTTGCAAAAGAAGAAATTAAAATGTCATTGAACAAATAAAAGTAATCTCTCTAAACCAAAACATAGAAAATTCAAGACACTTGATTTTAAACAGATTTTAAAAGAAAGAGCATTTTAAAAATTTAGACATAATATCCTACATTAAAGGGCATAAATATTAAGTTTAAAAAATATATTCCGGGGCACCTGGGTGGCGCAGTCGGTTAAGCGTCCGACTTCAGCCAGGTCACGATCTCGCGGTCCGTGAGTTCGAGCCCCGCGTCGGGCTCTGGGCTGATGGCTCAGAGCCTGGAGCCTGTTTCCGATTCTGTGTCTCCCTCTCTCTCTGCCCCTCCCCCGTTCATACTCTGTCTCTCTCTGTCCCAAAAAAAATAAATAAACGTTGAAAAAAAATTAAAAAAAAATATATATATATATATTCCTATATACTTGAAGGAGAGCAGAATATACACCCAAAATATGCCTTGTCAGCATAAGGATTATTTTGAGGTTTTTTTTTTTTTTTTTTTTGAGAGAGAGAGAGTATGAGCTGGAGAGAGGGGCAGAAGGGGGGGAGAAATAGAGAAAGAGAAAGGGGGGGGAGAGAGAGAGAGAGAGAGAGAGAGAGAGAGAGAGAGAGAGAGAGAATTCTAAGCAGGCTCCAAGCTCAATGCAGAGCCTGATGTGGGGCTTGATCCCACGACTCTGAGATCATGACCTGAACGAAAATCAAGTTGGATGCTCAACTGAGTAAGCCACCCAGGAGCCTCCTGAGCTGGTTAGTTTTAAGAAATGGAAGACATAGGAAAAGCTCTGAAAACTGAGAAGCTACACTTTTATAAAAGATATTTACACTTACAAGGAAAATCTCCTTATGTAATGGTGTCTTCCTCTCTATACCAGGAGGAGAAAGATGATTCTAAATCTCTAGAGACTGTTATCAATGAAGAAGGCAGGGACTTAAATCTGTATAACTACAGCCTCTTTTACTGTGTTCTGCCTGACAACCTTCTACAACTACTCCCTCTGCCCTCCTGACACCAACATCTTTCTATTGCTAGCTGGAGATAGTATCTAAGGTGGTAGTTTCTGCCATTTTGGAGAGTTACTTGGTTTTCTTAGTTCTTTCCCATGTATACAACAAGCATATAGCCAAAAACCTAGAAAGGTAGAGTGGAAATTATTTTTCTTCTTCAACATACCCAACACCCAATAGAGTTATCGAGTATTAACAGCACCATAAATGGTTTTCTTGCATCATTTCCTAGTCCATTCCCTCCCCAACTATAGGCACCCACCTTATAATTCTTAGGGTATAGTTTTGCCTGTCCCTAAACTTCCTATAAATGGAGGTATAAACTATGTACTCTTTGGGGTCTGATTTCTTTTCTTCAACATGTTTGCAAAATGTTTCCATGCATTTTTGTACGTCACTACACAACTTTTACTTTCTATTGCAGAGAAGTATTCCTTGCATAAATAACCCACAAATTGTTTATTCCTTCTCTGGTTGATGGACATTTGGGTTGTTTCCAGATATAGGCCATTATGAATGAAGTTACCATAAACATTCTTGTACAAGTCTTTTAGCAAACATGTTTTAATTTTGTTGTGTAAAATTACAGTTACTAGAATTGAGACTTGTATATGTTTAACTGTTTTCCAAACAATTTCCACAGTAACTGTGGGATTGACATTTCAACCAGTCATGTATGAGAGATTTCATTGTTTCTTATCTCAGCCATCATTTTGTATTGTCTTTACTTTAGATATCCTGCTGAAAGTGCAGTGGAATCCCATTCTAATTCTAATCCATATTTTTCTAATACCTCACTGTATTGATCATCTTTTCATGAGCTCATTGACTATTTGTATATCATTTGTGTGTGTGAAGTGTCCAAATAATTTTTCTCTTTTTAAAATTGGGTGATGTGCCTTTTATTATTAAAATTAGATAATCTTAAGTGGGACATGCGCAATATTTTACTATCAAGTATGACGTTTGCTGTAGAATTTTACATGTCTTCTATCAAATCGAGGTAAGTTCCCTGTATCCCCAGTATTCTGAGAGTCTTTAACATGAAGAAGGGTTGATTATTGTCATTTTTTTTGTATGTCTACTGAGATGAGCATTATTTTTTTTGCCTTTATTCTATCAATGTGTCCAATTACAATGATTGATTTTTGAATACAAACTAAGTCTTGTATTCCTTCAATAACTTCATTTAGTCAAAATTATTTTACATTTTTATATCTTTCTGGATTTCATATGTTAATATATTCTTAGGGATAATTGTATCTATGTTCGTGAAGATTATTTATTATTTTCTTCTAAGTTCTTGGAAATATCTGGTATTAGTCTTATGATGACTCACAGTAAATTGGCAAATGGTCCATCCTCAATTTTCCAAAATAAATAACATTCATCTATTTACTAAACATTTCAAATAATTTTTTAGTGAAGATATCTTAGCCTCATGTATTGTTTTTATAAATGTTTTCCAAAACGATGAAAACACAAAACTAGAAAAGAAGATATTACCTATGTTCCACAGTAGAATGAAAATAACCTAATAAAATGTCTGAAATTGAAAGCACTTTACAAACTATAAAATGCTTCATGAATGGATCAAAGAATGAATCCCAAAGAAAATTGAGGAAAGTTTGAATTGGATGATAAAAACACACAACAGATCAACAAAAATGGAATATAGTTCGAGGACTGATAAGAAGAAATTGTACAGCTTATATTAGAAGATAAAACAAAAGACAAAACATTCTATTTAAAAAGCAATGAAGAAAAGAGCAAATTAGCCCAAAGAAAGATGAAAATAAGAAAGAGCAAAAATCAGTGAAATAGGAAAAGAACAATAGAAAAAAATCACTATATGCACAAGTTGGTCCTTTAAAAAATTAAGGAAATTGATAACCCCTTAAAAGACTGGTAAAAAACAAAAGAGTAAAACACAAACTGCCAATATTAAGAATGAAAGAGGGATGATATCCCTGATCCTTTGCACACTAAATGTCTAAAAACGAAATATTGTGAATAAATTCATTCTAACAAATTAAATAATGTAGTTGAAATGTATAAAGTTCTTGAAAAACTAATTAGATCCAATAATAGAAAAATAAATGGTTATATTAAATAGCCCTATGGTGGTTACATATATGCAGGATTTCTGATACTCTGTTTACAGTTTCAGTCTGCTGCTAAGATTCACTATTTGTTTCCCAACTCTTAACATTTTCATATATAATTCCACATACATTTACAATGACTGCATAAATTCCTAATCTTATGGTTCCAATATTTCAAGTTTCTATGGGTTGGTTTCTGTTAATTTTTTTCTTGAATGTAGGTTTTGGCTTTCTGCTTCTTCACATATCTTTATTATATCATGCACAGTGGATACATGCACAGTGGATACAGAATGACAGGAACAATAGAGGGATGTTTTATTGCTTTGTTTTTGCTATTTTTCTTCCAGTAGAAGGAGCCCTGTTCTGCGCACTGATGTTAAAGTGAGAAAGTAACCATTCAAACATCACCACGTTATGAGCAGGGATGCTACAGAGACACAATTTCAAGACTGAGCTCACTCTTGGTTAGCCCAGCTCCTGTACAAGGATGCCACACCTCCTGCTCCGGGTGGTATCTTGGCCTCTGTTGTTGCTATTAGCTGTCTAGTGGCGAGCTTCTTTGGCTAGTGTTTAAGCCTGGACCCTACAAGGAGGTGAGCAGTAATGCTGTGTTTGGATTCGGTGATTCCGAGAACCATGAGAATGGACAAGACTGTACTTCCTGTCTCCATTCAGTCCTGTCTTCACTTGCCATTTTTCAGCAAAATTTGGGGGAGGAGTAGATGTGGAGGATTTCTATTTTGAGCTAATTTTTACTGCATTTGAGTTGCCCATATATAATAATCCCTCTGGCACCAGTCATTATCAGTAGCTTCATTGATGCCTTCTCTACCCTATAGGTCATTCATGCCTGGAATACCTTCATTTCTACCAGCTTTTGCAACCGGAAACTACCATGGCTTGCCCTTAACCTAAGAAGGGCTCTGCTTGCTGGTTACCAGTGTATCAAGGATTTAGTGTATCTGCTGCTCATAAATAGTCACATAGACTGATAGGACTTCAACATTATGCAGATTTGTCTTGATCTTCTCTTCCTTTTCCCATTCTCAAGTGGAAGTGAAAGCTAATCCATTTTTCTGTGCTACCTTCTTCTGCACCTAACAGAAACCCACACATACACACATATGCATTTTATCCTAGAGCAAGTCTACAGTGCATTTGTTTACTTTTGCTTTCCTATAATTTCAAATGTGCCAACCAAATTTCTCATTTAGAAAAGCTATCTGTTTTTAATTCTTTATCCATCTTTCCACATTATAATTTTCAATATTGAATTGTCCTTTTATACCAGCATTCTAATACATATATGGTATAATTTGTATCTTTTTTTAAGGTTTTATTTAATTATTTTGAGAGAGAGAGAGAGAGAAAATGCACACATGAGTGGGGGAAGGGGCATAGAGAAAGGAGAGAGAGAGAGAATCTCAAGCAGGCTCCATGCTGTCAGTGCAGAGCCCCACATGGGACTCAATCTCACTGAACCATGAGATCATGACCTGAGCCGAAACCAAGAGTTGGATGCTCAACCGACAGAGCCACCCAGATGCTCCAAATTTATATTTTAATAAATATATAATAGGTATATAATCTGGAATTTATTGATGAAATAAAAATGTCTTTTGGTCCTTCAAAAATCATTTGATGGTATTAAATATTAACACTTCTGATTACCAAACTTTGCTTCTTTTTAGAATGCCTACACATTTTCCTCTGTGAAGGTTCCAGGAGAAATTTCAGATAATACTTTTTTATACCAAATGGTGAATTCTCCCATTGAGAAATATGTTAATTAGACAAACACTAATGGCATTAATTTTCCAGAAGTTTGTAAACTATTTCAGGTAAATATTGAGAATTATTTTACTTATAAGTTGCACTCTTCTAGGGCATTTACACGTTCAGACAGCCATGTGCTTTTGAGCAAAATTTTGACTGGTTGAAAATGGGAGCAAATAAAATCAAAACCAAAACATTCACAAAATCCTTAATAGATTTCAGAGTTTTACGATGTCTGTGTTTCTTTTTTATATAGCCTGTATTTGCTGTTTTTACGAGGTATTTTTTAGTAGTTGAATTTCACATCAAATAAACTTTCTGTACTTTGAAGGACAACAACCAAAACCTTTGTCTTTCTCTTCCTTCCTGCCTAGAACATACATATAATGGTTGAGGAAGATCACCCATTTTGTGATCATGAAGTAAACAAAAATTGAACATGACTGAGCAGAAAAATGGGATGACCAGGGGTGATGCTGCTATCTCACAGCCAACACACTGGGTCCACTGCCTACAATAAACCCTACTTGTGAGAAAAACACATAAGCCCCTTTTTAAATAAATAGTCTAACTCTACTTCTTAATTGATGCGAATATTTTTAAACACTGATGAACTAAACATCCAAATATGGAAAATTTTAGTATCACTATCTACTATAAAATTTGAAATTATCTTTATGGATCAATGAGTTATTTAATGCTCTTTCACACCTGAGTCTACATTGTAAATTAAAACTATGTCAGCTTTGAAGAATAACCAACTTAAAATTATGCTCTAAATTTATACTTGGATTTTGACTAACAGTAAGATCTCTCATTATCTACTATACCCAAAGCAATGATATTTATGCTACTTTTGAAGGTACAGAATAACTTGTCTTTCTCCTGGGGGTAGAAAATCATGTTTAATGCACTTTTATAGGGAAAAAAGGCCCTAAAAACACAGCCTCAAACATCTGGCTTAAAAAGGAGAGAAGAGGGGCAGTTGGGTGGCTCAGTCGGTTGAGAGTCTGACTTTGGCTCAGGTCATGATCTCGCGGTTCATGAGTTCAAGCCCTGCATCGGGCTCTGTTGTGACAGCTCAGAGCCTGGAGTCTGCTTCGGATTCTGTGTCTCCCTGTCTCTGCCCCCCATCACTCATTCTCTCTCTCTCTCAAAAAAAAAAAAATAAATAAAACTTTTTAAAAAAAAGTTTTAAATGAGAGGAGAAATATATTACAGAAGAACATTTGAATTTACTCACAACGTGTGAAGTGCTTAGAAGCTGTCGCTCCTGTCCTTACGTGAGAAAAAGCTAAACAAATTGAAAAGTAATGACTTTTCTTGGACGTACCAGAGAACTGAGATTAAAGAGAAAATACCACTGCAAAATTGAGAGAGATAAGCAAATCAGCCAAGATCTACATTTTGGGGCAGGTGTTGGAACCAAACTTAGGAGAAACACTTATATGGTAATTTTGTCAAATTACTAGAGACTAAGGATGGATTCGTGTGAGAGAAGCTGCTGTGAGGCAATTTTATGGACACCCCCAAACTTTCATGTATTTTATCTCCAAGGATCCTACTACTGAGTTCTTACGGTAAAGACTTGAGAAAGATTCTTCACCGCCGTGTCAGGGCAAAGAAAGAGTAATTATAAAATTATAAATGTCTTCTTCATAAGAAAGGTTTACAGTCCAGGGTAAAAGACGTTACCAGAGCCTTACCACATTTGGGGGAGGGCATCCTTTGTCTAATCTTGTCTCACTGAAGAGAAGGAAACAAAAGATACTCTATTTGGAGAATTTTTGAGCATGAAGAGTAAACCTTAATTTCTGTAGCTTTTAAAAATTATCAATTAGGAAGCAGAGAAATTACAAAATGTTGGAATGCAGAATGTGACACAAAAATAACTACTAAAATGTATGAAACAAGCTCACTGAAGTGGGTGAGGAGAAATGTGCTTAATTAAGCAACTTTGGAAATGAGAGGAGACTATAAGTTTACAGGTGAAAGGAATTGTATACAAGCACAGTATTTTAGTTAATGACATTCCCCCACCCAGGAGAACAGACTAATCATTGTGACAACACAACATATGTACATTGCAAATGAACAATTAATTGACGGTGGATAGTGGAAGCCAGATTTTTCACTGTTTGTGTGAGAATTTATAGACAAGAAGAGAAGGCTAGAATGAGCCACTTAGTAATGTATTTAAGTTGAAGATATCAGTATGAACACATGTTTGGCTTCATAGGTATATCCATGGTTATATATAGAAATATTTATAATTATGTGTGTGTACACAGGCTATCTCTCCTTTCTCTGTTAACTGAGAATGCGTAGGAACAGCAACTACCTAGTAACAATGAGCAAACCTAGTATCTATACCTTGGTTTCTAATACGATTCTCCAATAAAAGGTATTGTATTCATTAGTTAAAATGTTGATTTCTATCCACCTATAATAGTTACTTTTTACATAACTGGCAAAATAACAATGCTATATTTTGAATTGCCAAGGTTCTTACCAATTTAATTATGTTTTTTAAAGTATATGTTTCAAGGATTAAAAGATCACTTTTCAAGAATGATTCCAAAAATTATCAATCTACAGAAATATTTCCATATTCTCATGCATGTCAGGTTGTCACCATGAACTATTAAAGAAAGGATAAATACCATATTTGTGACACTAAGGACTCTTATTTTTAGTGAAATAATTTTTCTAAGTTTATTTATTTATCTTTTGAGAGAGAGAATGAGAATGAGTGGATGAAGGGCAGAAAGAAAGGGAGAGAGAGAACCCTAAGCAGGATCCTTGCTGTCAGTGCAGAGCCCAATGCGGGGCTTGAAACCATGTGCCATGAGATCATGACCTGAGCCAAAATCAAGAGTTGGATGCATAACAAACTGAACCACCCAAGTGCCCCAAGTTTTGTTCAAATGAAAATATCATGCAAATATCTTATTAAGTACACTCAAACTAAGAAATAACTAAATGAAGATTTTCTCTGAAAATCTTTGAAAATCTAATTTATTCAGTAGTCGATATTCAAATTTACAATCCCTCCATAAATTTGGCAGGATTTTTAAGGAGAAATGATTTATCCAAGCTGGGGAACTCTTTGTATCTGATGGTTGAGTTCTAGGTAGATTCTGGTTCTTCCCAAAATACCTAAAGTCAAATGGAAAAGTTTTGTAAAACATAGAGGCATATGGAAGAATACATAAAATGTGGAGGCAGAGAGAGAACTGAAACAAATCCCTTTCAAGATCTAGGTTTTTGTTAAACCAGTATACAAATCAATCAAGAATTAATGGCCATAGACAACTAAAAAGTAAGCTCTCTTAGGCCAAGGAAAATAATCCTATTACCCCAAATGTGCAAAGTATTTTTTAATGGCTCTATTGAAAAACTCCTTACTAATATAAATTTAAAAGGTCTGTACAACAGGTTCAGGCTCTAAATCCCTATCATAAATTGATAGAGCTAGTGTCTCCAACTTGGCTACCCAATTAAGAGACTGATTAACTGGGATGGAGAGCATAAGACAGAGGTAGGCACTGCAGAGGAAGGTCTACCTTTGGTCTGCTCACCGCATACAAAATATAAACACAAGTCAAGCCCACAACCTGAAACCTAGCTTGCCAAGGGAACAGGACACAGGTAGCCATTCCATATGCAAATATATTAAATCAGTTAAATATTCAACAAAATGTCAGAGGTTTTTTATAAATCTGGTTGCCAAAAGTTAGTAATTCCTTTCTCATAGATGAAGCGGAAAAAGGATATTGAGGACATTGCAAAAACCCTTCATCTGGAGTGTGAGGTATGAGTCCCTTTCCAATCAGGAAATAACATGGAGAAATAAATTCCTGTCTTTCAGTATATTGAACTAAATAGTAAAGGCCATGGTCAACCAATGTGTGGCTATCTGTTTTGGGGTAAAGGAGATTGACATAGGCAAATCCATACCCACTTTCGTAAGGCCTCTTCGTTGACGTATTGTCCTAATTCCTATGAGCTTAAAGTTGCCATTGGAGATTCTTAAAACAGCTAGATCCACATCAAGGCCACACTGCCTCTTAGGACAAAAATAGTTCCCTTGTGTCTATTAAGTCTTCCATGTTTACTTGGGTCCTGAATTTAGTTAGCATGGTATATGTCCCTACTGCCATACCACCTTCACCTCTTGTGGGTGACTAACATTTATAACCATGTCTTCTAACTTTGCCCATATTCCAATTCTTGCCTTTCTGATTTTGTATTCCAAGGCCCTCATATCTCAAAGGAAATCACTTTGTCTTTGTCATATATATCACAAACAGAGAATCACCTGCAAAATTTTTAACTGAAAGAGGTTATTGATAGTTTGGCAACTTGTGTCCACAGATGCCCAGTGAAGATCAGTACTTCCAATGATCCTGAAAATCTTTCCTGCCCTCAGATTTTGGACTTCTTAGATCTTGAATAACTTGTGTCCCTCTCTTGACAGCAGAGATGCTCCTATCTGATTGTCTCTTCCTGCAGCAGTAGACGGTGTTTCTCTGTTGTTCCCTAAGCCTTCTAAATCTTTCCTATCTAAGTCTTTCTATCACACTTGTAGGTCTAACGTTACTTATTGGTTCAAAATGCTTCCATCTCTTTCTCTCTCTTTTTGTCTATGTGTTTGGGGCCTATATTTTCCTTAAATTCCCCAATTCCCTGAGCTATAGGTACTTCTCCTCGTGTTCATATATGTTAAGACTCAAACTCAAACTCTCTCTTAAAGACAGGTTGTTCTTCAAGCTTGATCTCCATATGTAAAGACCATAAAGTATCTTTTCAATCTCCTGTGTGTCTCCTTCCACACAGACAGTGAGTTCTAAACATTATAAATTTCTTATTACTTGATTTGTAAATATTCAGAGTTTTATTTCTCTACTCCAATCCCAGAAAATATACATGTATGCCCCTTCAGAAAAATTCAAATTTATCTTTACCTGTTCATAAATAAAACATGCCACTTCACAATATTTCTATAGTAGTACAGGTTTTTGAAGACACAATATTGTCAGTTTATTAAATAAACAAACTAGATACCCTGCTTTTACTTAAAAAGAAAGGGAGGGGATACTATTGGGAATCTGGGGAGATGATCAATATATCTAATACCTATGTATTTCCTTCTTTGGCCTGAAATGTAATTCCAAACAAAATAAACAGAATCTAAATTTGAGGTTGCTAATTTAATGCCTAAATAACAGTGCCCAGACCTAACAAGCAAAGGTCAAAACCTGTTATACTCAGTTTGGTTTAAAACTTAGCATAAGAGACTCTTAAAAACTGAGAACAAACTGAGGGTTGATGGGGGGTGGGAGGGAGGGGAGGGAAGGTGATGGGCATTGAAGAGGGCATCTTTTGGGATGAGCACTGGGTGTTGTATGGAAACCAATTTGACAATAAATTTCATATATTAATAAATAAATAAATAAATAAATAAATAAATAAATAAATAAATTTTAAAATCTTAAAAAAAAAAGTTATCATTTGGTTTTCAATTCTGGTTAAAAAAATACAATAAAGGCCAAAAGAAATCTAATGTAGCACAAACTGCCATAGCAACATAGACTGAAAATCTGGGATATAGCAGTCTGGTATACAGAATTGAACTTCAAGATTTTCCTCAAAAAAACTTACTTACTTCTGTATTGCTGTGGCTCCAAGCAACTCCAGCCCACACAGGACAAAGTCACAGGAAGTTCACCGACAGTCTTCACATGTTGTATGTTATGCCTCCATGCTACCTCAACGCATACACGTCCATCAGTTCCCAGCCAATATGAAGTGTGGTAGATCTTCACATAGATTTATTTACCCTTTTCCTCTTCTGATTTTAACCTGTAGAAAGGAGACAAAGGAAGTCAATGGGGAATCATTTACTAGTTTTATTATTGGTCCTCTAACTCAATATAGCTGATACACTTGCTGGGATGTGAAGTCTAAAGAGGGGGCCTCAGACTACTTTTCATAATATACAGTTGTATGTTTCAGCAGGTACTGATGATATATGGTCATGGTACAAGCCTGAAACACCACTGAGACAGCCACCTGACAGGTCGCATTACACAAGGAGACTGTAATATTTGCATTGCTCTGTGACAAAGGGTGATCTTACCTGCCTTAAAAAAAAAACACACACAATAGTTTTGTATAAGGCTAAATGTTATCTCTGGAATGTATGCTAGAAATCAATTATACATTTCTTTCTGAAAATACATTATCTTCCTAGGTTAACATAAGATATAGATTTTGTTTTTAGTAAACTGAATATAAAGAGGATCAGGAATAGGACAAATAGAATCATAGGTTTAATGTAAAACATAATAGTACTCTAGCCTTCCAAGATATCTTTCAAATGCATCACTGCTAGTGAAAATGGAAAATAATATTTAGAAAATGTGCTTTCTCAAAAAGCTGGTAAGATGTTTAGAACAAAAACTGATGAATTACAGTGTTTTAATGAGTTATTTTTTTTTTAATTTTTTTTTCAACGTTTATTTATTTTTGGGACAGAGAGAGACAGAGCATGAACAGGGGAGGGGCAGAGAGAGAGGGAGACACAGAATCTGAAACAGGCTCCAGGCTCTGAGCCATCAGCCCAGAGCCCGATGCGGGGCTCGAACTCACGGACCGCGAGATCGTGACCTGGCTGAAGTCGGACGCTTAACCGACTGTGCCACCCAGGCGCCCCTAAAAATTTTTAATGTTTATTTATTTTTGAGATAGAGACAGAGAGAGAGAGAGAGAGAGAGAGAGAGAAAGAGAGAGAAAGCGACAGACAGACACAGCGTGAGAGGGGAAGGGGCAGAGAAAGAGGGAGACACAGAATCTGAAGCAGGCTTCAGGCTCTGAGCTGTCAGCACAGAACCCGCTGCAGGGCTCAAACTCCAGAACCAGATCATGAGACAAAGTCAGATGCTTAACCGAATGAGCCACTCAGGTGCCCCAGTGAGTTATTTTTAAATGTGCAAATAATTATCTACATAACTTTCTATAATTTTTATACTTATTGAACAGTCATGAGCTGATTTTTCTACTTGTTGACTTAAGTCAACAAGTTTGAGCTACTGCTATGTCCCTTACTGGGGCTGCAAGTTTGCTTAAGTAACTTTCTACAAGCCCCATTTGTTTCATCTATAAAATAAAATCTCTAGACTGAATGATCTCTAAGTTCCTTCCCAGCTATAAAATCCCCAAAACTTCATCTCCAATTTACTTTATGGGAAGGAAAATAAAAGATGAGCTCTGTCCATCAAATCATTGTTGTGTATTCACCAAAAATTGCACATTTCATATTTATTGCTAGGCACTGACAATAATTTTCAGTTATCTATTATATTTACCAGTTAAAGAACCACAACAATGGTTGTGTATTTAATGTATTTGGATGTGTATTTAATTCAACGATGTGTAGAAAACAAGGATTACACAAAAGCATTATTATTATAAAGGTATACCACCTGACTCTGTTCTTAATTATATCCACAGATATAAAAACATGAAGAATGAAGTTCTTTTATATGATTCTTGTGTAATTCTTTCTTCTATGGCAAGACAATATAAAATGCTTTCTTTTTCTTTAGCCTGATGATGGCAAAGCAGTACTAACACTAACAAACATATTGTACTGTTGGAAGAAAGTGACTTATCCATTATTTTATTTTATTTTATTTTATTTTATTTTATTTTATTTTATTTTATTATTTTATTGCCATTATTTTAAAGTTGTACATAAATATGAATCCTTATTTTTTAAAAAAATTTTTTAATGTTTATTTTTGAGAGAGAGACACACACAGACAGAGTATGAGTGGGGAGAGGGCAGAGAAAGAGGGAGACACAGAATCCAAAGCATGTTCCAGGCTCTGAGCTGTGTCAGAACAGAGCCTGATTTAGGGCTCGAACTCACAAACTTTGAGATCATGACCTGAGCCGAAGTCAGGGCCTTAACCAACTGAGCCACCGGGGTGCCCAAGTTCTTATTTTTGAATGAGTATAAAGACATATTCATTTAAAAACCAAAGTAACAACTACCTGATAATATTTTTTAATTTTAAACTAAGTACTTAGTAAAAAACCTATTAAACATATAGTGTATTTCCAGCTTCTCTATTTTAAGTGTATTGATTTATCTGTATATTTATTTGACAAATGTCATATTCCTTAAGATTTACATTTCATGAAGGAAGGGATTTCATCTCTTTTGTTCATAGTAGTATATCCAGTGTTTAATTATATACTAGTTATTCTAGATATTACCTCCAAAATTTGTTGATTTAATTAATAAATAAGTGAGCAAGTCTCTAATGCACTTCAGAGTCTATCGAAGCGATAAATACATACACAAATGACTGTTAATGGCATGGGATAAGAGAATGCTAAATATTATTATAAACAAAGGGCTAAGTGAGTATATAACAGGGGGTTATTAATTTTAACTTGTTTCTAAAACCTTCCTGGAAAAGTTGATATTTTCATTTTACCTAAAAAAATAAAAATTAAAAATAACCAGGAGTTAGATAAGTTGAAATGAGATATTTTACATACAGGAAATTTAGATACAAAACTTCCAGGTCATGAGGTAAATAAAATTAGGAATAATAAAGGTTGCTGAAGGGAAAGTAGCAGGATGCAAAACCTCTGAAATTGTGAAAAAACACAGAATTTTAATTTCTATTATATATGCTCTGAAGAACATGAGCAATGTAGAGCAGCAATATGAGCCCTGGTTTTCATATCTTTGAAAGAGAAAAGATAATAATTGTCCCACTGAGATATTAAGAATTAAACAGGACAATAAATGCAATGTATATCATATATATTTTGGCAAGTAATATGTTCTCAATAAATGATAACTGTGACTAAATATATATAATATATTATATTTCTTGTATATTATATATATAGATACAAAAATATATAATCAAGTACAGAATTGTGTCTCATTGTTGGAGAGGAAATGGGGGAAAAAAGGAATACTTTCATGATTCTCCAAATGTAACAATTTGAATGTGTGTGTGTGTGTGTGCGCGCGCGCGTGTAGAGAAAGCAGTAAGTTCCTCAAGTTCCTAGCACATGGGGATAACAAGGAGAAGAGCTGTAAAAATATAATCCCAAAAACTAAGAGAAGGAAGAGTACCATCTGAGTCTTAAGCTTTTTAAAGCAAACTAAGGAGTCTAAAGCCCAAAGTTGTATACTGTTGGGACTGAATTCATTAACATACCTAAATAAAGTCTATCAATCAGAGGAGAATTAGTCACCTCTGGAAACTGAGGTGCTGAGTCCCTAAGGTATAAATCTGAATTCTCTTCAAGTGCAATTCCAAATCCTGAAATAGGGAGAAAGTCTGGGCTAGGGGAATTGCCAATTCCTTTGGCAAGACTTCCTATCATGTAAATGAATGTGTCCATTTACTTCAGCTTGATGTCATAAAATCTTCTAGTTATCTAATTTTTTTTTTGATACAATACATACCCAGCTCCCATGTGACTATATTTTGTTTTCCCATACAGGTGTGCCTTTGGGGAAAACATATACCAGTCATGCCGAAGTAAGAATTTTATTCATATAACGTAGTTCTTGTTTTAAACTAATTAACATTTGGGTTGAATTATATCTCCAAAAGGATATGTTGAAATCCTAACCCAGTACTTGTGAATGTGACCTTATTTGGAAATAGGGTCTTAACAGACGTAATCAAATTAAAATGAGGTCATATTGGATTAGTGTGGTCCTCAATTTAATGACTAGAGTCCTTTTAAAAAGAAGAAATTTACATACAAAGAGACACAGACATACAGGAAAAAAATGCAACATGATGAGAGGGGCAGACTGCACCTACAAATAAAAAAATCAAGGATTACTGGCACCCACCAGACACTAGGCTAGAGGGATGGAATGGGCAGTCCCTCAGAGTTTTCCAGAATGAATCAGCCTTGTCAACACTTGATGTCAAACTTCTCTCTAGAACTGTATGAGGATAAATTTTTATTGTTTTAAGCCACCCACATTATGGCACTTTGTTATGTTAGCCTTAGGAAATTAATGCAATATAGTCAAAGGAAGTAATTTCTCTCCCTATGTTCTGCAGCAGAAAAAAAAAGATAATATTTTTTCATTTGTTGGTTTGGGTTTTATATATACTAGATCATATACCTTCAGTGATACTTTTCTTCGATATTAGTTTTGTAAACATTTTCAAGAAGACTCATGAAAATCAATCTATTCTGTTTGACTACTTCTATTTAAAGAATTTGACATTTTTCAGGGGCGCCTGGGTGGCGCAGTCCGTTAAGCGTCCGACTTCAGCCAGGTCACGATCTCGCGGTCCGGGAGTTCCAGCCCCGCGTCAGGCTCTGGGCTGATGGCTCAGAGCCCGGAGCCTGTTTCGGATTCTGTGTCTCCCTCTCTCTCTGCCCCTCCCCCGTTCATGCTCTGTCTCTCTCTGTCCCAAAAATAAATAAACGTTGAAAAAAAAAATTAAAAAAAAATTAAAAAAAAAATAAAGAATTTGACATTTTTCACAATTGACCATTAGTGGCTGCTTATTGTCTTAGATGTTAAGTGTATCACTTGCAAAATAATCCCAAACCTTTTGACACAGGAAATAACTCTTCTATGATTGCCTTCAAACCAAGGCCTGTTTCTTAGCAGGACACAGCAAAATGTGTGTGTGTGTGTGTGTGTGTGTGTGTGTGTGTGTGCGCGCGCGCGCGCGCGCGCGTGTGTGTGCGTGTGTGTCTGTTGGAGAAATGAGAAATGTTCAGATACATTTTTTATTTCAATTCTCCAACTGTTAACTAAATTCGAGTTCTTATTGTTATTTTAGTAAGAAAATAATGAAATATATCATCAATAAAATTTAAAGGAACAAGGTGAATCAATCTAATGGGAGAATCTAAATCTTTCCAAGGATCCATCTAAGTCCATAAAAAGAGCACCCGTTGATAGGTAACAGCAGGGGATTAAAGACTGAAGCAGTTTACTGCAGGCTATGAATGACCTGATCCCTTAATCCATCTGTCTTTCTATATGAGAATGCTATGCTAATTAGCTGCGTAAATTGTTTCCTGATGACATTAATTTTGTGCTTTTTTGTTATTCTGGGCTTTGACTTTCACTGTGATAAAAATATACTAAGGGACATTTCCAATTTAGATGGCTCTGATCCTGATAAATTCCAACACGGAAGCAATGTTGTGGGGAAATATGCATAAACAGCAAACTTAATCAATCCTGGGGATAGACATAGAGGACTTTGGCTTCCTATATAATCGTTCCCTTTAGCTTCTAAAGCATTACATTAACACACTTGAAATGTTGAAACATAATTCAAAGAGAACTACTAGCAAATGCAATTTTCATTGCCCCATTTTCTTTGGAGAAAATCAAGACTTGAATATTAACATGGAGAAAGTAATGGAACAGATAGTCGTGATGTGAAATCTTATTAGTAAACAAGAGCTGCATCTGAAAAAATATTGTCATTAAAAGCTATGTAGTAGTTAATTGAGTTTGATATGAAATTTAGTGCTGGAAAGTTAATGACTAATGCAGCTATTTCACAGAGCTTGGTTACTGCAGGCTCTATAATGATCTCCTTTTGCTTCGGAGCAACAATGAAATTAACCTCTCTTTTGTCCTGCAGGTGTTGTGTTCTGATAATGCATATCCCTTACAAGTTTGGGTAAATTATTTGCTTTGCATATAAATTAACCCTAAAGCTGAATCAATATAAGAATAATGAAAATGTAGAAAAAAAATGTATTCTAGGAAAACAAAGATTTATAGCAAAGTATACCAAAACACTAGATCCAGATCCAATTTCAGGGAAACGGATTAAAAAATATTTACAAGGCTTGAAAGAGAGAGGGAGAGAGAGAAAAGAAAGAAAAAAGAAAAAAAGTTATATGACTGAGGGAAGGATGATTCTAGAAAATAAAATGTTATTTCAGTATTTTTGACATTAGGATAAAAATAATTGAGAATCAGTACACTTCACTATAAAAATAATAAGATAGTACTTATTTCACAATTCTTAAGTGACATCTTAACTCCACTTTATTAGAGATGTATTGTCCTTTAATTAAACTCTAATTTCAAAATGTGAATCGTTACAGCTACAAGATAAAGACTCAAAGTTCACTTCTTTTGCAGATTAGTAGTTATATTTCACCGCCAATCAAAGCTTTCATTTTCTTATTTTGTACCTCCAGAGACTTCTTCCACACATATTTTTCTGTTTTTTTTTCCTTTGGTATTCACTCCTTTAAAAATGTGTGTGTGTATAAATTATTTATAAATGTGACAATTTTTCTTCTTTAAAATGATAACTAAATTCAAATTGCTTTTATTATCTGACAAAATTCAGAACTTAGCAATGTCTTATTAAGTGTTTGATAGTATGTCATACTTATTACATCAAGTGTACAAATTCTTGTGAATTGGAGAAGAAAGTTAGGACCTCCTCAACTTTATATATTTAAAGAATGTGTGTACCCATGGAAACAATGATCATAAACTTATTGGTGATGTTTGGATGGTGAAATGTGAATAGATAATATTATGAGGACTTTGTCGGTAAATAAATTTAGTCCTTTATGTTGACATCTGGTTATTTTAACTGTTTAAAGGAATAATCCTGTTTTAATCTCTCCAAAACATTCTTTATTCTCCTCTCTTACAGTTGAGCATTGGGTATAGCTTTGATATTCTTGGTTGTTGCCCATTGGGTTTAATGCTCATTCTTTGCTTCTAAATTCCAAAAGGAAAGTGAAATCTAAAGTACAATAATAATCATTAATAATTTATAGAATGCCCATCTCCAAAACAAAATCAAGGACGCTATAGATAATAATAAGCACACATTAAACCAACTGGGCACTGTGCCCAGAAAATCTGCCAAGGATACACAATAGGCAAGCAAATAGCTTGCATGCGTATAAGGAGGAATAAGTAGGGGAAAACAATGCATGAAAGACTTACAAACAGAACATCTAGGGAGTCAATGATTTCCAAACTTCCACAGGAAACAAAAATATTTTGAAGCCTTTTCTGCTGGGTCTACTAACTGTTTTACAGTGTAGGGTAGATATGAACACTATCAGAAGAGGCTTAAGCAAATTAAGTATATTCTAAAAATTGCAAATTTGCTAGATGCAATAGATTATTTTAGGTTGTACAAGCTACCAAGTGATGAGTTCCAGGGCCACAATACAGCTACAAGTTGTGAGGTTTTCCATTATGGGTATGATGTTAACCATTTATTTTTCATATGGTTGATTTTATAGCATTCTATTGGGGTGGCATGTAATTATGACAAGGAGATATGAAGAGTCTCGTGAACATGTTTCCTCATCTCATAAAACAGTACCTGGCGTTTCTGAGGTCAGGTCTCTTTTGGCAAATTTAAAAAAGAAAATGTTCCCATGAACTGAAGAAATCTATACTGAAATATGGCCTGTGATTCCATTTAGGTAGGCTTTCACAGTTGTACATCTGAAGAACAATAGCATAAACAAAATGCTAAAAATATTTTCCTTCTGAGGGCTAAGTGCTCCAAAATTCTATTCTGTGTAGGCCTGAGAGTTAAACACTAATTTTCTTACCTTGCATTTATTATAAAATACTATTTAGGAAAGCGCAACCTAACTGTAATTGACAATTGTAATTGACAAGAGGGCAACTAGGGATATACATTTAGTTTTGCTATTATATCCAAACTAGGAGAAGAATAAATGGAAAAAAAGACTTTAAATAGGAATTTGAAAAGTTAACGCAATGATTTACTTTAATTCTACTCAGTACAAATAACATTTGGCACAATTTTAGGAACTTACTATATATTCCAGTCCTTAACTTATAATCAAGAAAATTGAAAGTATAGGGCTCAACGCAGAGCCTGCTTGGGATTCTCCCTTCTCTCTCTCTCTCTCTCTCTCTCTCTCTCTCTCTCTCTCAAAATAAATAAATAAACATTTTTTTAAAAAAGAAAATTGGTAGTATAAATCTTGGGATAAACCAGGTAAATCAATTACTTTTTTGAAATATAAATATTTCTCTTTTTTTGTGAAGTAATATTCAGTGAACTGATAAATCTGTAATTGAAACGTAGATTTCAGGGGTAATATACTCATTTGGATGAAATATTTACATCAAGAAGATGATATAAAAAATGATTTTTATTCTATGGTTCAGTATTATTTACTAGAAATTACTGTCATTAAGACTTATTTTCAAGCCATGTAAAAGAGAATGAGCCCTGTGCCAACTTGTCCTCATGCTGTGAAATCTCATATTGACAGAAGTATTTAGATATGAAATTCTGGAAACCTTTGAACATAAAGTTCTCAATTAGTTATACATAATTAAATAAGTTTTCTCTAATGATATGTAGGGACAGAAAGGCTGGAAGCAAATATCTCACTAGTAGGATGATATACTCACTGTGTAAAATTTACTTCTCTTGTTGATTCAATAAATTGGGCTGCCATAACTTTGTTGCTTAATGGTTTACATGTTTGGGTAATTCTGAATGAGTATAGAAAACAGCAGTTTTGTTTCTAAAGAAGTCTATATAAAGGGTATAAACTTATTTGTAAAGAGGCTTTTTTAAAAGAGAAACACGTTTTTTTTTTATTTTTTTAATGTTTATTTATTTATTTTGAGAGAGAGAGAGAGAGAGACCACAAGTGGGGAAGGCACAGAGAGAAGGAGAGATAGCATCCCAAGCAGGCTGCATGCTATCAGTGCACAGCCTGATGCAGGGCTCAAACTCACAAACTGTGAGATCATGACCTGAGCCAAGATCAAGAGTCAGACACTTAACCAAGTAGGTCACCCAGGTGCCCCAAAAGAGAAATATTTGTTTAATTTTAATGCATAGTTTGACCATTCAAATTTAGCACTATTTCATGAAGAACCCTAAATATCTTGTAACATTAATAGATTTAGTCTTGATTAATAGAATGAAAGGAATTTAATTTTTTAATTATTCTACCCAGTAGCTTATGTGATCTACTTGATGTCTTTTTATAACAACTCCACTGGCCCACTGTTTACTGTGGGGCATTCACAACACAAAGAATTAAGTTCTGAGGATAATTGTTGCAAACTATGGGAAATAAAAGACTTTAGATGACATTATTTTGAAAGCATAAAGTGATAATCCATACAAAATATTCTATAACCGAATGCTTTTTTAGGATTATGTATACCACTGACCTATGCTGATCTATTTCTACCCAATGTCAAATTTTCTTGTCCATCCAACTAACACTGAGTACATGTTTTGTCTGAGGAATCAATGACAGATAAGATTCTTACCCTCAACAGGCATATTGCTGGAGTCTAAATAAAGAACACAAACCAAAGCAAATATAGTAGAATGTTTCAGTGATATGTTAGTGTTAGGAACGGGGGAAAAAAATAACAACAACACTGGAAGAACCTCTAACTAAATCTTTGGGGAGTTAATACAAGTTGTCCTTCAACAAAGAGCTAGTATCCAAAATCTATAAAGAGCTCACCAAACTCCACACCCAAAAAACAAATAATCCAGTGAAGAAATGGGCAGAAAACATGAATAGACACTTCTCTAAAGAAGACATCCAGATGGCCAACAGGCACATGAAAAGATGCTCAACATCGCTCCTCATCAGGGAAATACAAATCAAAACCACACTCAGATATCACCTCACACCAGTCAGAGTGGCCAAAATGAACAAATCAGGAGACTAGAGATGCTGGAGAGGATGTGGAGAAACGGGAAGCCTCTTGCACTGTTGGTGAGAATACGAACTGGTGCAGCCACTCTGGAAAACAGTATGGAGGTTCCTCAAAAAATTAAAAATAGACCTACCCTATGACCCAGCAGTAGTACTGCTAGGAATTTATCCAAGGGATACAGGAGTACTGATGCATAGGGGCACTTGTACCCCAATGTTTATAGCAACACTCTCAACAATAGCCAAATTGTGGAAAGAGCCTAAAAGTCCATCAACTGATGAATGGATAAAGAAATTGTGGTTTATATACACAATGGAGTACTACGTGGCAATGAGAAAGAACGAAATATGGCTCTTTGTAGCAACATGGATGGAACTGGAGAGTGTGATGCTAAGTGAAATAAGCCATACAGAGAAAGACAAATACCATATGTTTTCACTCTTATGTGGATCCTGAGAAACGTAACAGAAACCCATGGGGGAGGGGAAGGAAAAAAAAGGGGGTTAGAGTGGGAGAGAATCAAGCATAAGGGACTCTTAAAAACTGGAACAAACTGAGGGTTGATGTGGGGTGGGAGGGATGGGAGGGTAGGTGATGGGTATTGAAGAGGGCATCTTTTGGGATGAGCACTGGGTGTTGGATGGAAACCAATCTGACAATAAATTTCATATATTAAAAAAAAATTAAAGAAAAAAAAGTTGTCTTTCAAAAATAAACTCTAATCAGAGTTCTAAAGGACAAGTAGGCGTTAACCAGAAAAAGGAGAAAACATTCTAGCAATCACAAGATCTTGCTGAGGGGCCAGGAAGCAGATTACTAAAATGCTCAATAACGCACGGGTTGATTTTGTTTTACATTTTGAAGCTAATATCATGTAGTGTACACCACAGTTCATATCAGAATCTTTGACACATATAACCCGGGTTGTATGAGGTTCTGATAGGCATTACTTGAACAGAAATGGAGGTGTTCAAGGTCTGTATGTGTTTACAAAAACATATGCTTTATAAAAATTTTAATGTTTTCCTGCAAGGTCTCTCTTTAATCAATTATGGTACAATATGAATCTCTAGGAAGTGTTAATAGCAAGCAGTGCTTTCTAAAATCTATGACCACGAAACCCTTTACTCATAAAACTTTCGGCAGTAGCTTCCTGAGGAATTTGTTTTGAGAAACGCTGCTCTAAATATGTGTGGGTATGAGATTTTCCCAATTCAAGTTCTTTGTAGAAATTTCCAAAAAAAGTGTGGGGGTGGGCATTATAAAGTCTGACAGAGAATTGTAGTAGGTTGAATGGTATTCTCCCAAAAGGTGTGTCCAACTGGAACTTCACAATGTGACCTTATTTGGAATAAGGATCTTTGAAGATATAACTGAGGTAAGGATCTAAGTTAATCTGAATTACAATGAGACCTAAATCCAATAATGAATGTTCTTATAAGACATAGAAAGAGACAGAAGGAGAAGGTCAGGTGACAACAGAGGCAAGGACTGAAATGCTATGTCTATAAACCAAACACCACCAAGAATTGCTGATAGCATGGAATGTGTTCTCTCTCAGAGCCTCCTGTAAAGAATTAATACCACAAACACTTAGACTTCAGATCTCTGCTTCCTAGAACTTCAAGAGAATGAATTTCTATTATTTCAAGCCACTGGGTTTGTGTTGTTATGACAACAGTAGGAACCAAATATGAGGCTATACTGGTTTTATATGCAGGTTACAGTTCAACAAACTTCTACCTGAACACAGATTACCAAATTGTACCCACTGGATCATGATGTCTCTTGAATTCACGTCCTTGCAGTGACATCCCAATCCAAACATAGGTTAGCCTAATGAGTTACTTGATCCAAGAGAAAGCAACAGAAGTGACTCCGTACAAGTTCCTGTCCTAGGTCTAAAGAAGGCTCTGTAGCTTCCATTTATTCCCTCTTAGCCCTGAGCCACTGTACAAAGATATCCAGGTTAGCTTCCTTGAGAATGAGAGGCCCCATGGTGGAAAAGGCCCAGGAGAATTAAAGACCAAGATGGCAGAGAAGAAAGCCTGATCTGCACCCAGTCATTCCATCCCAACATATGAATGGGGCCATCTTGGATCCACCAGTTCCAGTGAAGGTGCTTGCTAAATACACACATACCATCTGGTATGTGTGGGAGAACTTCACTCATACCATCTGGAGGAAAAGCAAGCCATACAGATGAGTCCAGCTCAGATTGTAGAACTGTGAGCAGCTAAATGCTTGTGGCTTAGTTGTTTTCAGCTTTTATGTTTTGGAGTGGTTGGTTATGTAGCAATAGAAAACTGTAATCATCTAGTACTATTTTTTAGTATTTATTTATTTTTTAAAAAATTTTGTTTAATGTTTATTTATTTTGGGGACAGAGAGACAGAGCATGAACGGGGGAGGAGCAGAGAGAGAGGGAGACACAGAATCGGAAACAGGCTCCAGGCTCTGAGCCATCAGCCCAGAGCCCGACGCAGGGCTCAAACTCACAGACCGCGAGATCGTGACCTGAGCTGAAGTCGGACGCTCAACCGACTGAGCCACCCAGGTGCCCCTAGTATTTATTTTTAAAAAAGGATAAACAAAACAGATTATGAATAAAATGTCAATTGCTCTGCTATAGCAAAGGTATATTGAACTTCTGTTCAACTATTCAGGATTTCGATCAACTTTCCTGTCTTTCATTAACTTTGAAATTTTGAGAAAAAACTTCAAGCCATCTGTATGTAAAAAGAAACTACTGTTCATGAACACCCAAATCATGAGTTATATTTAAATTATGCATAAGCATAGTCAGAATACAAAAAGCTGAACTGGATTTTTAGTATGTTCTATACTCACATTTTATGTGAAATGAACAAATGACTAATCTCCAGGATTTATTTTAAAAGGTTGTATCATAGGTACAGCATAGACTAAGACCACCTTTTATGTTACCACCTTTATCTTCAATCACTGGAGACAACTTCTATTCATAATAACCCTGCAGATGTTGAAATGGCATTTGGATATTAAAAATTACATTCTGATCAGTTGTGGTTTTAAACATTTAGCTCCGTGCTGGGTTTGTTTTTTCTTTTTTAATATTTGCAAGGCACGTGTGATATATAGTTAGCGAGCAGGTGATCAGATATAGAATTCATGTGCATCCTGTTTTCAACCGTATTAGATATAATCCGTTTAAAGATGCAGTTGACAACTGACTATTGCAACAAGTGAATTCTTGTGAAAAACAATTATTCAAATCACACACACACACACACACACACACACACACGCTTATCCATGTATGACTGTGGACACTGAGATAAGAGTCCATAAATACAGAATTACATTAGAAATCTTGTAGCAAATAAGCTAACAAGAGAACTGAGCTAACTTGGTCACTTAGTCTTGGTCCTCTGTCCTAGTCTTTTCTATTAAATGAAAGTGGACACACAATGACTACTCATCTGTTTCCTGTGATTATGTAATGTTTGAAAAAAATGCATATATAGTGTTGCTACTTTTGCATTCATTTTTTTCCTTTCCAAATTTCTTTCCCCTACATATTTGGCATTATTTCTTTTCTTCTTCTTTGTTCATTGTTCTTCTTCCTTTTCTTACTCCTCTGTTTCCATTATAAAATACAATATACAAACAGAAAAGTCCACACAGATATTGTTACTTATCTCAAGGAAGCTGAGTCCAACTCAGTGCTATTTCTGCTGCTTCTCCTTTTTCTTCTTTTTCTATTTCTCTTTTGTCTTCTGATTTTTGGGTTTTTTTTAGTAAATGCTACAACTCTGATTTTTACTCTTATTGTGTAGATGACACAAGGATAAAAATCTATTTTAATGATAATTTTCATGAGAAGGAAACAGAGAAAAACATTTTTCAGACAAAATTAATTATATATATAAGCAAATGATCTAGTTCTAAACAGAGAATAAATATTGCAACTGGTCTTCTTTCATCCCTGCTACATTTTTATCTAACAAAGTCTCTGCTATTTCTAAGTTCAATGTCCTGCATCAAGCAGTGCCAGCAATACTGAATACTTTCAATTAGTAGTTCTCTGCTTCTCTGGTCACTAAGCAACTGGCCTCTCGTGAGGAATATGTAATGATCCGCATAGATACCTTAGAGGGATGGAGTAGAGGCTTCACAAAGTTTCACTGGCTCTCTTGTGCTCATGCCACAATAAACAGTTAAATGCATGGCACTGTTTGATACTACTTTTCTGTAATAAACTTAAAGGTTAAAATAAGCTGTGGACAAAGCTACGAATAAACGTGACACAAAATACTTAATTTACCTTTTATATGTTATATGGTTTTCCAGGAGGACAAGTAATCACATTCATATATTTTTAAGTGTATATATGTATATATGCTAAACACTGGTGAAGGCAGAATTCAGCACATAGCAAAAAATGGTTAGGCGACCAACAAGAAAAAAGCTGGACAGGAATGGAAAAACTAAAAGTACAAATAAAATGAAAATTTCAAATGAAAGCTATCATGTCTGATATATGTGTGAGTCTTTAGCAGAATGTCTTCCTATGTGTTAAAAAATACATACCCACCAGAATAAGAAGAAAAGATTTGCCACTTGACCCTTGGATACTTTTCATTCTATTCATTTATCGTATTTTTATTGGTTTTTATTCCATTGACTAATACATGCACTGACCCTTACTGAATCCATTCAATCAAGAGGAGAGATTGTATCTCCTCTTTATCAGTAGACTTGCCGAGAAAGATTTTCTCCTGTTTTTGTATGTATTTTGTCCAATTTGGACATTGCATTTTATACGCTGCTTTAAAGCAGTAGAATAACTTTCCTTTACACAATACACTGTTTTGACAGATTTTGAAGAAATGAAAAATAAATGATTATTTGACATTTATGTTCTCATAATGTAAACGCAATATCAAAAGTACCAATACTACTGGAATTAATGAAAATGGTTAACTGCAATATACATTCACACTTGGAAAAAGACTATTTACTGAAAAGCAACAGATAACTAAAATTCATGTTATACAATGAAAAATACTTGAGATCTTAAATAGAACTTCCTAGTTTTTGATGATACCATTTTATGCATTTTAAATTCTTCTAGAATGATGGCTAAAACTAAACTTTTAATTTCTTTTTTTAACCACACACAATGCATCTGTAAAAATGACATATAAATATCCACCATAACTTTAATTACATAACTTCTGTGGGGTCTTTTTAGTTTAGCGTATAATTATGCAATGCTATTCTATCTGGTAACGCACACTTAAAAAACAAACTCCCCCTCCCCCAACACACACATACACACAACTAGTATACCTCTGCCTCGGTGGTATCAGAGAAGGCCTAGTGGGAATACAGGACTTTCCTTCCTACTGAATGGTAATGACGTGCCCTCCTCTTTCTCACCAGGGTAATGCCATAGGAGACCAAGTGAGAAACTGAACTTTCACCACCATCCAGTGGGAACAAGGTCCAAAGCTTCCTGATACTTGCCCTCCCTTCAGTGAAGGCCATATAGGAGCAAAATTCAGAAGCCCACTCTCCAAAGGAGAGGACCCAGGAATTTCAACACTATCTAGCAACAACAAGGCAGCCCTCACTTTCACCCTGTGTCATGTCAGAAGAGATTTACTAACTAAATTTTAAATAAGACACAGTCTCATAATATTCAAAACGTCCTGGCTGCGTTGAAAATTATCTGGCATATCACGAAGTAGAAAATTCACATCTTCAATGAGAAGATAACAAATGGCAACATGGAGCATGCAGGTGACACATAAAGCCACCAGCATAAAATGTTTTAATGAGCAATTATGAGCATGCTTGAAACAAAAGGAAAGCTTTACAAAGTTACAGAAGATACAAAGGAAAAAGAAATGTTGGAATTGAAAATGACAATAACTAAAACTTTAAAAATATTGGTAGGCTCAACAACAGAATGAAGATAGAAGAGAAAAGAATAAGTGAACTTGAAATTGGAACAAGATACATTACCTAATCTGAAGAACAGAAGAGAGACAGACTACCAAGAAGCAATAACAAAAACAGAACTCCAAGGACCTGTGGGACTATAACAAAAAAGTCTATTATTTGTGTCCTCAGAGTTTGAGAAAGAAAGGAGAAAGAGGTTGAGGCTGGAAACGTATTCAAACAAATAACTGGAAAATTTTCAAGTTTGGCTAAAGACATCAGCCTATAGATTCAAGAACTGAGCAAACTCCAAAAGGACACAACAAAAGACATCCACACCAAAATAGAATACAAACATACAACTGTAGAAAATATAGCAGAAAAAAAAATTCTTGAAAGCAGTGAAAGTAAAACAACACTTCCTCTATAGGGGAAAATCTATTTGAATGACAGTGGATTTCTCATCAGAAACCATGAAGGCCAGAAGTAAGTGACCAATTTTTCAAGTGTTGAAAGGCAAAAACAGTCAACCCCAAATTCTATATTGAGCAAAACTGTCCTTTGGGAATAAGGAAAATGAAAGACATTCTCAGAAGAGGGAAAACAGAATTTGTCATCAGCAGACCTGTCACCAAAAGAATGGCTAAAGGAAGTTCTTGAAACAGAAGTACAATGATAAAAGAAGGTATCTTAAATCCTCAGGAAGAAAGAATGCACCAGAAGAGCAAAAATATGAGTAAATACAATAGATTTTTCCTCTTTTTATACATTTTCTAAGTTTCTTGTTTGACTTGAAGCAAAAAAAAAAGTAATATTGTCTGATGTGGTTCTCTATCTAAAGGAAATATTTTTAAAAATTATAAACAGGGGTGCATAAAGAGACTTTGAAATACTTCACTAGTATTCAGTATTTTGATAGCAGCAGTTGCTATAGGAATCTACACATGTGATAAAATGACATAGAGCTATATGCACACATTTTATTAACGTCGATTTCCTGTTTTTTACCTTATACTATAATTACTAAAACTGTAAGTAACTATTGGGGAAACTGGATGAAGGGTATGAGGGGCCTCTGTACAATAGTGCAACTTTCTGTAAATCTATATTTCAGTATTCACAGTTAACAAAAAGTTTAAGAGAAATATGATCAGTAAACAAATAGTTACATATGGAAGATAGAATGATACAAAAAATAAGATATTGTGCTTATAAAATAAGTGAGGTATCCATGAAAGAATTAAGCTTTGTAACTGAATAAGTGCAATGCTGAAAGATCATGGGAAGTAATATAGTTTATGTTAGACATTTTAGAAAGACAGTCATCTCTGAAAAGTTTTACATTCATGACGCCAAGTAACCCGAGAGTTCTCAATCTAGGAAATTACCCTATTTCTGGAATATAAATGAATGTTCTTTCATCCTAACCCATTCAAACATTAAGACTATCATTGATTATAATCAGCTACAGGAAAAAAGTGAGATGAAAAGAAACAAAATATGGGAAAAGTAGAAAGAGGAATATCAAACTTTTAAAGCTCTCACAGAGAGAGTTTTAGCTAGATACACTTTAACTGCAACTCTGCCACTCTAATACTGATTGTTCTTTCTTCTGAGTAAATGTCTTTATGAACCTAAGTAAAAATACTAGACCCATTATAGGTACAAAATTATTTTTTAGAATCTTTATTTACATAAAAGTTTCAAGTAAAAATGGATCCATTTCTGTTGTTCTTCTCACAAGGAGATGGTTATTCTCTTTAATGAAAAGGTAAGAAATGTATTCACTTGTAATAAAGAATATTTATTTTAGCTACTGCTCATTAGCTAACACTTATTAGATAATGTTACCACACTATCTGCCACTCCAAAAATATGGAAAAATTTAGAAAATTGCTTTTATTATATCTGTAGAATTGTTCAGTACAGCTGCAGAATTTGCTTTGAATCTTTTCATCTATATTTCAGTTCCAATGGAATCCTTCTTTTTAATAAAACATTTTCATGATTTGTATGTCCCTTCTAAAGAGACTTTGTGCTTTGCCTTTCCAACCTCTTTTTTTTCTTCCCCTCCTCCATAGACTTCCGTTAAGTTTCTCAGGATCCACATAAGAGTGAAAACATATGGTATCTGTCTTTCTCTGTATGACTTATTTCACTTAACAGAACACTCTCCAGTTCCATCCACGTTGCTACAAAGGGCCATATTTCATTCTTTCTCATTGCCACGTAGTATTCCATTGTGTATATAAAGCACAATTTCTTTATCCAAAGCATAAGAGACTCTTAAAAACTGAGAACAAACTGAGGGTTGATGGGGGGAGGGAGGGAGGGGAGGGTGGGTGATGGGTATTGAGGAGGGCACCTTTTGGGATGAGCACTGGGTGTTGTATGGAAACCAACTTGACAATAAATTTCATATTAAAAAAAGTAAAAAAAATCAAAATAAATAAATAAAATAAAAAAATTAGAAAAAGAGACTTTGTGCCCAATGTGTAATGTTTTATTCCCAACTAAATTCCAAAATGGTCAGACTTTGAAATGTTCCTAGAAAATCACTCAAATTTACAGTTCAAAGATATAGAAGCTAACATAAATCTTGTGGTGTTGACCCCTCACTATAGAAAACAAATTGTTAACTAATTTGCAGTGTTTGCTCATGTTCATACACAAAAAGTACATCACTGTATGTCTCCCTATGCTGCCAGTGCAGAGCCCTATACGGGTGTTGAACTCACAAACTGTGAGATCATGACCTGAGCCAAAATCAAGAGTCAGATGCTTAAATGACTTAACCACCCAGGTGCTCCTCATGTGAAAGGATTCTAAATATGTTACTGGGGTAGAAATACCACAATGATCAGAAGCCTGCAAGTAAAACTTTTCTTGTCCAAATAATATAGGCTAAATCATATATTTCTGATACTGATGATGCCAATTCTTCAATGGAGGTATAAGAATTCTCTTACTGATCTTATAGTGATTTTTGACTGCTTTTCCTAAAACACTTTAAAAAGGTGCTTTACACCTTCACAGCTATTGAGTGTCCATTGAACACACTATATTTAACTATTTAAATAATTGCTAATGATTATTGTTATTTTTATTTCAGCATACAATGGGTATGTATGCATACATACCCATTTTATTTCAGCATACAATGGGTATGTATACCCATTGTATGTTGAAATAACAATAACAATAATCATAATGTCACTGCAGGTTATTACAGATTTTTTTAAAGCAAACAAACACATTCATTGAATGCCTTTTAGAATATTTATTTATTTTATTTATTTATTTATTTATTCATTCATTCATTGAATGTTTATTTTTGAGAGAGAGAGAGAGTACAAGTGGAGGAGGGGCGGAGAGAGAGAGGGAGAAACAGAATCTGAAGCAGGCTCCAGGGTCTGAGCTGTCAGCACAGGGCCCCATCGCAGTGCTTGACCCACAAACTCTGAGATCATGACCTGAGCCAAAGCGGGATGCTTAACCAATTGAGCCACCCAGGTGCCCCAAGGTTATTACTGATTCTTAAATATTCTCTACCATGGGCTTCATTACCCAACGATGTTAAGTTACACATATTATTTTTTAAAAAACATTAAAGAAGATAGCCTGTAAGGCTGGTACTTTATATATTTTATTTCCTTGATTTTGGGGGGATTAAAATAGGCTATTCTAAATGGCCTATTTTTAACAATATCCTGTACAATTTTATAAATGACTATCTGTTCAACTTTACTGTGACTTTGCAATTTGAATTTATAAATTTTACATATATATGTATATGTATGTATATGTATATATATACATATATGTGTATATATATATATATATATATATATACACACACACAGAAGTACTATTATAGAAATATTTAAAGTATTAACATATGGATTTACCTTGTATACTAAATATAGTTATAATTTCCCCTAAGTTCATTGTTCATGGTTTCTCTCTCTCTCCCTTTCTCTCTCTCTCTCTCTCTCTCTCTCTCTCTCTCTCTAGATATATATATACACACACACATACACAATTTAATATATATAATTTATTACATACAATTTCTTATATATAATATATAGTATATATGTACTTTTTTGGAATAAACTTTACCTCTTGCTTTTCTGATAACTCACTCTTTTTGAGGGTACTATAGTCAAGTGCAAGGGTGGGAGAATAAATATGATGAATAACAGGAGCATTAGACAGTGGAGTAAAATATCAAAATTAAACTGACATAAATTAAGAAGACAGAAACTTAAAAAAAGTAGAAAATGAAAAGTTTGCATGGTAATATTCATACATGTTAATGAAAATAATAGGCTAGTTACTGAAACACATCAGTGAACAGCATTGCTTTATGCACATGCCAGTAAGGAATTGGAAAATTCTCCAACTTCAATATGAGGATTTTCCTGTATATAATTTTTACTTGGTGGCGAGGTTTACTTGTATAACACTCTGTGTGCTACTTTAAAATAAGCCACACTACTTAGGGCCAGAAAATAACACTTCACTCACTTTTTCCTACCTTCTGCAATGATTTTTAACAGCTTAAAGTTTCTAAACAAAGATGTGATTCTAGATATGAAAGAAGGAGATTGGATTTAAAGCTCTGGTAGAAAGTTTAGTTTAGATAATGGGGCTCTTGAAAATTCAATGATGGATGAGAACCAAATATTGGAAAATGTGAAATGGGGAGAACTATGGGTATATGAGGGAACTCTCCACCAATGGTTATAATGGACTTGAAACAGAAATGAGTCCATGTGCCGTAAAGGAAGTATAAAGGAAATGGATTAATTGGGAGATTAAGGTGGTTGGGCAAAGCCAGAAATATATCATGGAAGTAATAAATGAAGTTTTAGTGATCTTCATTAATTCATTCATTCGATTATTCATTCAAGAGTTGAGTTAGTCATACATTTCTTAAAGTACAGTCTTATTCTGGTGTGTAACATGTATATTTCTGATCGTTTCTTCTCATTGGTCTTCCTGCCCTAATATCTCATCTCTATTCTGGTCTCCCTCCACCTCTCCCTCCCTCTCCAGTTAAACTCAGGCCCTTCAAGATGTATGTACGTATTTTGCAAAGTTTGGAGGATTTTTTTTTTTTTACTTTTTTTCATTCAATACTATATTATTGAGATCTATCCTTGTTTTTGTGTAAACCTCCATCAGTTTTTTAGGATACACAGTATTCCATATATATATAGTTCTCATAGTGTTGAATTCTCTGGTCCCTTGCACCCTTCACAACACATAAATCTTTAATGCACACCACCATGTCATTTTAAAGATTTAGGTGGGGGTTTCGTTGGCAAGTAGATCAGTAGGATTGCTATTTCATAGTTTTAGGTTTTATTTCACTAAGTACTTCCAGATTGCTTTCCAGGATAGCTGTGCCAGTCTGCTCCCATCAGCAGTATACACGCATTCCAGTTTCCTGACATTTTCTTTCATATTAGCTACTATCTGAATTTCACCTTTTGTCTTATAATGTGCCCCTCAAATTGATCTCTTCTGCTATTTCCACCATACATTTCATCCTTCATTTTAAGGATAGGGTTTACATATTTGATATGCATCTTATGACTGTTTATTTCTTTTTTCAGATTTCGAATACAGGCATACCTCGTATTATTGCACTTCACTTTACTGTACTTTGTGAGGACTACATACAAATTGAAGGTTTGTGGCAACCCTGCAGTGCTCAAGTCTATTGGCACCATTTTTCTAACAGCATTTGCTCACTTAGTGTCTTTGCATCACATTTTGATAATTCTTGCACTATTTCAAACTTTGTTATTATTGGATTTGTCGAAATCAAGAGTCAGATGCTTAACTGAGCCATCCACACTAAAGTATTGTTTAATTAAGGCATGTACATTGTTTTTTAGACACAATGCTGTTGCACACTTAATAGACTCCAGTACAATGTAAACATAAGTTTTATATGCACTGGGAATCAAAAAAAAAAACTCATTTGACTTCTTCTATTGCAATATTCACTTTACTGCAGTGGTCTGGAACTGAACCCACAGTATGTCCAAGTATGCCTGTATCCTCCTTTATATCTTTGAGAATATTTGATATACATATTTCATTTGCTGTCATCTTGGCTACATTATCTGGCTGTCTTTGTTATATACTTTCTTTTAATGTCTTTGAAATCTTCTGAGGTCTCTCTTTTTTGTGAGCTTTATCAGGCTGCGATAGCAACGGCAACATGGCAGACGGAACCAAAGCAGGACCAAGCTTGGCTCCTTCATAGTGAGTTTAGAATGAGAGACACTTTAGGAAACTAGCTGGATTCTACTTTGCTTTCTTTCCCCATAACAATTCCATTCTGAAATTTGATATTTGTTTGCATCCTAGGCACTGCTTTTTTCCCAGAGTTGTCTCCCTCTGTTGTAATCACCAGCCTCACTCTCAGTGTGTGTGGTTGAAGGCTTAGAAAAGAATGTTCAGGGTTCAAACAGTTTATCTTCACCTGTCATTATTCCCTCATTTTCAAACTGGGTTGAGTTTCACCTATTTGTAACACCCTGTCTGGCAGTCTCCAAAGAGGCTTTGAAAGAGTTGGCAATGGTCTCTTTGAACTTGACTCCATTCCTTTGAACGGAAGCTCATTTGCGCAGGAGTTTGCTTTTGTTTGTTCTCTACTGTATTCTCACCACTTAGAAGAAGACTGTACTTATGGGTACTCTAAAGAAAAAACAAAAATAAGGCAAGGAAAAGGAATTGGTACCACTAAAAACCTTTGTCTCAACCTTTGTTGGTGTCATTAGAGCTTACTCTTCTGCTCACTGCTTTCTTTCTCTACTCACAACCAGTTCCTAACTCTGAGGGCTTCTCACATCTTCAGTGTTATTAGGTTCATCAGCCTTTCTCTTATTTCTATTACATTCCCGGGGTTGTATTCATGCAAGGGAGCACATTTCAGGATACACTCTCCACCGTATCAGAGAAAGCTTAGCTCAGTCTTCTTTAAAATTTTCGCAGTATCCAAATCTCTCATGTCTATTTTCTTTTCAAGTTACTCCCACTTATGCTAATTTCTGAAAGTAATTTTAAACTTTCAAGATTCTAATCAATTATTGATTAATCCAAGATTTACATTTGTCTCCTGTAGGATGAATCTATGATAAATATCCTCCTTAGCGCCTTTTCCTGAAATATTATACAGCCAGTGATAAAGCATCAGCAATTTGTAGTTTCCACATCATGATTTCTGATCCCTCAAAATGGAGTTTGTAAATTACTTAGCTCTAATAATACAAATATAAAAGGTATGAACAGTGAAATGAAATAAGTAGCCCCACAAGCAAGAAAACACTTGAACCAAACAAAATGTGATATGAAAATATGCAGACACTGTTTCTGGCCCATAATTATGACATAATTCTGGGCAGCAGTGGGGGGGGGCATTTCTTCTGAGTCTCAGCTTCACAGAGGTAAAATGCGGACAGAAATGGCTTACAGAATTTCTGTGAGAATAAAAAGCAAAGAATGTTTACGAAAGTATTTTATAAATATTGTAAAACACCATAATTATAAACACAAGAGGAGTGCTTGCTTCTTTTTGTATCCACTTTTCTAGCATGTTTGTTCTGTTTTTAAATTTTAATATTGTTTTTCTGCTACACAGTGTTTGGCCACTAACATTCTTATATATAAATGTCTTCTGCAAAAAAAAAATGTTGTATGGCCTTAAAATAATAATTTATGTGTTCAGTTTCTTAATTGAACAAAATTCTCTTCTGATTTCTTTGTAGAGAAAATAATTACATTCTAACTGAGATTTGGTGCAAATTATAACAATTATATATTTGGATTAAATAAGATAATTCATGAAGGCTATTTGTTGTACTACTAAAAGTACTTTTCATTTATTCAAAGTTATTAATTGTTCTCAAGCAGAAATAACCATTATCCAGGTAAAATTAAAGATCTGGTCTAGAAAACTTTGGTTTTCAAATTCATGCAATGCTATCATTATCTTCTTTATGTTTTGGATAATTTGTTCTAAATTACCTAGAAAAATGGGCTGATTTTCCAGTTTTATCTTGCATTCTCTAAATCTCAGCCAAGAATAAAAGGAAAAGAGTAAGCAAGGAAAAACAAAGAAAAACTAAAATTGTACTCAAGTCACATAGACATCTAAAGTCTCTGATTTATGTGAAATCTTCTGTTTGGTAGAGGATATACAGGAGAAAAAGGGATATTGAATTTCTGACAACATACGTGCTTAGTGCTTTGTCTACAATGTGGTGAGCACATATTTATTTTTTTCTCTGTGCTTTCTGCATTGAAACTAGTACATTATAAGCTTATCATACAAAATATGGCAAAAAAAATATTTGCCACTTATTTTCTAATACTTCTTTTTCTCCTGAGGTTACTGGCCTATACAGAGCCATTTTAACCTCCTCATGTCTTTGACAGTGGGAACATCTTGACATGACTCCAATTCCAATGTGTTGAAAGAATAAAACCACATTCACTTAAAAATTCTGAATCATATTAATGATATCAGAGAAATACATCTTAAGACGTCTATCAGTTTTACCTTTGTTAATGTTTCAGTGTGCCTATGTGATTAAGGTTTTACTTTGTGCAGACCACAGCTGTAGTAACTGCAGCTGCCTAAGAAAAAATATAGCAAAACATTTTAAAAGCTAAAGCAAACAGCAAGGCTACCACAAAAACCTTATTCATTCATCCTGTATATCTTGGTTTGTTGGGCATTTCTTACTCTAACTGTATAATGAAATACCATTATCTCTGTCATCATCCCTAGATTAAAGCATAGAGAAAGAAGTAAAACCTATCCTGCAATTGATTTTCAGGTCATCTCATTCTGGAAGACCCGCATCAAGAGGATTTTCATTTGCTTCATCATCGGAAGTAAACTGCTGTGCATCTGCAGAGAACACGGTACAGGTCTCTGTTTGCACTGCATTCTGTTTGTATTAGCAGCACGGGTCTGAAGCATTCACTCAGATCATGAGTGGGACAAATCCTGTGGGCCTGAGTTCTTATCAGCTTTCTGTGCACCCAAAAGTCATCAAAGCCATACATGGAATGAGCAATAGGAGAAAGCCCACGATGGGCATTGCTCGAGCTGGTGACGCATCTGACAGCTACAAGCATGTCAATCCTCTGATAACAATGCAGCACTAGCGACAAAGGAAAGATTGCGTTTTAACTCAGAATCTGAAACAGTGTCTATGTCACTGCGAGGGGACTTGCTTTTACTGATACCCTGTTGATCTTAGGCTTGCTCTAGACCTCGAGTGTAAACAAGCTAGCAGAGTCCAGGAGGGTTTGCTTTTTTCTGTTTTTCTTGGGATTGGAATTTGCTTACTGCAGTTTGGGATGTAGAAGCCGTGACATGTGAACTCATGGTGAAAAGCCACAAAAGAAGGGGAATTCGTGAGTGAGAGGGTGCAGTGAACTTACTGACCTGCCTGACCTTCATGGTAGATATTACTCACAGAATCAGTAACATCCAAAATGCTGACAGAAGGATGGTAAGAGGTCAGCAAAGGGTGAGCCTGTATGAGCATCTGGGACCGAACCTTTGAGAATTACAATAAACTCTCAGTTATATAGTGGCCACAATTGAAATGCAACTGTTCATTTAGTTTCCTGTTTGCTTTTTGACATGTGCCCGATCGATAGTGAGTAATTCCTCATTTGTTGTAGAAAAAAATTAAAAAGCCTCAGAAGAAATCAAGCCCTGCGGTGCTTTAATGATCAACTGACTATGAATAAAAATCATCTGAGAAGAGTATTAGAGAGTCCTCCAGCTTTGCTCCTCTGTCCCCTTGGGTTGATTATCACTTACGGAGAATCACAGGGCCTCCCGCCACTGAGGTCCTAGGAAGATATGAGGATTTCCTAGAGTCAGAGGCATTTTATAGATTTTCCATAAACAGGGTAATGGCAGGGCAAAGAAATGCTGATTCATCAGTTTCATGCATATTTACTGTGCAGCTCCTATGTGGCAGGTCTGTGCTAAGCACCAGGTACACAGTAGAATCATAACCAGCATGGTTCTTGCCCTCTTGAGCTCATCCTCGTTCTCTTAAGCAGGTTCAGACATAACGCACATTTACTGTGTTTTAGGTTACAAAACATTTTTTGGGTTTCAATCTTCATTTCTACCAGAGGAAGTTTAATGTGAGGCTCTGGGAAACCTTTTCCATAAATTCATTTCATTTTAGGCTGCCCGACGTCTGGTTTCCCAATTACAATTTATCTAGATCATTTTTAAAAGGAGACATCCAAGCTTCGTAGGAACTGAAGCTTATAAAATGTGGGGTCCCTCTTTAGGAAAAAGAATACAAGGCCTTAGCAGGTGAAAAGATCGAGCTGCCAGCAAATGTCTAAAATGAATTCATTGTGGCACATTCTGACTTCTTTTCTGAGTGAAAAGATACCTTACGTTTCATACCAATTCCAAAGAAAGTTAATCATTTGGTCTGGGTTCTTCAGCAAAATAAACGCATGTATACCACAACCTCTAAATACTTCCTCTAGACCTTATAGTTTGAGTCCAGAGTAACAGATGTGTGTTTTGTTTTGTTTTGTTTTAATATTTTCTATTTACTAAAGGTTTATACATGAAAATATACTGTCATATAAAAGTTACATTAAAACTTAAGATATTTAAGCATATATTGGGTAAATGAGAGGACCGAAGAACAGAAAAACAGAAGAACAAAGGAAAGTCAAACCTTTTGTTATAGTTTGGACCAAAAGTCAAAATTTAAAAGTTGCATTAAAACAAAAGAAAACAAAATAATGTCCAGTAAAGGCATGTAGTTACACATGAAATAATTCAAATGTTATTAAGCCCACTTTATTTGTGGAAACTTTCACTTTATAAATATAGATAAGGCCCTAATTAAAGTAGCAGGAACGACTAAAGAATATCATGTCCCGATACTATAACTTTCATATACACTTTGATTACTCGGAACTTTTTAGAATCAGCAGAATAAATATATGGATGATTTATTGTGAATTTTAATTAGGTAGGAGGCCACCAATTCTGGTATTGACTAAAACCTCTTAAGAAAAAGTGGCATTTAGGGGCGCCTGGGTGGCTCAGTCGGTTAAGCGGCCGACTTCGGCTCAGGTCATGATCTCGCGGCCCGTGAGTTCGAGCCCCGCGTCGGGCTCTGTGCTGACAGCTCAGAGCCTGGAGCCTGTTTCAGATTCTGTGCCTCCCTCTCTCTGACCCTCCCCTGTTCATGCTCTGTCTCTCCCTGTCTCAAAAATAAATAAAACGTTAAAAAAAATTAAAAAAAAAAGAAAGAGTGGCATTTATATCCAGTTATTCTTCTTTATATCTTATTTGAGATTTTCTCTTTCCTTTCTCTTATTACTGTAAGAAGGTATTTAAAAACTTCTGATAGTTAATTTAATTGGATAGAGGGGTACCTGGGCGGCTCAGTCGGTTAAGCATCTGACTTCATTCGGCTCAGGTCATGATCTCACACTTCATGAGTCCAGCCCTGCGTCAGTCTCTGTGTTGACAGCTCAGAGCCTGCAGCCTGCTTTGGATTCTGTGTCTCCCTCTCTCTGCTCCTCCCCAGCTCACACTCTCTCTCTGTCTCTGTCTCTGTCTCTCTCAAAAATAAATGTTAAAAAACATTGTTAAAAAATCAAGTAGAAATCTTTTTCCCCCTCTTTTCATAGTATCTTCATTGAGCTTTATTAAAGGATAACATACATACAGAAAACATGACAATACAAACACACTGATCATAAATGCACAATTTGATGAAGTTTCATCAAGTGAACAGTACTTTTTGGTAATCAGCATGCTGATTAAGAAACAGAACATTGACATTTCCCATGAAGACTCCCATCATTCTCCCTTCTTGTCACTATTTACTTGCAACTGCACCTTTGCCATCAAAGACAGCAATCACTCTGAATTTTAACATTCAAGTTTTAACATTGAATTGTAGATTCGATTTGCCATGTTATACATGTACATGTACATATTTTTGTGTAATTCTTACTTTGATATAATTTTAAACTTACAAAAACTTGTAAGAAAAGTAGAAAGAACTCCTGTACCTTCACTTTTAATTGTATTTTGATGTATTGTCAGCTTTCTCTCATGCTTTCCTGTCTGAACCATTTGTTATGTCATGTTATGTCATGCCCCTCCACCTGTAAACACCTCATTGTGTACATCCTAAAAGCCAGGATATTACCTTAAGGAATTACATTTTCTTGTATCATTACAATACCGTTATCAGAATCAAATTCTAGAATATATTGTAGAGTTTGTTTTATTTTAAAGTATGCTAGGTATCAATTATTTGTCAATGGATTAAACATAGATTTGCAACTAAATGACCATAATTAGGACCACTCTTTGTGGAAATTATTGGCATATTCTCAAGGAGAAAATATCAAATTCTAGGAGGCATGTCTTGCAAAGCCATCATTTAACATGAGCTCTAGCTCACAGAAAAGCAAGGGCTTGCGTGGGTCTTTAGTGAGGTCCTGGATTTTGACAATTTTAAGACTGATGACGGGGGCCCCTGATTGGCTCAGTCGGTTAAGCGTCGGACTTCAGCTCAGGTCACGATCTCACCGGTCCGTGAGTTCCGTGAGTTCGAGCCCCGTGCCGGGCTCTGGGCTGATGGCTCAGAGCATGGAGCCTGCTTCGGATTCTGTCTCTCCCTCTTTCTCTGCCCCTCCCCCATTCATGCTCTGTCTCCCTCTGTATCAAAATAAATAAATGTTAAAAAAATTAAAAAAAAAAGACTGATGACAAACCTAGTCCTTAATTCTTCCCATTTTTCTTTTTTTTCTTAATAGACTTGACTCCAGAGTCCATTAACATTTCCATTGAAAGTCATTTTCTTTCATCATCTATTTCAGCTATTAATTAGTTTGTTGGTGTAGATACTGTTGATCCTATTCCTTAATGTATGAAGACAGAACAACCTTTTATTCCATTTTGAATTATTTATTATTCATTAAGCTAAAATTTTTGAGAAAATGTGATGTCTAGCACAGTACCTTTCACATAATACTTTGAAAAATAAAGATAGATAAAAAAGCGCCCTCGCCTTTAAGAACCTTCAAAACTAATAAGAAGACAGACCTTTTGTATAAGAATATATCTTATGTGTGGAAAAGAGTACAAGTACACTAGGGAGTTTGAAGAGGGAAAAATCATTTCTACTTGGGTGATCAGCGAAGGGTTTTTGAAAGAGCTGTCTTTTAAGATACGCCACAAAAGACATGTAGGATTTCTATAGGTGATAATAGATAGATGGCCAGAACATTGAAAGGGCTATTTGCACAATGTTAAATAGGTAGAAAAATGCTAGGTAAATTTAAGGAATTGAAGAGTCTCATGAGTAGTTGGGTTAGCATAGGCAAGAAAGAAGAAATACTACTAGAACAATTGTGAAGGGCTATAAATAACTGGATGAAGAATAAAGAACTGAGCCAACTAGGCGTCCCTTGAACATTATTTTATATTTTAAATAGTTGATATATTTACATGATTCAAAATAAGAAAAAATTCTCCATTCTATCCTAGTCTCTCATCTGCTAAGTTGTCACCTCTTACCATAAGTGAATATTGTTCTCGGTGTCTTAAGAGTTCTATGCACATATAAACTATTAATTCTCCTTATTTTGGCATACTATGTGTCCTTACTGCACCTTGTCTTTTTCATTAACAATATTTCCTGAAGAGTTTTTCATACAAATACATGTAGAGATTATCATTACTTTGTACAGTTACAGAATATTTCATCAAAGGCACATATCATAAGTTTAGTAACATTCTATCAATGATCTTATTTCCAGAATTTTGCTAATATGTATTTTTCTGCCATGAATATATTTATATATAAGTCTTTTCACATGTAAGTACCTATTTAGAGTAACTTACCTAAGTCTAATTAATTGGAACTCTATATATGAATTTTTTTATTTTGGTAGATATCATCAAGTTGCCATAGGTAGACACATACCAACTTATACTCCAACCCTGAGTTCACATGAATAGGAACACCTGTTTCTCTATATGTTTGCAGAAGCTTGGGTTATCTATCAAATGATGTATCATTCTGATAGGTAAGAGCATATTACCAAACTACAGAGTTTTTTTTTTTAAGCCTATTTATTTATTTTGAGAGAGACAGAGAGAGCATCCAAGTGGGGGAGGGCCAGAGAGAGAGGGAAAGAGGGAGAGAATCCTAAGCAGGCTCTGCACCCTCAGCACAGAGCTTAATGCTGGCTCGAACCCACAAACCCTGAGATCATGACCTGAGCCAAAGTCTGACACTTGACTGAGTGAGCCACCCATGTGCCCCACCAAATTAAATTACAGTTTTAATGACAGTTTTCTTATTTTGAGTGAACTTGAATATTCTTTCAAATGTTTAAAAGAATTTACTTATGGGGTGGCTGGATGGCTCAGTCAGTTAAGTGTCTGACTCTTGAATTAGGCACAGGTTATGATCTCACAATTTGTGAGATGGAGCCTGGTGTCAGGGTCATACTGTGAGCTTGGGAATTCTCTCTCCCTCTCTCTTTGCCTCTCCCCACTCACACAAGCATTCTCTTTCTCTCTCTCAAAATAAACAAACAATAAAAAATGGTTTTAAATTTAAAAAAGAATTTACTTATCAATAAATTGCTTATGTGCTTGCCTATTTGTCTCTTGGGCTGGGAATCTTTTGCTCAAGGTTCCAGAAATCCTTCATATATTAGAGAAATTATATACTATATAAGGAGTAAATACTGTTTCACAATTGATTGTTTATGGGTTCATTTTTTTCAGTACTGTTCTTATAAATAAGTTTATTTTTAATATATTCACATGTATCCATCTTTAATCATATGGCTTCTGGACTTCTAGTCATAATTAGATAGACCTTAACTACTACTTCAAAGTCATAAAGGAAATTTCCCCTGTTTTCTTCTAGAGCCTCTATGGTTTAATTTTTCTAAAGTCAATGTTTTAATCTGTTGTAAAATAATCTTATTATAAGTAGTAAAAAGTATGCAATCACTCATATTGTTTTCCTGCAAAATGGCAACATTTTCCTTCAATGATTTGAGATTTAGTATTGATCTGTTTCTGGATTTTCTATTATTTTCCATTTATCATCTCTCTGTTCATGTACAATATTTTATATTTCAATTCTGGAGCATTATTATCAAATAAGCTATGATGTTTTAAAGGATTAATTAGAATGAAAAGAGACAGGGAACACTGAATATCTGAAACATGATGATGGCACCAATTAGGATGTATTTGGGAAAGATGTTATGGTAAGAAAATGCACACCTCTTGCCAATGGTTGGTTGCGTATCGAAGAAAGGTCAGGAAGAGTGCAAGCAGACAGTGAAGTTTCAAACCTTGGAGATTAAAATAAGTGTACCAATGGGAAAATGCACAGATTTGTGGGATTTTGTTGAAAAAAAGTAAAATAAGTCCAGATTTTCTCAAGAATTAAGGGTTTAGTAAAATTCCCCTATGGTCTTACAAAAATTTGTATTGCTCTTCTCTATTGGGCACATGTCTCTACATCCTTGGTTCTTCCTTTATTATACCTTATATATCTTGCTTTTAGCTGAAAGTAAAAGAAAGCCTACCTCAGTAATGAAGAGATTACATATTAAAAAGTAAATAGGTAAAAAAAAAAAGTTTTCAGCTCTGCTCAATTCATGGTTCCCATATACTAGCAAGAAACCACATTCTTTCTGTTCTCTATTCTGCAACGCACCCATCAGCTTCATTCTGCACCTGATTCCCCTGGTAATGGTTGCCAGGAGTAAGTTAGGAGTACTAAAGGGTTTCACATGTAAATCCAGTGAATAAAAGGAAAGGGGCACTACCCTTTTATGAATAAGTCTTTTGCTTCAATATAATTGAGATAAATTAAGCTATCTACTTATCCCTGAACAACAATTGGACAAATTCATGTTCAGATTGACTTAAGTCTGATTTCTGAAAAAATCATGAGCAGTGGAAAAGAATTCCTAGCATTGTCTTAGAATAATCATGGTTCAATTCTGAATCTAGGAAATAAGGTCAGCCTTTCCCAAGTCACAGGGACTATGTGCACATCTGAATGAAGTTAGAGTCCTGTTAACAAAGAAATCTGTATGTGGGTTAGGCAACTTTGTTTTCTTAAGAATTCTGTCAGGGGCATTCACTGTATGTTCCACTCTATATTTGTGGCTGATCTACTTGACTATACCTAGTAAAATTGATCTGTGTGAGAATTGGTTTTGTAGCTGTAATTTCTGTGTTTCTCAAATGGCAGCTAACTACTTGATAACCTAAGATTTTGAACACCTGATTAAACATATCTGTCGTAATTGTGGAAATGACTTGGGAAACTAATGACTTTAACGTGGTGTAAAAGTGAAATGGGTTACTGTGTGAATTCACATTTTGTGTTATGGTCTATATTATGACACGTTTCTTAAGATTTGCTTGATTCAAAGCTACCATTAAAATGGTGAACTCTTTACTACAGAGGAATTACTGTTAGGAATATATTTGTTTTTAGAGGAAGAGATATTTTGGTAGCTCTCAAAAACATTATTCTATATTTTCACTCTATGTAAGTTCAGGTTTGTATTATAAATGCAGTATTTTATATCACCTCAGAATTCTTTGGTGGTAAACGTTCTTTGTTGTTTTTATATAGCCTTCGAGAAGATTTGGCTTATCTGTATGTTCATCTCTTTCTAGTCGTCCTTTTGAAGTTCCTCTATTCTACAGGATTTTGAAGCATATAGGAATGAGAGATAAGAAGCACATCTGCTATTCACATTCTCCCTTTATCTGGGGGACACCCACAAAATAAAAAAAGTTGTATCCAAAAAAAAAGTTGTATCTTTGTTGCTACGAACTGAATAATGTTCCCCCCTCCAAATTCATATGTTGAAGCTTTAATTCCTGTGTGACTATATGACTATATTTGAAGATAAGGTCTTTAAAGAGATAATTAAGATTAAAGGAAGTCATGAGAATAGGGCCCTAATCCAACAGGACTCTCTTCCTTATAAAAAGAGGAAGAGAGGACTGGGGTGGGCATGCACAGAGAAAAGGGCCAGGTGACAACAGTGAAGAGGTACTTACCTGCAAGCCAAGGAGAAACCGAATCTACTGACACTTTGATCTTGGACTTCCCTCTCCAAAACTGTGACAAAATAAGTCTTCTTTTTTAAGCCACCCAGTCTGTGATACTAGCAGACTAATACACTTGTAAATAGATTAGTAACAGACTTCTTGGCAACCAAGCTAACAGTATTAGCTAGGGGAAGAGTTTTTATCTATGGGCTGATTTTAACAGGATGTACCTGATTGCCTAGCCTAGCGTTCCTTACATTGAACAAATCTATAGTGTGTGTATATACATATACAAATCTACATATATGTATATACATGGCATAGACACCTGGAAAATATGTTATGTGCCTATAAGAATATAAAAGGGAAATGTTTCATAACGGATACTATTTATTTTTTGTGTCATGTACCAGAGTCTATTTGATGCAGTAAGAGGAGACCCAGGGAGTCAAGATCTCTCTCTCTGCTTCTCTCTGGGCATCTAGATCCTTGTCTCTTTTGTCATCAGAATGACTAGTAAATCCCTGGCTCATAGGAGTCTGATTTGACACTCTGATTCTTTGAATTGTCTCAATGATCAAATTTAGGAGTTATTTCATGTGGAATATATAGTTTCCTAGGTGAGTGGGATGGAGTTTTTCTCTGTTAAGTTTATTTGGAGAAGATTATGTGCCACAACGAGGTGATGATGAAACACAGAGCAATGACTTTTCTTTTTTTTTTTTTAATTTTTATTTTCAACGTTTTTTATTTTTTTTTGGGACAGAGAGAGACAAAGCATGAACGGGGGAGGGGCAGAGAGAGAGGGAGACACAGAATCGGAAACAGGCTCCAGGCTCTGAGCCATCAGCCCAGAGCCTGACGCGGGGCTCGAACTCACGGACCGCGAGATCGTGACCTGGCTGAAGTCGGACGCTTAACCGACTGCGCCACCCAGGCGCCCCGAGCAATGACTTTTCTATATAGCCAATGCACTAAACGTGTTTACATACATGTGGGAATTAGACAAAATGACCATTCTTCAACCATACACACCAGTTTAGTAGGAATATCCACTGAAGTAGAAATACTTGGATTTTATGGTATAATCTACCAAGGAAAGATATAAACTGCATTCAATTTTATTCTTTTTAACTATTTGGGGGCACCTGGGTGACTCAGTACACTAAGCCTCTGACTTCAGCTCAGGTCATGATCTCACAGCTCGTGGGTTCAAGCCCCGCATGGGGCTCTGGGCTAACAGCTCAGAGCCTGGAGCCTGCTTTGGATTCTGTGACTCCCTCTGTCTCTGCCCCTCCCCACTCACTGTCTGTCTCTCAAAAAATAAAATTAAATAAATAAATAAATAAAGTTAAAAAATTAAAAAAAAAACTATTTTGGGGGCACCTAGGTGGCTCAGTTGGTTAAGTGTTGGACTCTTGATTTCAGCTAAGATTATGATTTCATGGTTCATGGGATCAAGCCCCGCATTGGGCTTCATGCTGCTTTAGATTCCCTCTCTCCCTCTCTCTCTCTGCCCCTCCCCCACATGCATGCATGTTCTCTCTCTCTCAAAAATGAATAAACTTTAAAAAAATATTATCAATTTCATTTATCAAGTAATAATTGTGTTGGAGGTGAGCCTGAGAGATCATATTTAAACAGCCTTCTATTTTAAGAGCTTCTGATTATACACATCAAAAAGAAAAATAATTGCTTAAGCATAGAACATATTCAAAGGAAGCTTCCAAACATCTCACAGTCACATATCAAAAGGTTTAACAACCTTAACCGACAAAATAATATACTTAATGTCTCAATGTAAACTGTTCCTGTTGTAAATGAAAAGCATTTCTACTCTCCTGTCCTCAGTGGACAAAAAGAACAGCTGCTTACTATTTCAAACCCCCTCCCTAATTTATTTATTTGCATTCTATGCCAGCAAATTATATATACATATACACTTCTAATAATAACAGAGTAAAAGTTATTCCGTAATGGCACCAGTTCACCTTGGCTGCTGTAAACTATTTTTATGATGTTATAGAAAGCATTTAAAACTATCCTCATGGCACACTCAGAGATTTTGAAAACAGCTTAATGAAATATACAAAGTGATTATCTGTGTGAAAAAAAGAACCACACCAGTTGGAAAGAACTATATAGTGTTTGGATTTGCCATTGAGGACTTTTATCTTGCCTACATCTCTATCCTTACCACCTTAGCCAGCTGTGAAGCTGTACTATTCTTAAAAATTGTCATGGGAAGGCAATTCCGCAACTTCCCTTGGCACTAGATGTAATGTTATTTACATTCAGAATACTCTCTTTATGTCTAAACTAAAACCTTCAGCTGTAATTCAGGACAGGTTTTTCTAGCTCCCTTTTCCCTCCCTCCCTCAATCCTCTGCAGTACCCTGCAGAGTCTGTGTATTACCTAACTTCCTCCTTTAATTTTGCTTCTTTTGTAACAAAGATGTCATAAGATGCAACATCTTAAGCCAAAGCCTTTGTTTTAATGGTGAAAATGTCAAACACTGTGCAAGGCTATTAAAAGAGATATTTTTCATTGTGAGAGTCATTTTAGCATGAATCAAATCGCATGGCAGTCAATTTTATTCTCTGATTACACATACATATGCAATGAACCTGATCTGTGAGAGAACCTCTCTTCCTCCCATGCTTTATTCTTTTTTCTGTCAATTTTTACATTCTTATTTTCACAGTCTTCCTAAAGAATTTTTTGAGTAATAATTATGTTAATCAGTTTGAAGAACATGAACTTCATTCTATCAAAAGAAATTTCTCATAAAAGATCTCTTTAGCCCTCTCTCAACATTTGCACTGGGGAGAGAAAGTATGTGAACCACCCAGTCCTATCCTATTGAGAGCCAAAGTTGGCTGTGTGTATTCATGTGATATAAACTACTATCTTTCCAAGTGAGTGTGAAATCATATGCTGCTCTGAAATATAAAATGACATATTATTCTCATAAAAATCTAGTATACATTTTAATTTTTTTTCCAGATAGTGGCATCATTGTAAAATAAACAAAAAAATACATTGCAATGAGATGAAGAAATTGGACTCTGCAACTAACTTAGCATGTGAACTTGACCACAGTGATAAAGCTCTAGTTGATTTTCTGTCCTAGTCTACTACATGAGAAAAGCAGCAGGTGAAAAATTTAATGTGTGGCCATACAGATGACCATATTGTAGGAGCCAAGGGCAAGCTGCCCCAAGATAAGCCACTTTGCCATGAAGATTATTCTGAGGTAAAGACAACTGAGACCCTATGGGCTCAAGGGAAAGTTTTGCCCTTCCCTTACTACATAGAACAATTTATGGTGGGAGGTGGGGGGAGGGGTCTTTCACAGATCCCTATTCTATTTCACAGGATAAGGATTATTATTATTATGGGATAAATTTTATCTTAGTGATCCATCTGTATGGCCAGGCAGACATCTAATCAAACATCTACTCTTCTTATTGCCCTGTGAAGTGCATCTCTTTCCTCTGAAGTCCCACCCCCTCCCCTCTTCTCTTTAGTTCAGGATGACATATCTACCTCATATTGCCTGCGTGTCTTTGGAATTTCCATGTGTGTGTAGATTCCCCATATGTACACTATTAAATTTTCTTTCTTCCTATTAATCTGTCTGATGAATTGAAGGACCTTTGAAGGGACAGGGATTCTTTTTCCCCAACGATATCATATTCACCATGTTTTTAAATATGGAGACACTTAAAATTCCTATTTTGTTCCGGATATAAAATTTATGCTCCCAAATGGATAAAAATACACTATTTTTTCAACAAAAATTTATTGTGTGAAACATGAAGATCAACGTTATTGCTTGTAAAGGGGAATTAGTTACCCCCAAATACGTCACTTTGGCATGAGCATTATTTTTCAGTTAAAGACTATCAAACCCAACAGATTCAGGAAAACTGCTTTGCCACACTTTCAACTGCCTAAATTTACAGTGGAAAAGAGACCTATACCAAGAAGACAGCTATTGCCAGATATTCCTTTTTTACCTAAGAAAGTTATTTGTATAACAGAGCAACCTTTGTTTTCTAAACATCTCCTCTCTCCTTATTGTGAATGGCCTCAAGTGTACAAACCTTTCAAGATTTTTTATAACCTTCCCCAAATCAAATTCTAAATGTCTAAACGAAGTCTCTTTTACTTTCAAACAACTTTGTAATTTTCCAGAGAGTCCACAGGAGATAGCAAAAGATTTGTGCTCTCTCTTTATAAGAAGATGTTATGCCAAACATATTTAATATGTTAAATTACATGGGAAGCATCAAATAAGAAGGAATGCTAAGCTTTTTCTTATGTTGTATTTTACAGGTATATAGAAACCATATAAAATTGCTAACATTCTGATATGTTCTGGTATAAAGTTAAAACTTGTAGGGGCGCCTGGGTGGCGCAGTCGGTTAGGCGTCCGACTTCAGCCAGGTCACGATCTCGCGGTCTGTGAGTTCGAGCCCCCCCGTCAGGCTCTGGGCTGATGGCTCAGAGCCTGGAGCCTGTTTCCGATTCTGTGTCTCCCTCTCTCTCTGCCCCTCCCCCGTTCATGCTCTGTCTCTCTCTGTCCCAAAAATAAATAAAAACGTGGAGAAAAAAAAATTAAAGTTAAAACTTGTATTTCTAGGGGCATCTGGGTGGCTCAGTTGGGTAAGCGTCTGGCTCTTGGTTTCAGCTCAGGTCATGATCTCATGGTTTTGTGGGTTTGAGCCCCACCCCCTCCATTGGGCTCTGTGCTGACAGGGCACAGCCTGCTTCAAATTCTTGTCTCCCTCTCTCTCTGCCCCTCCCCATTCGTGCTATCTCTATCTCTCTCAACATAAATAAGCTTTTAAAAATTTTGTATTTCTAGTTTTATTGAAATATGGTGTGTCACAGAAATAACCAAGTTTTTCTGACAATTGCTTTGCCGTGTCAACTGCATCACCTGGTCTTTAACAACTGACATTTTAAAGTCTTCTGTCAATGTTTACTGTTCTTGTTTTACTCTGATGCCTGTGCAATAGCATTCTTGCAAAAGTGCTGCATTCAAGGGGATTCATGGAAAGGACTCTGGCAAGCACGGATGTCAGGTAACTTTAAGATCAAAATTAAACTGGGTAAGAGTTTTTCAGAACTAATGGAAAAACTGGATTCAAGAATAATGAATTAAACGGGACTGAATGAACTGATGAGACGATTATAATTTTAATGACTTTTTTTCTTTGAAATGCTGCTGGTTCTTTCATGTTCTGCCTTTTCAGTTGTAAGAAAACTTTCTCTTAAGCTACCTATTTTACAGCAACTTGGTTAACTGTACCTCTGTAAACGAAGCTGAAACAATCCCTTTTTCTCCCTACCTGATCCCTCCACAGTTTGGAAAATCTTAGTGAATATTCTTATTTCATGGCAATATTTATAATATGATATAACATATTGATAATAATATGGTAACATAATAAATGTTAATAATATGATAACATATTGATAATATGTTCTTCTCATAACTGGACAAAACTGGAAACAATGGTTATATTACCAAAGCTTTGACTGGAATGTAATTGAGAGAGACAGACATAGAATCAGACATGCCAGACAGCTTCAGGTAATTAAGGTTGCCTTTATGAAGCCAACAAAGTCCCTTGGAGAAACAGCCTGATACCTTATTACAGAATTCCTAACAACCCAACCAGGTGAGGAAGAAAGGTCACTTTCTGGTAGGTTCAGGAACCTTGGCATCTATTTGGGACCTCGAAGAGAAGAATTCACGCAAATCGATAGGTATCGTAGGTGAAGTCTGCTAGCAAGTCCTTGGCTTGCCTTCCTAACCTCCAGAGAACTTTAAAAGTTGGATATGAGATTCCTTATGAAAAAGTTCTAGCAAAGGAAACTTTGAGTCTATGTGGCCAATCACTATTGCTACATGTGTGTAAATAATCAGGTCTATTCTGCAAACAAACTAGTCTTAGTGTGGCTACTTTTGGTCAAAATGAAGGTGATTTAGTGAGAAAAATGATCAGCAGCCCCTGTTGTGGATATTAGATGCTAGTGCTGCTTGTTGTCTTTGAGGTTTTGCTATTTACCTGTAAACTGACTGGATCCTGAAGTCTTCCACTTTCCTTCAATATCTGGCTATGATGCTTCAAACTCATGTCCCCGTTTCCCCCCAACCTTTTGACTTAGAATTGCTGAGAACTAAAACTGCCCTTTTTTTTTCCTGAAACACCGCAAACTGAAGCTAAAAACTGGATTATAGACTTTAGAGAAATGCCATAATAACTTACGTTTACACAATCTTCTTTGTGCCACTCAGAAAGTTTACCGGTATGCCCCATGACATCATCAGAGACATTCAAACTGCAAACTAGAAAAATCTGTCAGATTGTCACTGCCTGTCCTCACTCTATTTGAAGATGCTTTGAGCCTGACATCCCGAAATCTTGACTAGCAGCTCTCAGGATTCAATCACTGGGTTTAAATTTGCCCCAACCATTACACTTTGTGTGTCTTTTATTCCCGGAGAAATGCCACTTATTAACTACCTGATCGCTTGCACAATACAGGCCTAACTTTGGGAGCCCAGTGGCATCACTTCCGTCTGAAATGAAACACAACTGTTTAAGTGGAGTGACCTGTTCTCAAGACAGACTGGTCTAATGAGACATGGAGCAGTCTCTCAATTTAACTTCTGTACTATAAAACTTATTGGAAGTTTCAAAGACAGGACTGGAGAGGAGCAGAATGTGTCACCTCATAACAGGTCTCTTTGCCATGAGCATTATGTTGAGCTAAAGGCAATCAAAATCCAGCAGATTCAGGAAAAGCTCTTTACTTCCCCCCTCAAATGCCTAAATTTACACTGGAAAAGTTCCCCTGTACCAGGAAGAGAGATGTTGCCAGAGATTATTTTTTTACCTAAAAAAAAAAAAAACTTATCTAAGGAGATAAGATGTTTTCCAAACATCTCCTCTTGCCTTCCTGTGAATGGTCTTCCTCCCCTCTCTAACCCTAGATCCCTACCTCTGTCCTGAACTCAGGATGTCATGTAAGTCTCCATTACTTGGCTGCCTATTGGGTCTCATATTTTTATAGGGCTCATATACATACAATATGTGGGTCTCTTTCCTATTAATCTTACATCCATTTAATTATGAGATCAGCCAAATAACCTAGAAGGGAAGAAGGGAACATTTTTCTGCCCCTATACTTGTTTTGGAAGATGCGGGGCATATCACAGTTTCTTGCTTTAAGCGTCTTTTCACTTGGTAAGTGAAATAAAACGGATATACAGGTAACTGCCAGTGGGAAGCATCACATGTCCTAAACAATGGATAGAAAGACAACTAAGAAGGATCCATGCAAATGAGAAAACACGAACGAGGCTCAGATCTCAGGTGGTGGTGATGGAAGTAAATGAATTGAACAAGTTTCAAATGAATTAAAATGAATAGGAATCAAGTGAATTGCACGGATTTAGGGAAGATCCATGAAATAAACCTGTATTCATGGGATCTTCCCATTTTTGAGCACATATTATATTTTAATCTCTTTCCTTAGTGTTGTATAATTAATCTTCTCTTTAAAATAATTACAATAAAACGTTCATTAAAATCTTGGATTGGTTAATCGTATAAGACAACAGCTGAATTATATGTCCTGTAAATAACTGTATGTGTAATTCTGGAAACAAGAAACAAGGAAAGAGATTTTCTGAGCCGATAGAAACAAAGGACATCTTTTTCTTTCCTCTCTTTACTTCCATTAAGGTTGTCTTTTCTCCTTTAAAGCTATAAGAAATATTCTGCATGTCAATGTGACAAAATCAGACGCAATCCCCAAATACCATATTTGCTTAATGATAAATACCTAGTCCTTACCTTTAAGAAAATTTAGACAATTCAGTTTGCCCTGTAGCCTTGGGGTAGTCAGGAAAGTTAGGCACAGTATTTTAATGTTCATTCCTCCTCTTTCGCTGTTAGCTATCATTAATCCCTAATGCCTGGAACGGCATAAATTTCTTCTACAAAGGAAGCCCACAGGTCGTTTTTATTTGGAGCACTTTTTTTATATGCACCACAATATATCCCATTATGTATTACCTCGTCTGAATGCAAAACTGTTTTATATGCAGATTTAAGGTAATGAGCACTCAAGTTTAAAAAATGGTTCTGGTATCCTGTAGCTTCTCAATAATAATATACTCTTACATTCCAACAGAGAAGGATGGATTATGGGTTTTTCAATTTGCATCAGGCATATTAATTGCAGAGTAGGGCTTCCACATAAAATATCAATGTACTGGAACAAACTGTTAATGTACCAGAATATGAACACTTACACTCATTTCTGGAACTTTAAAAGGAATCATCCTGTTTTTTTTCTTTTCTTCTCTCTCTCTTTCTCTCTCTCTCTCTTTTTCTTCCTTTTTTTTTTTTTAATACCTCTGGAGATGGTAGTTTTCCAGTCAGTTAATGAGAACTCTGTAACCTCTGTTTCTCTGAAAATCCCTAATTAGATTAAGTCCAATAGGGCTTTTCCAGTCATTCTGCTGGGGAACAATACAACAAGCCATTAGGGAAAGGGAATAATTTAGAGGATCTGGAGGAGACTTATTTTAGAGTTGCTCTTAAGAAACATGACATGGAAGATCAACTTTATGTTGCAGTCGGAGGTAGAGAGGCACACTCAACTTTCCTTTGCATTATATTTCTCAACTGTGGAGAAAACACCCAAACTAGTAAAACTGTAATTGGAAGGTTTATAAGTAATTTTCAGTGGAGGTTTTGCACTGTAGGTTCAATTATAGAGAACTGTGTATTATGGTACTTTATTTCACGGAAGTACGTGAATTATGGATTGTCTTGTAGGCACAAAATCGCGAATGTCCGTTTTAAAGAAAATAATCGCAATAAACAAAATCCTTGCGCTTTATCTTTTTTAAAAGGTCTGATAAGTAGTATCAATTACAGATACAGATTGGTTAGAGTAGAATACAGATTTGAATATTTAAAAATATGTGCCCTATATTTTATAATGTGGATGTTTTCTATGCTGAAAAGATAAAGCAGCAGGAAGTATAGTTTGAGGTTTAAACACACAGACTACATTTTTTCCCTGCAGCCTGTACATACTATGCAAATTCTAAGTAATTGATGAATATTCATTGAATAAAATTCCCATCTATTGTATCCTAAATTGTCGCTTCTGATGCACTGTTATTTTATTCCATATTCTTCTTGATACTTAATGAAATTTGTGGTTTTATTATCTGCAAACAACATTAAAATGGGGACCCACTTTTCAAAAACATTCTGAGAAAGACAATATTTGAGTTTGCGTGCCACAGCTATGAGTAAAGAATTATTTCACTAGGGAAGAGAAGAAAAACCACCCACATAATCCAACAGGAGACCTGATTCACCATGTGTCTAGAGCAATCCGTGCAATGTTACAAACTGAAATGAATTTCCTTTTCAATCTTCAGGTGAAAAAAACAGTGAGAATGCCCTGCTTTCTCTAGTGATGTAAATTTCTCTTCTTGCCTCTTAAAAAAAAAGAAAAAACCAGTGTGTGTTTGTTTTATTTTGCAGTGGTAGCCTTGATCACATAACGCTCTTATAAGGCTAAGTATGTCATGGGTCAGAAATGAAGAGAAGATAGACTTTTCTCGGCAGTAAAACACAACCTAATCTATGGTAAAAGTAATTTTGATACTGCATAAAGAAATAGCCCCGGGCAACACGAATGTTCCTTTGCTGTAGCATGCTGGCTGAAAAACAGGCATACGTACATGCTTCATGAAGAGGCCAGACTAAATCACTAGCATGTAAACTCTGTCTGCGTCTGTAGGGCGCTAGCTGCATTCTTCGAAATGATGAAAGTGTGCTATTCTCATTTGGTATTACCTATAGTGGGTGTATTTTAAACTGAAGGAGTTTGACTTCTAGTAAGAAAGCCAAATAAAGTGTTGCAATTGTTTTATTTATGGGCAATTCTTTCAACTCAACTCCTTTTACTTCCCAATTTTTTTTTCCTTCCTTGTTTGAAATGCCACATAACATAAGATGCTGCCTGTTTTGTGTGCCTTGTTATACTGTATACAAAGATGGGAAGTAGGTATAAGTACCTCATTCAAACATCTTCTGCTTAATTCCATCAGTGGAAAAGATAACATCGTGCTTTCAGAATTTGCTTTTCTTGGTAAACATCACTAAAAAAGGTTTCATCCTTATGAAGAATACCATAAATCTTAATTTGATACATGGAGCAGTTTTAAGTTTTTTATGAACTTTTACTATTTAATGAAAATTGCTTTGGGATCATCATACTTTTAGAGGTAGTGATTAAATGCACTTACCCCTCCTCCTGATACATCTACCTTCTATGTCCTCAGATAAAAATCAACTAAAAATTAATCTCACGTTCAAAGTGATGTTAACTGAATTCAGGGATCTTATGATGTCCTTCACTTCCTTTGAAGCATCCTCTGGCAGCACCTGTACAAGTCCAGGATCGCTGCTGCTCTTTAGTTGTAGTTCTTATTTTTTAATTCTTGGGGGGAGAGGGATTTAATCTCTCAAACTTCGTTGGTAAATTACATTGATGAATGCATTCTGACAGGAAGCTTTACTGAAATGAAAAGGACTCATGTGTAAGGGTGGGAATAACTATGCTAAGAGCTTTTTCATGGTGCTCGTTGCCAGGGAAACCACGGCTTTGTCTGTACGTGTTTGGAATGGCTGCCTCATTAGAACTCAGGCTCCCAGACAGTCACTTTGTGGTACTGATGAAATGAAAGGGATGAACCTATTTTAGCTGATTAACTCCAAATTAAGAAAAATACCATACTTGAAAGACAGATTTCTAAAAGCTAAACATATAGAATTATGGGGAAACTGTAAAGGTAATATTATTAGGCCTTTTCAGCCACTTGTGTGACTGGAAGAATATTTTTACTTTTTTTCTTTCCCTTTGCCTATTTACAAATTTATGGAAGAGTAAGCAAATGGAATATTATATATTAACAACTGTCAAATAAACATTGGATGTGATAGCTCCTGTTAGTTGCACAAATATGTACATATTTCTCTTAGGAACAATTGATTTTTTTCCTTGCAGTGACTGGTCTATGTCACGGCTACAATTTTATCAGGGCAGAATGAATTCATTGACTTGGGCATAAAAGGTATTGAAAAGCTGTGTTAGAAACCCACGTTGGGGTAGTTTTCATTTTTCTTTAAAAAACCAAAAACAAAAACAAAGCAATGCCATACTCAGAAATTATATGGGCCAATATTAACAGCAAAGAGGACAGTATAACTTTTATAATTGCTTTCAACTTAAAATATTTTTAAAACGGATAGCAAGTGGACAAAGAAACATCTCAAGCTCAAGGAAGTTCAAATTCACAATGTAATACTCTTTCTTCCTGCTTTTTATGATGAGTCAAATTTCCGTTGGCAATTCATTGGCATTTAAAATTTCTATTCCCGACTCATGAAAAAGAGATGAAGAGCAGATTTATAGGCTCTTTTCTTTCAAAAACAAGACCTATAAATTTCTTATTCTGTCATTCTACATAAGGATACTCATAATACTAGAATCTTAAATATTTTTATCTAGCAATGTATCCTGAGGGGGGGAAAAGATACACAAAATCCAGAAAAACATTTTACCCCATCAGATTTTTTAAATCCCTATCTTTCAAATAAGTTAGCTTTAATCACATTGGCAATATTGATTTTTCCCCCTGTAGTACCATTTCAGAAAGAATAATATCACAATGATTCTTCTGAACTTTGCAAGCTTAGTTTTGACTGACAATTATCAAAAATTTGGTTTTATACATCGTAAACATAAAAGGGCTACTAGACATTCAAGAGGAGATGTTATTCATTTATTTATTTTTATTAAGAGAGGGAGAATGTGATGTGGGGGGGGTGTAGAGAAAGGGGGGGAGAGAGAATTCCAAGCAGGCTCTGGGCTCAGCCCAGAGCCTGAGGCAGGGCTTGATCCCACACTGAAACAAGAGTTGGACACTCAACCAACTGAGCAACCCAGGCACCACCCGGCCAAGAGAAGATGTTACTAAGAATCTTCTACAAAGGTAGAATACAGAAGACTTGGTTTTTAATTGAGTGTAGAATGAGAGGAACGTGGGGGTAAATTCAGGGTTTATCAAGACTCTCAGGCCTGAAAGTGATTGTATATATAGTCACTCATTGACATTAGAACTACGCCAGCTACGGTTCTCATTCTTGGCTACCCATGAACCTCCTCTGGGAAGCTTTTGAAAATACTACCACCTTGAAACTAACATAACAATGTGTGTCAACTATACCTCATTAAAAAAAATACTACTGCCTGAGATACAACATCAGAGATTTTTATTCAGTTGCTTAGGGGTTGGGCCTGGGACGGTATTTAAAAATTGCTCCCCTGGCAATTCTGATGTGAAGCCAGACTTTAGAACATTGATATTAGAATCATACACAGTGCTCTTAACCTACACTGAATATTAGAGGCACCTGAAACAACATTTTTTTAAATCCCAAAACACAGGTAGCACCCCAGATTAATTAAATCAACGTCTGTGAGAGCAGTCCCAGAATGTGAAATTTCCCCAGGTGATCCCCATGGGACTCAGGGTTGAGCATCTTGACACTAGAAGAAGGAAGAGTAATTTAGGTGAAGGACCTGGCGTTAGAAGCATTGGATTTGAATTGGCTCTGGGATGCCCAGCTGGAAGTACGTTGTAGACACTTGACTATAAATCTGAGGCTCAAGAACACAAGTCTAGATATGAAATGTAGATTAGAAACATATTTATAAAAATGGAACATGGGGGAGAGAAGATAATCATTAGGGCCCTTCTAAGGAAAGAAGAAAAGGGCCAAGAGCAAAAGCTTGGGAAACACTGACATTTGAGAAGAGGGGAGAGAGAAAAGAATTAGAACTAAAAATTGAGGAAAACAAAGGAAGGGATTTGGAAAGCTAAAACATCATGAACTCAGGTTATTCATATTCTCTCATCTCCTTTATTCCCTCTGCCTTTTTCCTCCCCCCCCTTTCTTCCTTCATTTCTTCCCCCTCTCTCTCTCACCCACTTCCTCTCCCTGTCTCTCTCATTGGATATTTACTAGCTTCTTCCAATCTAAATATTGCTTTTATCATGGATAATAACACAAGTAATATGATTTAAAATACGTTGGCTTATATTTTTCCCATATTTCACATCGTAGAACCAAGCTCTTGGTTGATAGTGTTCAGGACCATTCTTGGATATTACTTCATACGAAACTATTTTGAACTTGAAACTTTAGCGCTTCATCTACTGAAATAATAGTCTATTTGAATCAACTTCTCCCAGCATTCTCAATGTATAGATCTCCTGTCCTTGTGTCATATTTCCGATTCTCTCTAACCAATCTCTTTTTCTCCTCTTATATCCTGATATCAGAGTGACATTGGGGAAAATCACCTATCTATGTAGATTATGATGCTTTAAATCTCACCTGGTCAGTATGAACTACTTAATAATTATCTTGATCAGTTACCTTTCCCCATGTAAGTTATTTGAAATTTTTACCAATCTGTTCAAGCCCTTACCTCACTGCCATTACTGCAGAAGCTGAATATCATCTTAGGGAAAATTGTGGCTATGAGTCAAATTCCCTCAACTTCTTATCTTGACTTCCTTATATAACACACAAAGCAAAACAACAGAATTATAATGATACTCACTTTCATCTCTTTTTCAGCAGTCACAAAGGAGGAGCTGTTTCATCATTTTCTTTTTAGGGATGATTTCTCCACCAGTGACCTTGATCTCTGTACTTCCAGTTATTCCCTAACCTGATCCTAATCTCATGTATTTTCAGCTTCTGTTCAGACACAGTCAGCTCTCTCATTTTTCGTCTTGTCACGTCTCTTACTCTCCTCTCTGCTTCCTCTCCTTCCATCTACAGGCACGCTCTTGAAAAGAATACTCTATGCAAATGGTTTTCAGACCTGACTATATATTAGAATCACATGGAGAGCTTTGGGGCTATACTGCTGCCCAATCCCATATCCCAGTAATTCTGATTCAACTGTTCTAGAGTAGAGCACAGGCATTAGTATCTTATTTCTAAACAGACCCTTTTTTTAAGTTTATTATTTTTTTTTTTTTGAGAGAGAGAGCACAAGTGGGGAAGGGGCAGAAAGAGAAGGAGACAGAATCTGAAGCAGGGTCCAGGCTCCAAGCTGTCAGCCAAGAGCCCAATGAGAGTCCTGAGCTCACTCACAAACCTTGAGATCATGACCTGAGCCAAAGTCAGATGCTTAACCAACTGAGCCACCCAGGCGCCCCCCTAGTATCTTATTTTCAAACTCCACATGTGATTCTAATACATAACCAGGTTTGAAAACCACTGTTCTACTAACTCAGATGGCAGTTGCTGATTCCCCCACTCTTGCACTCCAACTAGTTTCTACCTTGATGCTTCCCTGAAACTATTCCCTTAAAGAACACCAATATCTATCTCCTTCATCTCAAGTCTTGATAACTATGTTCACTTTTTATATTAACTTTTCATACAGAGCCCCGTCAAAACGGATCACCATGTTTTTCTTCAAAAGCCTTTGATTTCTATCCTTTGCACTGCTGAAGTGAAATCTTATCACTCAGCTTCTTGCCGATCTGAGTATGAGCAATGTAAAAACAAAAGAAATATGGCTAGACAGATTTCTTAAGTTTTGTCAATATTTAAAAAATGACTGTCTGTGTATGTGTTTGATGTGGTAGTGGGGTATTTCCTTAAAGTGGGAGCTTCCTTAAGCAGCCAGAGCAATTCTTTGTTTAGCAAGTTTGGAGTGATGAGAAAGGATACGGAATAATATAAGTGTTGAAGAAACCATTAAAATAGAACTGTAGGAGCCCAAATTTAATAAACTGTCTTTAAAAAGTACGTGTAGAATATACCAGATTTTATTATTTAAAATCATCGTTGTAAGTTTTTTGTCCAAAACATAAAAATCTGAATGCAACCAAAAACGTAACTGACAGAAATGTTGACAATTTTATGAGACATGGATTTGAAGGCAGAATTTAGATCTAAGGAGAATAATTGGAAGATCATTTTATTAATAAAATGTTCGGAATAAAGGCGTTGGATAAAAATATTGCAGGTAAAAGTGAATAAAAAGAGACAAATGTTGGGGGCGCCTGGGTGGCGCAGTTGGTTAAGCGTCCGACTTCAGCCAGGTCACGATCTCACGGTCCGTGAGTTCGAGCCCCGCGTCAGGCTCTGGGTTGATGGCTCAGAGCCTGGAGCCTGCTTCCGATTCTGTGTCTCCCTCTCTCTCTGCCCCTCCCCCATTCATGCTCTGTCTCTCTCTGTCCCAAAAATAAGTAAACGTTGAAAAAAAAAATTAAAAAAAAAAGAGAGACAAATGTAAAAGAGGTTAAAGTGATAAGTGGAAAAAGTCAGTAAGTAATAGATTAAATTTTAGAATTTAATTTAATTTTAGAATTAAATTTTGAAGAATAAAGGATGAAGACAATGAAATCCCAGATTTCAAGATACACTGCAAAGTCCTAGTAATCAAAATAGTTTGGTACTGGCACAAAAATAGACACCCAAATCCATGGAACACAACAGAGAGCCCAGAAATAAGCCCACAATTATACCGTCAACTGATCCAAGACCAAGGAGGCAAGAATACGCAATAGGGAAGGACAGTCTCTTCAGCAAAAGGTGCTGGGAAACCTGAACAGTCATAAGCAAAAGAATAAAACTGGACCACTTTCTTATACCATACACAAAAATAAACTCAAAATGGACTAAAGACCTAAATGTGAGATCTGAAACCATAATGCTTCTAGAAGAAAATGGGTAATAATTTTTTTGACATTGGCAGTTGAAACATCTTTCTAGATGTCTGCTCAGGCCAGAGAAACAAAAGCAAAACTAAACTATTGAGACTACACTAGAATTAAAAGCATTTGCACAGAAGATATTTGCAATGATAATTACACAGAAGATAATTGTAAATGATACATCCAATAAATCTAAAATATACAGTGGATTTGGGCACCTGGGTGGCTCAGTCGGTTAAGCACTGTACTTCAGCTCAGGCCATGATCTTGTGGTTTGTGGGTTCAAGCCCTGCATCGGGCTCTGTGCTGACGGCTCAGAGCCTGGAGCCTGCTTTGGATTCTGTGTCTCCCTCTCTCTCTCTGCCCCTCTGCTTCTTGTGCTGTGCCCCTCTAAGAAGAAATACACATTAAAAAAATTTTTTTAATATATAAATAATAGGGGCACCTGGGTGGCTCAGTTAAGCGTCTGACTCTTGATTTCACCTCGGGTCATGATCTCACAGTTCTTGAGTTCTAGCCCTCCATTGGGCTCTGTGCTGGCAGTGCAGAGCCTGCTTGGGGTTTTCTCTCTCTCCCTGTCTCTCTGCTCCTCTCCACACCTCCCCAATAAATAAATAAACTTAAAAAATAAAATAAGATATTTAATTAACTCATGCAGTGCCCCCCCCAAAAAAAACCCAAAAACCAAAAAGTCGTAATTAAAATGGGCAGAGGTCCTGAATAGACATTTTTCTGAAGAAGACATACAAATGGCCAACAGACACATGAAAGATTCTTAATACCTATAATCATCAGGGACAGTGCCATATCACCTCACACCTGTCAGATGGCTAAAATCAAAAACATAAGAAATAACAAGTGTTGATGAGGATGTGGAAAAAAAGAACACTGTGCATTGTTGATTGGAAAGCATATTGGTACAGCCCCGGTGGAAACAGTATGAAGATTGCTCAAAAAATTAAAAAGAGAATTACCATATGATCTGGTAATTTCACTAATGGGTGTTTACCCAAAGAATACAAAAACACTGATTTGAAAAGATACATTCACCCCTATGTTTATTGCAGCATATTTACAATAGCCAAGATATGGAAACAACCCAAGTGTCCATACACAAATGAATGAATAATATATATATTATATATTACATATGTAATATATAATATATGTAATGTATATATATACATGTAATATATATGTAATATATAATATATATGTGTATATATATGCATGTAATATATATGTAATATATAATATATATTATATATGTCATATATAATATATAATGGAATATATAATATATATTATATATGTAATATATAATATATATAATGGAATATATATAATATATAATATATATAATGGAATATTACTCAGCCTCAAAAAAAGAAATGAGATATTGCCATTTGCAACAACATGGATGGACCTAGAGGTATAATGATAAGCATAATAAGCAAACAGAGAAAGACAAATATCATATGATTTCACTCATATGTGAAATTTAAGAAGAAAAACAGTAGAATAAACAAAGGGGAGAAAAGGAAACAAACTAAAACCCAGACTCTTACATACACAGAACAAGCTGATTGTTGCCCTCGTAGGGTAGGCTGGGAGGTGGGGGGCAATGAAACAGATAAAGGAGATAAAGAGGACAGGTATCTTGATGCAAACTGAGTAATGTATAGAATTGTTGAATCACTCTATTGCACACCTGAAACTAATATAACACTGAATGTTAATTTAAAAATTTTTACTAATTTAAAAAGAATTCAATAATAGATTAAATTTTACAGTGAAGAATGAAGATGGGAAAAAAAGCTTTCAAAATATTTAGCCTGAGTGCTGCAGGACTACTGGGCGGGAAATGATTTGGGATGGGAGAAATGATTTCCAGTTAAGAGAAAATTATTTTGAACTTAATGGCCGGCCATTTATGTGACTATTGAGAGCGCACTTGTCAATGTGAGGCTGCACTATATGGGAAATGCCAGGACTGAAGATATGGCTTTAAGTGTTATTCATAGAAAAGTGGACATTCAAATCTTAAGAGTGGATGAGATTTCTAAAAGGGTAATTATAAATAATGACAGTAAGAATGTTGAGAAAAGCCATCATGAAAGGAAGATGCAGGGTGGTATTATGAGAGAACATAGTCTCTGAAATCAGACTGAATTGTGTTTGTGTTTGGTTTCAGCATGTACTTTGTGATATCAGACTTTCCTCTGAGTGAGCTTCATTTCATTCATCCATAAACTGGGGATAATATTATTTCTTTCACAGGATTATGGAAGTCTTGCCGAGTATGCGTGTGTGTCTATGTTTGGGCACAGAGAGAAGGAGAATATAAATTATTACTCAATGACTAATTCTATTTTATTGTAGATTACAAATATAAATCAAATCACTAAGAAAGATTATTTTTAGAAGTGAAGTGAATAAATCTATCTATTATAATGATAATTACAGGTTTATCGCATGTTTTTTTAATTTGTTACTTCTCAAAATTGAAACATAAAGTATTGTATGCATAGTATTTTATTCACTTTATTTTTTTTTATTTTTTTGTTTTATTTATTTTTGAGAGCAAGAGAGACAGAGCACGAGTGGAGGAAGGGCAGAGAGAGAGGGAGATACAGAATCTGAAGCAATCTCCAGGCTCTGAGCTGGCACAGAGGCTCTGTGCCATGAGGTGGGGGCTTGAATTCACAGACCATGAGATCATGACCTGAGCTGAAGTCAGGTGCCTAATGGACTGAGCCATCCAGGCACCCCTATTTTATTCGCTTTAATGTATAAAACAAATGAAGCAATTAATTTCCAGAGTTGTAGAGGTGTGTTGTTTTTATTAAAAATCCTAATTTTATTATAAATCCTAATTTTGATTGGAAAACGCTGTTGCTTTTTTAACTTCTCACATTTTTGTGTGCATGTACACACATATCTGAATGTGGTCATTATCTTCTTTTGAAAATGGTGTGTGTGTGTGTGTGTGTGTGTGTGTGTGTGTGTGTGTGTGTATTTGTACGTGAGCATGCATATATACCTCTCTCTTTTTCTCCCTGTATTTCTCCATGTTTGGGGGCTCATTCCCAAAGGCACATATAGAATTTTTTTCTTGTCCTCTGCCCCCACTTTCTTCTTCAAATCGCCTAATATTTCATTCCACAATATGCCAGCATTTATTTAGCTAGTTCTTTATTGACAGACATTTATGGTCATATAATTTCGGTTAAACCTATGTAAAATATATTGAGTCTTTTTTTTTTAATGTTTATTTATTTTTGAGAGAGAGAGCGAGACAGAGCGTGAGCAGGGGAGGGCCAGAAAGAGGGAGACACAGAATCGGAAGCACGTTCCAGGCTGTGAGCTGTCAGCACAGAGCCCGACATGAGGCTCGAACCACGAACGTGAGAACATGACCTGAGCTTAAGTAGGATGCCTAACCGACTGAGCTACCCAGTCACCCCTGTATTGAGTCTTATAACTAACAGAAAGCTTTTGTATTCTAATTGGAATTGTGTAAGAAAATTGCATTTTTTCCAGCTGTGCCCACAAGCTTAAAGCTGTAGAGATTCTAGAACTATCAGGGCATTTCTGGATTTTCACTCTGTTGAATCCAATTCCAAAAGTGAAGGATTTTTGAAGTTATTGTATGCTTAAAACTTTCAAATCCAGTATAGCAAAACAGAAGTTGCATCGGGAGACTGATTAGAATCTTCCTGGAGGGGATTGGTAGTAAAGAAAAACAAAAACTTGACATTTGGAATCCCCTATGGCTGACCAAATTACACTTCTGTCTTTGGCATAGTAAGGCATTTTAAAACCATGTGTCAGGTGGATATGCTTGTAGAGTCATACAGGAAGTCACCCGTGCAGCCTCGTATATTAAGGCAAATGAAGGCCCCATGAGGTAGGTGGTCTGGTTTGTTTTGTTAAATTTTAGTTTCTGTATGAAAAAATTACAATTTCCTTCTTTCTGGCTCCAACATTTAGGGATCTCAAATATGAACAAACAGTTGCATAAGTCTCTGTCTTCTGTGATTTTAGACATAGAGGATCATAGGATTGGCAGAGAATGATTTGGATTTCTACAATTTATAGATATGGCTTCCAAAATATTGATAATTAGTTAATTGTAGTTTTAACTTTCTACCTTCAGAAGAACAGATTATTTTTTTATGGGAAGTGGTAATTGCAGATTTGAATTAAGCTGAGTGAAGTTAAAGAGAAACTGCAGTGTCAAATTCCCTGCCAGGGAAGAATTACATTTGCGCAAGTAGAAAGTTCTTTGCAATTCCCGCTAAGCTGTAATGCATTTCTAGTTGTGTTTGTAGATTTGCATCATTCTGAAAATAGCCACTTCCTAGGTCCTCATTTCCCATATAAAAACAATGTTTACTGGGAGTAAATTTCTTCCTGAGATTCAATTTCTGAATATTCACAAGGTGAAAATTGTGTTCACCTCTATTCAAATGGAAATTCTTGGAACTGCAATGGGGCGGGAGTTCATAGACTGAACCTCAAACAAAACATATTACTTTTAAATGATACATTGTAGAAGGACCTGAAGTTTGTGTGAACATGTGTATGTGGTGTGTGTCACTGTAGCCTGGAAGCTATGTGAATGGCTAGATACAAAACTTAAAACCACATGCATATATAATATGATTTTTGAATAATTTTTGAATAATTAAAGATGAGACTGCGTCTTCAGTGGGGAACAATACAAAGTCAGTTTTTAAATACTTTTAGGGGTGCCTGGGTGGCCCTGTCGGTTAAGCATCTGACTTCAGCTTAGGTCATGAGCTCACAGGTTCATGGGTTCGAGCCCTAGAGCCCTACGTCTAGCTCTGTGCTGATAGCTCAGAGCCTAGAGCCTGCTTTGGATTCTCTGTCTCCCTTTCTGTCTGCCCTGCCCCACCCCTGCTGGCGCTCGCTCGCGCTCTCTCTCTCAAAAATAAATAAACATTAAAAAATTTTTAATATTTTAAAATTTTTTATATCTGATAATTTCTACCATTGTCTCTTTTTCTTTTTTTTTTTTAATTTTTTTTCAACGTTTATTTATTTTTGGGACAGAGAGAGACAGAGCATGAACGGGGGAGGGGCAGAGAGAGAGGGAGACACAGAATCGGAAACAGCTCCAGGCTATGAGCCATCAGCCCAGAGCCTGACGCGGGGCTCGAACTCCCGGACCGCGAGATCGTGACCTGGCTGAAGTCGGACGCTTAACCAACTGTGCCACCCAGGCGCCCCAACCATTGTCTCTTTTTCTTAAGGAGAGCTTCTAAAAACTGCAAATAACTGCAAATATGTTGGAATTTTTATTTGCATGCCTAATTTAATACCAAAGTATTAAATTATCTCCATTATTTATAACATAAACACATTTTAAACAACCTAAATGTGACTACAAAGAGAACAGGTAAATAGTGACACATCCGGGCTTTGGAATACCCTGCAAACCATTAAAAATAATGACATAGATCTATACATGTTGACACAAAAGGTGTATCTGATAAATTAATACATTGTTTCTTCGACTGAATTTCATTCTACTTGTATTGATAAATGTACATACCTGCATAGCTGTAGCATTACTCAATTCTAGCAGGTATGTAATTCAGTAACACTATTATGTATGAGTTATAGATATTTCTGCATACAATTACACCAGTGAAGAGAAATTGTTAGCACTTAAAAAAAAAAAAATATATATATATATATATATGTTTATATTTATGTAGAAAAAGCTATGGAAATAAAAATTGCAAATTATCAACAGCAGAAATCCTCACAGGTAGGATGGTAGAAAGGTGGAGGTGAGGTTAATTTTGCTTTTTATTTTGCTTTACATCTTTGTTTGCTTGTATTTTGCAACTGAATTTGCATTACCTCCATAATATTTTTCTTTTTTTTTTTTAATTTTTTTTTCAACGTTTATTTATTTTTGGGACAGAGAGAGACAGAGCATGAGCAGGGGAGAGAGAGGGAGACACAGAATCGGAAACAGGCTCCAGGCTCTGAGCCATCAGCCCAGAGCCTGACACGGGGCTCGAACTCACGGACCGCGAGATCGTGACCTGGCTGAAGTCGGACGCTTAACCGACTGCGCCACCCAGGCGCCCCCATAATATTTTTCTTAAAAAAATGTACCTATAATTGGAATTCTACTTTGTGAATTGTATGTCTCTTTAACTCATGTCCTTTCTCCTTAATGATCAGTTTCTGCACTGACTTCGCAAAAATAGCACAATCCCACCAATTAAAGAAACCAAAAAATTAAAAGAAGCAAAATAAAGAAGTAAGCAAACTAAAGCCAAACCTTCTCTTAAAGACATCACCTTTTATGCCAGGCCTTGAAATGAGAAGGCATGAACTATGTTTGACCTCTCCCTCTCCTAAAGATGTTTACCCTAAATAATCAACTCCAAACTCTGCACTGTCCACAAAGATATTGTTTACATTCCTTCTAAAATACTCGCCTGGTTCAGGCTAGTATTATCTTTTTTTTTAATGTTTATTTATTTTTAAGGGGTAGGGAGGGGCAGAGAGGGGGAGACAAGATCAGAAGCTGGCCCCTCAGTGCAGAGAGCTGGATGCAGGGCTGGAACTCAGGAACCTAGAGCTCATAGCCCAAGATAAAGTTGGAGGTTTAACTGGGCCATCCAGGTGTCCCCAGGCTAATAGTATCGTCTTGCTTGGGTTATAGTTAGTAGCTTCTTCACTGATTCTCCTGCCTCTAATTTCTTATGGCAGTCACCCCATATATTGTCATAGTGTTTGCTTCCTAAGGCATAGATGAAATCATGTCGCTAAACCTATCAAAATATCTGTGGGCTCCACAGAATAAGTTTCCAATTTCTAGGCGTAACAAACTGAGGACCCCTCTTGTCCTGGTACCAGACTATTAGTGTCACTTTAATAATTTTTTTTAATGTTAATTTATTTTTGAGAAAGAGAGAGAGACAGAGCATGAGCAGGGGAAGGGCAGAGAGAGAGGAAGACACAGAAACCCAAGCAGCTCCAGGCTCAGAGCTATCAGCACAGAGCCCAATGCAGGGCTCAAGCCCACGACCTGTGAGTTCATGACCTGAGCCAAAGTCAGACACTTCACTGACTGAGCCACCCCGGCGCCCCTATTAGTATCCCTTTAAACTGCAACTTTCCAATCCCTCTGAAACTTCCATGAATATAATATGCTATTTCACGCCTCTGGTCTTTTTACTATGTCATTTACTTCTTTTATTCTCCTCATCCTTCAAAGCTCACCCAAATACCCCTCTTTCCAGGAAATAGTTTCTTTTATCTGACAATGAAATTAAATACTCTTGTTCTCCCGGAGCACTATGCTTGATGTATATTAGAGATCTTATTTCATCTGTTTTTACCTAAGTTGGTTTTTAATTTGTTTTGCTCTTCACCAAATAATTTGTTTCTTAAAATCAGGGCCTACCTTCAACTGATCTAAGAATTCTCAGAATTCCTAATAAAACTGCGTTCAATGAATTTGTATGCCTTCCTTTTAGCCATATTTAGAACTCCTTTAGCCATATACTTGTTAGGCAACATTGTTGATGAGGTTGCTACATATGGGCATGGTTAAGTGAATATAATGTCACCTTAACTGTATTTCAAAATAAGTATAAGTCTTATTTGTTTCAATACATTTGCTATGCCATATTTACAACTATTTGTGGATGTGCACCTTTGTTTTTATTGATGCTTTAAAGATGTGCTATTCAGTAGGATAGCCATTCGACATACCCATTTACATTTATATTAAGATTAAACACAATAAAATAAAATAAAAAATGCCTTTCCATAGTTATGCTAGCCATATTTAAAAGTCTGTTTCTATATCATAGAAATTTCCATCATCACAGACTTTTTGATTAAGTTATTGCTCTAAAGTTTAAACTCAAAATGCAAATTATATATGTGCTCCACTGGTGACATCTTCATACAGACATGTCATACTTTACAACTCAATCTTAGCATTGCTTTGACCTAAGTTGTGCAGATCTGTACTACTAGCTTACTAGGCAACTGATATAGGGACTCATATCATTTCTTTAACGCTTTATAACTTACACTCAGTAACACAGTTGATTGCATATGTCCCTTTACACATCTGAGTCACGTGGATCACACACACCAGCTACTGTGTGAAAATGGAATGAGGGATGGGCTTTGCATACTTGTGGGATGCATATTATTAAATGAAAGTTCCAGTTCCCTGTAACAGATGATCTGACGATTCTGATCTTTGCTGGCCAATTTAGTGAAATAATGTCAACAAAGGGCCTGAGAGAGAATGGATATTTAGGGTTCAGAATATAAAAGTCCACTTGTTCTCATCTCTAGTATGGAAATGTCCCACCCTTACACAACAGTCACACACAATACCATGCACCGAAGCCTTTATGTCATGGCGTTTACTTCACTCACTGTCCTCATATCTTCAAGGCTAAATGTGAACATTTCCCACCCCCTTATTTTTCTCAAGTCTGCAAGTATAGAATGAGATGCAAAAAGAAAACACCTCTGCTTGTGATGAGGACTGGCCTCTCTTTGATATTGCATGTTGGATACTGTGATAATAGCCTTTTTAATGCAGACTAGATACGTATTTGATCATCTAATGTTGAGGTCGAGGTCAGAACTCACATCTGGCTGACAAGCACCGCTTTCCTGACTCCGTTTTACACCTATAAAGGACCTTGCTGACCTTTCTGTTAACTAGATAAGCTATATTTTTCACTTTGAAAAGACACATCCCTGATGCTTTGATGGTGATGGACTGCCTCGCGACATTCCTTCTCTGTCATTAAGGTACTGTAGTTTTGATTACCTAATTTTCAGCAGAGATTCACTTAACAATGGAGCGAATAAAAATCTAGCGAAGGATCAAACTGTTATTAGTGGGGACATCATAACCTCTACTAACTGATCTTCAGTAACAGAGAGACTCCTCGGTAAGAAGACTTTCATGTTGACACTTTGTGGATAGAGAACTCTTTGCACATACAGTCAGTGATCAGTGAACTATTTGACATGAAGAGTTAAAAAAAAAAGTCTTAGCTATAGAACGAAGTACTGTTAGCTTTTTTCAAAAGTGGCGGTGAAAATGACGTACGGGAAGATAATGTCCTCAAAACTTTAGTCTAATCAGCTTCCACAAGACTATTTAAAAATATTTATTTGACAAAATTAGTTTTCATTTACCACTTTCCTCCCTGTAATGCTCTTTTTACATGAACAATGTTTCCTTTAGCACATTATATAAAATACCAGGCATATGTATATCACTGTTGAATTGCTTTGAGAATAAGGTACTCGTTCAACATACATGTATTAATACTAACCACCACCACCACAACAACAAAAACCCACACTGTCTTTTCTCAACTTAGACATACCAATCTCTTATGTCTTATACTTGCTTTTATCTGACTCTTCAAATATACTTATATTCAGCATAACTGCAAAACTTAATTTTAACCAGGGAACCAAATAAACATATTCCCTATCATTTTAAATCTCTTTATTTTCCTTTTTTCTGTTTTTTTTCTACATTCATGATTCTGTAAGTTACCATAACACGAAACCTCAAAAGATTTCTCTGGGCAAAGTCTAAAGATCACGGTGTTAGGATTGCTAAACCAATGTATTCACATGCATTTTCATGACTGAATTTTTATTAAGCAAGTTCAGTGTTTACTTTTTCCTTGCCTATGTGAATACTGTTATAGGATTTTGCTGAAAATAACATCATCCAGATAAAAATGTTGAAAATATCCCCAAACACATAAGGATCATAACGAGTGAGGGAAGGAAGCGTGCCAACTAATCTAGTTCACCATCCTCATAAAGGGCAATGGTGGCACTTTAGAGCCAGTACATCTATTCATTTTCATGGTAATAAAACCCTTCCTGAAAGTGACTTTGTCCAGAGCAAATGGCTCTGTGTTATAACATGATGTACTTCAGAGGTGAGTTGTCATAGATCACCAAATAATGTGACCATCTTATACCTTCATAAAAAGTTCTCTGTTCATTCAAGTATCTTTTTTGCAAACTGAGACTGTATTACTACCTTTCCAAAATTTAGTCCACTGTTTCACCAGAAAGCAGCTTAACATAAGTGCTATCAGCCAGCAAATGGAAGGAGATGCAGAGGAAATAAGTAGGTATTTCTCTGTCCTCATTAAAAAAATGTTAGTTTTGCGTTTACACAGAAAAAAAAAAGCTGATGTGCTACAAAAGATAAACTCTGATGTGAAGATTATTGGCTAAAAGTGAAAATTACAAAAGTGATAGTTATGTATTCAGTGGATATTATTTGTTCCTTGTAGGAAATATGTTTTTAAAAAGTTTACTGAATTATAATAACTTTATAAATATATTTATTTTGTGAATCACATCACCCTCATTAAGCTGACTCACTGAAGTACAAAACAAATTGATTTCATTTTTAACATATGCTTATAAATGAATTCCTATATGGATCATAAATGTAGACTGATGTTCAACATAAATATATTTAAAAATTGCATTGGCTGGTTATAATTATATAGAAGGATTAAGCATTTGTATTTTCAAGTATATTTTATATAACTTATAATCACCCATTCCACCAGAAATGAATGAGAAATAGCAAATAAAGGGAAAGACCAAGGAGGAGAGACAGGAAAGAAAAGGCAGTAGAAATATTCCTCGTTTTAGCACTAAAATTTTAATTCTGCTTTTGCTGCTGACTTAAAACAAGGGAAGTCTGTACACCTGCAGTCTGAGTTATCCTGTCTTAGCTTGGATTTAAAAAGAGGCAAAGATAGAAAAATCATTCACTGGTAAGGGTGCCTGGGTGGATCAGATGGTTAAGCGTCGGACTTCCGCTCCGGTCATGACCTTACAGATCCTGATGTTGGAGCCTGCAGCCTGCTTCAGATTCTGTGTCTCCCTCTCTCTCTCTCTGCCCTTCCCCCATTCATACTCTCTCTATCTCTCTGAAAAATAAACATTAAAATTTATTTATTTATTTTTTTAAATCATTCACTGGCACAAGAATGCTTCTTATCGGGTCAAAGTTTTACCACGGTGCTTCTGATACATAATTCTCATTGTTAACTGAAACACAGCCCTAACTGAGCTCAGTATGGAAAGGTGGTTCAGAGACCAGGCCAGCATAGTTCTGCAGAGGAGGTTAAGAACAGCCACTCCCTTTTTCTTCCACCAGTGTGTACAGGAGAGACCAGCAGAAGGCAGTCACTCTATTCCTCAGTGACAATTCTCTTGGTGTATAAATTATCTGGGGCATAGGCTAGTGGCCTGTATAGACCCACCCTGATAGTTTTTCTCATCTAAAAGTGCTTATATTAAGGAGTTAGAAATGATCTCTGTGTTGATCTGGTTCAAATGCTCATACAGTTCAGAATTTCTTAATATAAAGAATTCTTCACAAATGGATGCAGTAATATTCTCCAATTACGTTGAGTACTGTAAAGGTGCCTAATATTGTATCATTGGACAGTTCCAATGATTGTATAATTTTAATATATTCATCATTACAAATTTTCACATTTTTTCAGGTTTGCCTTCTGAAGCAATACTGAGGAATTTGCTTCTATTTTTAACAAGTCTAGCAATCCATTCGATATTTGGAGACAATTAAGTTCTGAGGTTGGTTATGGTAGCTATGGCTATGCTACCGCACTTGCTGCTTCACACTGCATTTTTAAAATTATTATTTCGGGGCGCCTGGGTGGCGCAGTCGGTTAAGCGTCCAACTTCAGCCAGGTCACGATCTCGCGGTCCGTGAGTTCCAGCCCCGCGTAGGGTTCTAGGCTGATGGCTCAGACCCTGCAGCCTGCTTCCGATTCTGTGTCTCCGTCTCTCTCTGCCCCTCCCCCGTTCATGCTCTGTCTCTCTCTGTCTCAAAAATAAATAAACGTTAAAAAAAATTAAAATTATTATTTCATTTATTTTGGGGGAGAGTGCAAGCGGGGGAGGGGCAAAGAGAGGGGGACAGAGAATCTGAAGCGGGCTCTGCACTAACAGCAATGAGCCCGATATGGGGCTTGAAATTGTGAACCGTGTGATCATGACCTGAGCCAAAGCTGGGAACTCAACCGACTGAGCCACCCAGGTGCCCCTCATATTGCATTTCTTTTAAGACTTCTTTTGGAAATCATATGCCAATGTCGGGTGGTACTGACCAGGTTTTCTCAACCTCAGCACTACTGACATTTCAGGCCCAAAATTACTTGTTCTTGGAGGATGCTCTGCATTTGATACAATGTTTAGCAGCATCCCCAGTCTCTATCCACTAGATTCCAATGGCACCTGCCTGCACATTTGTGACAACAGAACATTTCTCCAGATATTGCCAAATGTCCCCTGACAGGGTAATCAAAGAATATTCTTCCCCATATCCATGCAAAAAGGATCCTCTGTCAACAAGGAAATTTGTGGAGAAACCTATTTGAATCAACAATGGGTGTAACAGACATCATCAGTTGCCTCCCCAATCAATTACTTTTTTCTATCTATTAAGAGAAGACTGATTGTGTTTGCGGTGGTGTGAAAATTTCAAAACAGAAACGAAAACAAAAACAAAACAAATCAAAACAAAAACAAACAAACAAACAAACAAACACTTCTCAATCTCCTAGGCATTTGGGAGAAGCTACTCGATGTGGTTGTGACAGATGAAAAGCAAATGGAAGGTATTAGGTGATACTTCTGGGAAATCTCTTGAAAAGGAAATAAAATTATCCAGTACAGTTTGTCCTGTGCCCCTCTGTCTTCTTATTGCCTAGGCTATAGATGCAACGTTAGGTGATGTAATAAGCTATGAGGACTCAGCAAGACTCAAAGAACGCTGCAGTGAGAAGATTTCAAGAGTCAAGAGCCTTGATCATCTCCTTGCTCAGCTCAGATCATCCTTGCACCAGCCCCATAGTAGCTAATCCAAACATCTTTTCAGGGGTAAGAATTATGAAGAAGGAGAGATATTTTTTTTTTCATCCACTAGTTCTTTGTTTGTTTGTTTTCTGTAAAGGAGTTTAAGTTAACACAATATCGAACTTATAGCAATAGTTTTACTTTAGGAAAAAACAAAACAGGTGTCTATAATATAAATATCCCAAGTCTCTTCTCAAGTTCAAGCCGTTTTCATATATACTTTTTTTTTAAACAGGCATTCCACATTTATCGTGTTTCAACCAAAACAAGCAAGGCATTCTACTTGATCCCAGATATAAACATAGAAAAGGAACAATATATTCCCTTAGAGGGTTTCTCAGGATAGGGAGATCAAAATACAGGACTGCTAGTGTTTTGTTATAATCATGTGTAAATTATCAGAAGAATAGAAAAATATTAGACAAGATAGGAGAAGAACTTCGATAAGAAAGAAGAAAGTCACAACCCAATGTTAATGTTGAATCATTCAAAATGTATGAAAAAGGTAGGAGTGGGTATTTCTGAAAAATGCATAATTTTTTATTAATTACTTCACCATTATATATGAGGACAGAAAACAAAATCTGAGTTGTAAATATCCCAAGTTGTCTGTTGGCTATCCATTTATCTTTATCTGCACCTCAAGACCAACATAGTTTCAAGTGCTATTAGAATCAATTTGTGTATGTGTGTTTGTTTATGATATATAATATCTTTCACTCCAAAGAACTTTACTGAGAAATGAAACAAATTGTTTTTCATGGAGACACCATTAGAAACAAGCTTTCTGCTAAAGAATCCCCTGCCACAGGTGTGGATGTGCTCCTGTCTTCTTTGCACCCACCTCTGGGCTCACTGTCTCCTCCTCACTCTCCTGTCTGCAAATTTGCTTCATGAGCACTAGACTGTGTCATTAGTTATGATTCATCAGGTGTGGCACAATCATATCAATTTCTGCCCAATGTCTTCTGTCCTCATTTAAATACAAAGTTTTCTTCTGTTGCCAAGCTATCAAATATGTGTTATTCACTGAGTCTTGTAATGAAAGGTGAAACAGCCCAGTCTGAGCTCAACAGCAAGATTTAAAAAAAAGAAAGGTGGTAACAATCAAATTATTGCATGCATTTTTCTAATGTGTCTCTTTATTTTTGGATCTGAGTGAATGTTTATGAAGGAAATTAGGGAACTGAAATCTATCCATTCTTTTTTAACCACTGGACAGCCATCTTGGAATTTATACAGAATGCAAAGGTCCTAATGATTCTCTCAATCCATAATGCATGAATACCAACATACTGAAAGGAAAAGAAACTGCAACTTTTTGAACCTGATGGTCCATACATTAAATAAAGTACATGGAATTACTTTACTTGTGATGAAATATAACAACAGGTAAACACACATTCCAGGTTATGTTTATAATTCTCTTTTACTTTTATCCATGTATGTGTTACCATTTGGGTTTATTATGTTTTCTTTTGTTTTTTAAAAACATTTTATCACTACCACTTCCCCTTATTGTTATTTTAGTAGTGAACTGCAATTGCTCAGGGGTCTGTGTTCTATACATAAATAACACATCTATCTCTGTTGCATGACCTGAGTTACCACACAAACCCACAGTAGTGGCAGAAAAAAAAAATGAATACTAAACTTGCTCAAAGAAAGTAAAAAATCTATAGATAACTTTTGACTCCTCCAAAATTTAATTAATAATACCCTGTGGTAGATCAGAAGTCTTGCCAATAACATGAACAGTCAATTAATGCATATTTAATGTTTTATGCATTATATACTGTATTCTTATACTAAAGTAAGCTAGAGAAAAGATAATGTTATTAAGAAAATCATAGGAAAGAGAAAATACATTTACAGTACTGTATTCTATTTATCAAAAACAATATGCATGTGGGTGGACCCAGGCAGTTGTTCAAGGGTCAACTGTATTACCAATCTGAAAAGTCAGAATCACAATTGGGCTATAACATTTTGGTTATAATTCCATATTAAAATTATATGTCGACATTTCTCAATACTATTACTAATAACTTCCATGTCATGGATACAACTCAGAACTTACATTTCTACATAACAAAAATAGAAAGAAATCAAGAAATGAAAATTGGTGAAAGTTAGAATGCTGATCCAACTTTTTCAAAGACACAGACCAGTCTTTGTGATGTAATTCAATGCAACTTCAGTTTGGTCTTTCCTAGTTCTATAATTTTTTTTCAAGAAAGGTGCTCTAATCTATTAGATGAATATCCTAGCATTCCTATAATTTCAATTGTTTTCATTTTAAATTTTATCCTCTTTATTTCATTCTTCTTGTTTTACCTTTTTCTTTAAATAATCATACACTAACTCTGGATTAAACTCTCCACTTGAGAAAAACTGTATTAAAAATATTCATGGAGGTGTCAAAAACATACCAAGCCATTAAAGATTGCAGGGCTAAACTACTGAAGAAAAGGTCACTTCAGAGAGGAGATAGCACTGTTGATTATCCTTTACCCCTTGAAGCAATTTCCCATCTGTAAATGTCTATTGATAGGGTGAGAAGGTAAGCAGAAATGTTGATAGTCTTATAGCGCTGAGAGGGATAAAAAGTATGGTTCAGGACTCACAAGGAAGAAGATCCCTGGAAACATGTAAGGGTTTCATCTGAAACACCAAATTCAAGAACAAGTACAGAAATGAAACAGGTTATCCTTCACAAGAACTGCCACCCAAATGCAAAACAGCTGAATTGCTACTTGCTTGAAAGTGATGTGCACCAACCCCTAGGGCATCTCTAAAAAACAAAATTAGTCTTCTCTGGGAAAAAAAATAAACCAAAATTTTTACATTATCATAAAATTTTTCATAAGCAATGAGCATCATTTAAATATGTTTGTATGTAGGGGTATGTATATATGCATATGCAATAAATTAATAAAAGATGAGCTTGACCAAAAACCAAGAAAAAAATTTTGACAATAGCAACAAGTCCAGATCCAAATACAGGGATCATTAGAATTAGACTTTAAGTACTTGTGATTCAATAAAGAAATATGTGGAAATTCTAAGCTTAATATAATAATCAAAAATTAAGAAATGAAAAGAAGGGCATCATGGCATTTACAAGCTGTAATATATGTTTAGAGTTAACCAGAACTAATTAGTAAGTAGAATTCCAGATGGAGATGAGAAATATAATGAGCAAAGGAGCATTTAAATGAGCATTTAAATAGGTAAAGACTTGGAATTCTCTGAAGTGATGAAATAATTTAAGTCACAAATTCAAGAAGTACCACAATGAAGCAGGAGAAACACAGGGATAATCACATAGCTACTATTGTAAAACTAAGGAAAACTAATGACAAAGAGACTATCTTAAAAGTAGTTCTAAAAAAAAAAGTGTTAGAAAAAGATGTTATTTTCAAAGGAGTGACAATATGACTAGAGATGACTTCTTGAATGGAAGTCAACTGCCAACCGGAATTCTATACACAATGAAAATATCCTTTAAAAAGGGGGAAAAGGACACTTTGGAAAAGCCAAAAATGAGGTGTTTATCTATATCGGATATACCCTACACTAAAGGAAAAAGGAAAGGAGTATTCTTCAGGCAAAAAAAAAAAAATCTAAGTATAAACATAAACATTCAGAAACAAATACCACATAAAGGAAAGATAAAGTATTTGGAAAAAGCCAAATGAATACTGACCATATAAACAAAAAATTCTATCATGTAAATTTTTAAAAAAAATTTGACAAAAATTACATAATACCACAAATCAAAAATATTCTAGATCTTTATAGTTTAAGAAAAGAGATTAAAATTTTCCTTTCTATTAGACATTAATAAGTGAAGGAGCCATCTAATAATACCTAGGGCAAAGTCAAAAGTTACTGAACCAAGAGAATAATAAAAGGGCAAGTGGAAGAGCAAAAACGTTTAATCAAAAAGAAGACAAGAGGCACCTGCCTGGCTCAGTCGGTAGAACAGGCAACCCTTGATCTTGGCATCATGAGTTCTAGCCCCACACTGGGTGTGGAGATTGCTTAAATAAATAAAACTTTAAAAACAAAAGGCAAAAGAGGTTAGAGAAGGAGAGAGCCGAAGCATGAGAGACTCTTAAAAACTGAGAACAAACTGAGGGCTGATGGAGGGTGGGAGGGAGGGGAGGGTGGGTGATGGGTATCGAGGAGGGCACCTGTTGGGATGAGCACTGGGTGTTGTATGGAAACCAATGTGACAATAAATTTCACATTAAAAAATAAACAAACAAAACAAAAGGCAAGAAAAGAGAACACAAAGTACTATCTATAACGGAGATAATAGCAAGGCAGTAGATTAAAATCTAAATACCTTTAGCTAAATGTAAATGATTCTAATACTCCAATCAGGGGAAATTTCTAAAATTATTTTTAAAAATATTTGAATACTTTTTACACAAAAAATGTAAGGATACAGAAAGTCTGAAAAAAAGAAGATAAGAATTCTCTATCATAACCAAAGAAAATCTAGAGTAGGTATACTAATATGAAATAAAAACAAACTTTATGGCAAGAATGGGTACTAAGGATAAAGAAATGTTTTCATAATGATAAAGGAGAAGTATACTAGGAAGATATGGCACTTTTAACTGTGTACACATGTAACAGTGGGAGAAATCATATTAGAAATTTTTAGCTACTTCTTTTGTTAACTATTGGAAGAAATAAACAACAAATATCAGTAAGAATTTCAGTTTAAGTATCTCTTAAATATTTTGACATAATTAACATATATAGAACATTGTGTTCAATCATTACAAAATTCATTCTTTGAGGCGCACATTTAATATTTACTCAAATGCACCATATGCTGTCCAATGAAGAAAGTCTTGACAAATTTTAAAGGAGTGAAATAATATATTTTTTGACACAAGTTGAATTAAACTAGAAATCAATTACGAATGACAACATAAAAATCCCCCAATGTGTTAAAGTCAGGCAATCTATTTCTAAATGATGCATAAGTCCCAAAATAAACCTCAGCGAAATCTTGAAAATAGTTTTGAAAAGGGGTGCCTAGGTGGCTCACTTGGTTAAGTGCCGGACTCTTTATTTTGGCTCAGGTCATGACCTCACAGTTTGTGAGACTGAGCCTCACATCTCAGCTTGGGATTCTCTCTCTCCCTCTGACATTCTCCCCTGCTTGCACTCTCTCTCTCTCTCTCTCTCTCTCTCTCTCTCTCTCTTAAAGTAAAGGGAGGAAAAAAGGAAAAAAGAGGAGACATTCAATAATCTAAATAGTTACATCAACAGTTGAGTTGCTGGGACATCTAGCATAGGACTCTTGACCTCTGTTCCTGAGATGGAGCCCTGTGACAGGCAGTGACAGTGCCTGTGCTGACAGTGTGGAGCCTGCTTGGGATTCTCCCTCTCCCTTTCTTTCTGCCCCTCCCCTGCTCTCACTCTCTCTCTCAAAAAATAAATAAATAAATATAAAAAAAAATAGTTGAAAACAGAATAAGCCCAAAAATCTTAAAGAAGCTAGAAACCAAATAGTAAGTCAAATCCAATGAAAATAGAAGCTATTTGAAAAACATGAAGATAACAGTAATGAGTACATTAGGAATCACACAATCAATGACCTTTTTTTTCAGTGTTCCCTTGTAAAGAAAAATAAAATTACTAATCTTTGTCAAAACTTGGGGGTGGGATGGGGAGGGACCTAAGAACAGGTGAATGTGCAGTAATTTTAAAACACAGTATAAGTATAGATCCTATAGAATTAAGAAATTCATAGGATATGAGATACTTAATGTCAATACATGTAACAACTTAAATGGAAAAAAAATTTCTTGAAAATTACCATTTACCAAAACTGACATGGGAAGACATGAAAAATAAAGTATTCCTATCCGTATTAAAAATAATTAATGTGGTGTGTCTGGGTGGCCCAGTCGGTTGAGCAACTGACTTCAGCTCAGGTCATGATCTCACAGTTCATGAGTTCGAGCCCTGCATCAGGCTCTGTGCTGAGAGCTCAGAGCCTGGAACCTGCTTCGGATTCTGTGTCCCCCTCTCTCTCTCTGCCCCTCTCCCACTTACACTCTGTCTCTCTCTCTTTCTCTCTCTCTCTCAAAAATAAATAAACATTAGGAAAAAAATTAAAAATATAAAAATAAAATAAAAATAATGCATAAAAACTAATTTTGTCATACATATGCAAAGATTCTAGGTCCAGATGCTTCAATAGGAAATTGTTCAAAATATGTTGTTTTAAAGTTTATTTATTTATTTTGAGAGAGAGGGAGAGTGAGAGAGACAGGGAGAGCAGGGGAGGGGTAGAGAGAGGGAGAGAGAGCGAGAAAACCAAAACTGTCAGTGCAGAGGCCAACCAACGCCGGGCTTGAACTCACCAGCTGTGAGACGCTGACTTGAGCTGGAACTAAGCGTTTCAGCTATCTCCAAAATGGCTGTAGCAAACAGCTTTTGTAATGGTGACATTATTGGACATTTCCCTCCTGATACTGGCAACTTTTAAAAACTTATACCATCTATCATCAATTTTGTTCAAAATCATACTTTACAATATAGCCTGTGAAAAAGGCAAGAAGAAGAAGAAGATGTAAGTACTTGAAAGGAAGAAATGGAACTCATTTTTCACAGAAAATCTTAAGTGTATTACAGATAAAGTTTTAATGTATGGATAAATTTACAAGGTAGATAGCTTTAAGACAATATGGCAAATCAACTGCATTTCCAGTTATCAAAAAGAAGCTTACAAAAATAAAATTTAAAAATAATATCCTACTAAAAATAAAATCATAAATATCAATTATCCAGGAATTAATCTATTAACAGAGTACAATACCTCAAAATAGAAACCTAGAAAGCATTATGTAGATATTTTTGAAGCTCAAATATTAGTTGCCCAGAAAACTTAGGAGCCAGTTATCCTGGGAAGAAGTTGAGAGGAATTCTGGGTTGCTAGTCATGTTTAATTCCTGGCTTAGGTTGTTGTTACTTAAATGTTGCAAAACTCTATAATGCAACTTAAGTTGCATTTACATTGCAACTTAAGTTGCATTTAAGTTGCAACTTAAATGTTGCAAAACAAAAATATTGCAAAACTCTAGTCTACCTTTCTTTTTATTTTGTGATATCCGTTGAAATATTTATTATATGGTATCAATAAAGATATAAATTTATAGTTTGTGTTTATTTTTCTATGCAGGTGAAACATCAATAAATGACTTAATAAAAAGAAATTAAGAAGTAACAAATTTTATTAAGACATCTTATGATTTGTACATCTTATATCTCTTGGCATACCATCTATATTTGATTTTCTTATTTGAATGCTTTCTTTAAAAATATTTTCAGTATATGCTTTGAATACCAAACTAACTGAGAATGAAGGTGTCTGGGAATTTTTTTTAATATTGTCAATGTTCAACAGCATTTTAGTTGAATATAAGATTCTACATCAGAGTTGTTTTCTTCCAATACTTCAATTATTTCCATTATCTTCTTGCATCCAGGTTGCAAGTATTAAAACTTGATATAAAGCTCATTTTCAGTCCTCACTAGGTGATCAGCTCTTGTTCTTTTGTAGTTAGAATTTTGTTTTGACTTAACCTGACATAAATACAGAAGGCACATTCTTTTCAAGAGCACACTGGATGTTGTACAAAATAAAACGACCATATGCTGACCATACAGCAAATGTAAATGAATTTCAAGGTACTTAAGTTATTCACACGTGTTCTCCGTCCAAAATTCCTGGAGAAAAGCATCTTATTTTATTTCTTTGTTACAAATTCTGCAGAGTACAGATGTGGAGAATCGGTTCTTTCTGATAGATGTCAGGTAGCATTAAATTGGTCGAGTTCTTCTTTTCTGTCCTCTGTATGATAGCCCAAACTGTTTTAGCTGTTGTTGTTTTTTATTGCTTTTATTGTGTGTTTTTGGTGCAAGCCTATTATTTTCCTCAGGTCTTAGGGTTTACTTGCTTCTGATTGACACTTATCAAGCTAATGCATTTAATGATTACGTCCATCTCTGATCACTTCCTCAAATTTAGGTTAAATTTTTCCAAAGTTGACATTGGTAGTTAATTTTTTCCAGTGATGTATTTAGTCTGCTTTAGAGAATAGTGAAAAAAAAATCCCAAAGTACAGGCTAGAATTTGGCAATTCAGGAATAAAATAATAAGGTTTGAAAGAGACAGTGACTACAGAAATGTAGATAAGCAAGATAACTGTCAATAAAATGCTATTTTGGAAAAGGGAAGAAGAAATTAATTTGGGTGGGTGAAATGAATTTACAGTGAAGATAGAAAGACTAAGCCCTAGGAAATGTCCCCCAGAAAAAGATTAGAAAAAGAAAATGAGCCAGTGAAGAGAACACGATAAAAGATTCAAAAAATAGAAAGAAATTGAAAGGTGCAATGTCACAGAAGACAAAAAAGATTTCAATGAGTGTTGACTCTAGGACATAAATCAATACATAGAAACATACAAAAATTGATTTTTTAGAATATTAATTATTTTCTAGTTTATTGACTATGAGCAAATAATCAATTGTTATATATTGGTCAATCCTTGCCTTCCTGATTCTACTTTATGTTTTGTTTTGTTTTTTGTGTGTATGTGTTTTTTAATGTTTAACCTCAGTGAGATGGCTGTAATTATTCTTAAATAACCTCCTATTATTTTCTGGCTATTCGGATTATTTTTAAAATCAAATCTCTTTTCATTGAGTTCTACGTACATCATCTAATTATTACTAAGAGCCTCGTAACTACTGATAATCCTAGAAAGTTGACTAGAATACATTCATAGATATTATTTCTTTCTGTTACTACATCACATCTCTGAAATTATATACCAACAGACGGAGTTCTACACACATAAATAAGAAAACAATGTATTAGTATTAGAAGGAAATTTAAGAAGGCATATATTATTATATGCATAAGATATTGTAACTGGACCAAGGTTTGTACAAAGTCATGACACCAAGGCTTTTCTTTGCACAAAGCAACTTTATTCCCACTGGCATGGGCTCAGTTGGGTTCATACCTGCAAAACTGAGCCCTGAGTGCAGTGAGGTGCAGTCTTTTATCAATTTTCTACTTCTTTGTCTCCTTACACAGTAACACATAGATATGCGGTCTGATTGGGCGGTCTCATGTTACAGGGTCACGATGGATGTCATGTACAGATATAGTACAGACAGAGTCATGTAGAATGTCATGTATGCATCTAGTCTGGTTGCCTTCCCTTATCTTGAGGGGTTTTTTTTTTCTCTCACCACATTCCTTAGGGTGGGGACTCTACCACATTCACCCCTTTGGTGCACCTTTACTGTGGTAGGGGTGGCCAAAATGATAGTGAACGGGCCCCTCCACAGGGGCTTTACGGGCCGGACATTCCATTCTTTTACCTATATAGCGTCTCTTGGTTTAAAGGAGTGAGCGTCTGTGGTCAGACCCACAGGTAATCGCTCCCTAACCCAGTGGTGTAAGGTGGTTAGGGTAAAGCCAAGGGCCTGCCTCTGTTGCCTTAGGGTTAGATTGCCTATCTCATTTAAATCCCCCATTCTGCCCTCGATAAGGGGGGGAGGGCGCCCATAAAGGTTTTCATAAGGGGAGAACCCAGTCTGCTTTGTGGGGCTACACCTGATTCTTAACAAGGCTGCTGGCAACACCTCGTCCCAGTGTAGGTGGGTCTCCTGGCACGGTTCACTTAACTGCAGCTTCAGGGTGCGGTTCATTCATTCCACCTTCCCAGAGCTCTGGGGTTGGTATGTCATGTGCAACTTCCAGGTGACCTCCAGCCCCTTTGCCACCAACTGCACCACCTCAGCCATGAACGCTGGTCGGCTATCTGACTCCATAGTGATAGGGATCTCAAATCGAGGAATGATTTCTTTTAGAAGAAGCTGAGCCATGTTCCGTGCCTTTTTCTGTGTGAGTAGGGAAGGCTTCTGCCCAGTCCAAGAACATGCACACAAAGACAACAGATATTTACAGCCTCGGACCTGGGAAGCTCAGTGAAGTCCACCATCATATTTTCCAAGGGGGCTCCCCTGACACTCTGCACCTCAGGAGGCGCCTTGGGTCCCCGGTGTGGGCTATTCGGGCACATGTTTCACATTTTTTGCATACTGCTCAGGCTATGCTGGAGACTCGAGGGTTGTAGAAATGTCAGCTCCAAGAGCTGTCTGGCCAATATGGGTTTCCTGATTGAACTGCTTGACAAAGGCTGGAGTCAGGGCCTCAGGAATTCCTACTGGGCCATCTTCAAATATCCACCATCCACCTGGGAGGTAGCTTCCATTTTTCAATATTAAATCAGGTACTCTCCTGTGGTGAAGTAATTAGGGTCACATTCTGCCAGTGGACCAGGGAACAGTGTGGCAGTTAAAGCTGCTGATTCCACTGTTCCTTTGGAGGCCACAAGCTTTGTCTCTCAGTCTGTCTTATGGTTTCCCCATACAGCCATGATGTCTCCCTTTTGATGTTCCCAACAATGCATGACTGCCATTCTCTTAGGGGCCCACATAGTGTCTAAGAGTTCAAGGATTTCCTTACTATACTTTATGTCTTTCCCTCCTGAGTTTATTAGACCCTTCTCTTTATATAAAGCCCCATGTACTTGGAGGGTGGTGAAGGCGTACTTAGAGTCTGTTTATATATTAACACATATCCCTGCTGGCAGTTGGAGGGCTCAGGCTAGAGTGATGAGCTCTGCCTTTTGTGCCAAAGTCCCCCTTGGCAGGGGTTTGGCCTCAATGACAGAATTCAGGGTCACCATGAAGTAACCTGCAAGGGACTCTCTCTCTTTTACAAATCTGCATCAGGGTCCTTGAGGGACTGGTCTTTTCAGTCTGGTCAGCTAGAGAAAACATCATCCATGACTTAATGCAGTCATGGTCTGGCTGGCTTGGCCCAACAGGAAGTAGGCTTGTGGGGTTTAGGGTCCACACTACTAGGTGAATGTGCGGGTGTTCACAAAGCATTCCCTAATATCTGACCATCCTGGTATCGGTTAGCCAGTTTTGTCCCTTGCATTCCATTAATGTCAATACTGAATGTGGCACTTGGACTGTCAATTATTGTCCCATAGTTCCCTTGTAAGTCTCAGACACTAAGAGGGCTATGGCTGCAAGTGGCTGTAGGCAGCGGGACCAGACTTGGGCAACAGAGTCAAGTTGCTTGGAGAGATATGCCACCAGACAATGCCATGACCCCAACATCTGGGTTAGGACTCTCACCACAATACCAGTGTGCTTGTGGACATACAAGCAAAAAGGCTTGGTCATATCTGGGAGCCCCAAACCAAGCGCATTAGTGAGGGCTCACTTTATTTCCTCAAAGGTTTTTTTGCTGTACTGATTCCCACATCAGGAGCTCCTAGTATCCTCCCTTTGTAGCCTCATAGAGGGGTTTCGCTGGGACTGAAAAGTTAGATATCCAGATTCTACAGAAACCTGCTGCCTTGAGAAACTCCTGAACCTGGTGTTGGGTTGACAGGGCCCGAGAGAGCAAATGGCCTGCTTCTTCTCTGGGCTGAGTTGGTGCTACTCCTGGGACAGGTGGAAGCCAAGATATGTGACTTTCTCTTGACAGATTTGGGCCTTTTTCCTTGAGACCTTGAAGCCAGTTTTCCATAGAAGGGTAAGGAGCTGCTGTGTCCCTTCATGCAATCCTCCTGGGATCTTCCAGTCAGAAGCAAGTCTTCTACGTACTGAAGCAGGACATAGTCATATTGATCTGTTGGGAAAGGTTTTTTTTTTAATCTTTTTATGTTTATTTATTTTTGAGAGAGAGACAGAGAGACAGCGTGAGTGCAAAAGGGACAGAGAGAAAGGGAGACACAGAGTCTGAGGCAAGGTCCAGGCTCTGGCCTGTCATCACAGAGCCGGAGGCAGGGCTCAAACTCATGAACCATGAGATCCTGACCTGAGCCAAAGTCAGATGCTTAACCAACTGAGCCACCCAGGTGCTCCTGCTGGGCAGGCTTTTAAGTCAGAGGCTAATGCGGTGACAAAAATGGTTGGGGCGTTTTTGAACCGTTGAGGCAATCTGGTCCAAGTCAACCAGCCCTTATCATCATTTTTAGGATCCTCCCTCTGGAAGGGAAGATCCATTGGCTCTGGGGGCCAGGCGGATGCAGAAGAAGGCATCTTTGAAGTCCAAGCAGGTGAAGAAGGCATATTCAGCAGGAATGAGCCCCAAAAGTGTATAGGGATTCAGGAGTGTGTATGGTGACAGTGGCCTGGTTTACTGCTCACAAGTCCTGAACCTGCCAATAGTTATCGGAGCCGGGCTTTTGGACAGGTAAAAGGAACGTGTTCTAAGGTGACTGGCATGGCCAGAGGATCCCATACTTTAAAAGCCTTTCCAGGTATTTGAAAAATAAAGACTCATGATTTTGAGAGTCTTTATATTATATTATCAGTAATTATCAGTAAAAAAATAAGTGAATTTTTAATCATTGAAATGAGGTGCCACAAAAAGAATCAAGAAAAAAAAGCAGAGAAAATGTAAGTAATCAGTGAAAAATATATGATTCAACGTGAAATTAAACTTGGCTATTGATTCTAGGCAAGTGGGATACAATTATATGATTTGGAGAACAGAATGCAAAGAACAACAGGTAAAACAGGCACAAATAACAAACGGTTACATTTTAATATCAAATGGAAGAGACAGAGAAGAAGAAATGTTAAAAGAAAACAAAAATTCTTACAAGACCTCTTTACAGGCAAGGTAAAGACAAAATATGTCAGAGAAACTTCTGCCAGGTGGTTGCTCTAATGTTTTGGTCCCACTGCTCAATAAGAACTATAATAGAATATTGCACAAGAAAATGCACAAGTCATTTAATGTAAAAATTCAGCGTATGGCTGCTGATGGATTTTATTTATAGGAAAAAGAAGTTTAGAGTAATATAAAGTTCACAGAAGTATGCTTATTGATGAAATGCCAAATAAGTGGATCATGCTATGATAGTTTCAATAACTTGCTTCAGGAAGACAGTTTTTTATTTAGGAAAATAAAAGAGAATGGAACTAAAATAGTAAAATGTGAAATACAGAAACAGAATTGCATATGAATGAGTATAAAGAGAAAATTAAATGGATTCATTAAGCAAGTGGGGAGGGAGGCAATATGATAGAGGTATCTGAAAAAAAATAATAATACATGGACGGGGAGAGAGAAAATCTAGGTTAGAGGAAACCTAACAAAGAAAGAAAGAAAGAAATAGAGGCAGAAAGAAAGAAAGAGAAAGAGAAAGAAAGAAAGAAAGAAAGAAAGAAAGAAAGAAAGAAAGAAAGAAAGAAAGAAAACCAGATATAAAAAAGTAGAAAAATATGGAAGGAATAATGCAACTGAAAAACATAACTGATAAAATACTCATCTTTCAAAATGTGAGGATATATATCCTCACCAACTCTGTGGAGGGGTATTTTAGAATATTTGAATATATTAGCATAGGGAATAGCAGGAAACCAACTCACGACAAAATATATAATTACTTATTTCTGCCTATTTGGTTTGAAATACTTCTAAAAGTTAACAAAATGATTACAGAGTTTCCATTCCTCAAGTGTCAGACCATAACAAATTACCACAAACTTTGTGAGTTAAAAAAATATCCAATTGTTATCTCACAGTTTTGTAGAAGTCCAGGAAGGTGCTACTGGATTTTTTTTTAATTTTTAAAAAATGTTTATTTATTTTCGAGAGAGCACAAGCCAGCGGGTGGTGGCAGAGGGAGAGGGGAATAGAGGATGTGAGGCGGGCTCTGTGCTGACAGCAGCAAGCCCAGCTGGAACTCACGAACCCTGAGATCATGTTCTGAGTCTAAGTCAGACAGACGCTCAACAACTGAGCCACCCAGGTGCCCCCCTCCTGGATTCTTTACTTAGGAACTCACATGGCCAAATTCAAGGCATCAGTAAGACTGGTACTTCTCTGGAAGCTTTGGGACAAAAGTTACCTTCAAACTCATTCGCTTCCTAGAAGGACTCAATTCCTTATGATTGTAGCCTTAATGATGTTATTTCCTTTCTGGTGGTCACTTGGGGCTCATCTCAGCTGCTAGAGGGCACTCGCTGATCCTGGCATGAAGTCCCTTCTATCTTTCAAACAGTACCTATGCACTAAATCCTTATGCCTCAATCTCTGTGACTACTCGGGCTGTGAGCCAGAGAAAACTCTTCTAAGGAATTCCTGTGATTAGGTTAGGCCTGCCTCTACAGAAAGTAAGATCGCTGCTTATTCTCCAAGACACAATTCAAGATGGTGTATCTCATAAATGAAATGTGATTATGAAAGTGCTTTTATATCTGTACCTAAATTATTTTACTTTCCTCAGCCCTCGATGGCTCTTTCACTCTAAGAGATTCTGTCCTGCTAGGAACAACAACTATTGAAAGGAAATAATAAAGGTAGTAAATTACTGGTGGTTGCCTCTAGCAAATAGGAAAATAAAGAATAAAGTTCCCCCTTCGAACAATACCTGGTGCCAGAATTTGCTGATGATCCTTGACTCTCTAAGTCCAAATGCTTAAACTCATAGATGCTGACATTCTGTTTTATTTGGCTCTTTGATCTTACAAAATAGTTTTTGAAAGCTTGGAAAAAACACACATCTATTTTAGAACAGCTAAAATAACAGCTTCCTCAGTAGAATACGGTTCCCCATTTCTATTTGGAAAGGTGTAGGTTGAACTACAAGTGTACTTACTAGTTTCAATGAGGAAAGATCAGTAATAGAGATAGGGTTTCCAGGCTGTTAAATATGAATATAGAGATTGGGAGGACAAAAAAATAACCATCATATACAAACTTCAAAGAAATTAGTTTTCCCTTCCCTTCTAGTACTGCTCCTCCACTAGCTGTTTGTCAGTTTCTCTCTCTCGACCAGTTCATGAATATAGAACTCCTTCAAATGTTATTTCCTTTAGTCATCCTGTCACTATATCATCTTTTTACCATTCTCTTAGAGGTGATTCTTCATATCCTGAGTATTCTTCTGAGCCTGTACCTGAATGACCATCTATCCCTATTCAACTTCAAAACAGTGGAAAATCCCACCATTTGCAACAACATGTATGGAACTTGAAGACATGCTAAGTTAAATAAGTCAGTCACACAAGGACAAATACTACATGATTCCATTTACATGAGGTATCTAAAACAGTCAAACTTATAGAAGCAGAAAATAGAAAGGTGGTTGCCAGGCAATGTGGGGAGGGAGAAATGAGAAGCTATTCAACAGGTATAAAGTTAGTTACACAGGTGAGTTCTGCGATATACAACATAATACCTCTGGTTAACACTGTATTGTGTACTTCAAATATTGTTAGTGGGGAGGATCCAAATGGCAGAGAAGTAGAGGGACCTGAAGTTCCCTCGTCCTTCAAACACAGCAGTGTTGAGGTCAGACTTTGAATTCTAAGAGTCCGGACTATAGAGTGACAGAGACGTCTCCGGGGACCCACGGGGACAAACTGGCGGGGGATAGGTGGGTGACCGCGAACTGGGAGAGATAAATCGGGCTGTATACGCATGGAGGGGACAGATCCCCATCTGCAGAGAGACAAAGAGAAGAGAAAGAGAGGCTGTGAAAGTATAGGACAGTATCTGGACAAAAGAAAAACCATGGACCAGGACTGACAAAGATCTAATCTCTAACTGTGGGGCTTTCTCCGCACTGGGGCTGACTGAGCTGTTTGCACATCTAGGGAGGAGAGGAGCCAGCCCTGGGTTCAGTAACTAGTCCAGAGGTGCAGTCCACAGTGAGAGAAAGCAATCCTCTCCCTGGAGGGCTGTGGGAAGAAGGACAAAGGACAAAGTGTTGTTCAAAGGACAAAGACTGCCTGCGCCCGCCAGCCAGAGGCCACATATCAGTGGCGTGGAGGAGCACTTCTCGGGAACTAGGACACATGAAGTGACACTCTAAGACACTGGGGTTTGAATCCCCGCCTAGCACCAGGTGGCAGGGGAGTCAAGTCAGCAGAGCGGGACAAACTGCCTCATTCATGACCACAGCACTCTGAAGACACTGTGAGGAACAAAGTGGTTTGAGACACTGGTCCATGGAGGAGAGACTGGGGTGTCGTCATTTTTTACCCATTATCAACAACGTGGGGATTCCGGGAAGGGACAAGGGGCTCACGGTGGAGGCAGGACCTGCCTACACCAAACCACGCCCTCTGCACTTGGTAACTGCTTATCCACCAGAGATTGACGATTGACGCTGACCAACCAGACAGCCCCTCCTCCAGACCAGCGCTGCCCCTGGTTCCAAGGCACCCAGCATTTCTGCATTTTCTGATTTAATTCTTGGACAATTCATACACACACACACACACACACACACACACACACACACACACACTTTTCTTCCTTTTCTCCTTATTATTTCTCCCCTCCTCTAGTCTGGTTATTCTGGTTGTTGGTTTGTTTAAGCAGACAAATTTAATCCATTTCTTTATACCTGTTCTATATCTCCTTTATTTTCCTCTCTCTTTCTCTGGATTAAGCCATATAGTTTCTCTGCCTGGTCAATTTTCATTTCTTTTCTTTTTCCCTGCCCTGTTGTTTTATTGTAGCTGGTGTGTTTTGTTTTGTTTTGTTTCTGTTTTTTGTTTGTTTGCTTGCTTTTCTTTTCCAGGGATATTTCAATGAACAAATCAAAGCACTCCTGGTGGAGGGTCCAAAACATCACTACAAGTAGGGAGATAAAGCAACCAAAGTCACAACAACAGAGAGCAAGTAACACACTTCAAAAAACACCTGCTGAAGGGCCAAGTCCTAGACATTGTATGACCCTCTTTAATATAGTAGTGCTCGCAGGTGCAGAACACATAACAAGCTTTTAATACACACAAGGGACAGAAAACTAGCCACAATGACAAAATGTAAGAATTCTCCTCAAAAGAAATTCCAGGAAGAAATGACAGCTAAAGAATTAATCAAAACAGACATAAACAATATCACTGAACAAGAATTTAGAATAATAGTCATAAATTAATCACTGGCCTTGAAAAAAAGCATAGAAGACAGCAGAGAATCTATTGCTGCAGGGATCAAGGAACTAAAACAGAGTCATGATGAATTAAAAAATGCTCTAAATGAGGATCACCTCGGTGGCTCAGTAGGTTAAGTGTTCGAATTAGGCTCGGGTCATGATCTCACCACTTGTGAGTTCAAGCCCCACATTGAGCTCTGGGCTAACAGCTCAGAGCCTGGAGCCTGCTTCAGATACTGTGTCTCCATCTCTCTCTCCCTCTCACATTCTGTCTCTCTCTCTCTCAAAAATTAATAAATATTTAAATTTTAAAAAATGCTGTTCAATGAGATACAAAATAAACTAGAGGTGGTGGCAGTGAGGATTAACGAGGCAGAGGGGAGAATAAGTGAAATAGAAGATAAAATTATGGAAAAATATGAATCTGAGAAAAAGAGAGATAAAAAAATATCTAGACCATGAGGGGAGAATTAGAGAACTAATTTATTTAATGAAATGTAATAATATGCATATCATAAGAGTTCCAGAAGATGAAAAGAGAGAAGGGGGTGGAAGGTGTACTTGAACAAATCACAGCTGAGAACTTCCAATATGGGGAAGGAAATACACGTTGAAATTCAGGAGGCACAGAGAACTCCCTTCAGACATAACTTGAATCGATCTTCTGCAGAATACATCATAGTGAAACTGGCAACATACAAAGATAAAGAGAGAATTCTGAAAGCAGCTAGGGACAAACGGGCCTTAACCTACAAGGGTAGACACATAAGGGTAGTAGCAGACCGATCAACTGAAACTTGGCAGGCCAGAAATGGTGGCAGGAGATTTTCAATGTGCTATATAGGAAAAATATGCAGCCAAAATCCTTTATCCAGCAGCCTGTCATTCAGAATAGGAGGAGAGACAAAGGTTTTCTCAGACAAAAAAAAAAAACCCAAAAACCAAAAAATAAAAAACTGAAGGAGTTCATCACCACTAAACCAGCCCTACGAGAGATCCTAAGGGGGACTCTGAGTGGAATGTTGCAGACCAGAGACAAAGGACCAGAGACATCACTATAAGCATGAAACCTACAGATAACACAATGATTCTAAATCCATATCCTTCAATAATAACACTGAATGTAAATGGACTAAATGCTCCTATCAAAAGACATGGTATCAGATTGGATAAAAAAACAAGACCCATCTATTTGCTGTCTACAAGAGACCCATTTTCGATCTGAGGACACCTTCAGATTGACAGGATGGAGAACTATCTATCATGCACTGGAAGTCAAAAGAAAGCTGGAGTAGCCATACTTATATCACACAAACTAGATTTTAAACTAAAGTCTGTAACAAGAGATGAAGATGGGCATTATATCATTATTATGGGTTCTATCCACCAAGAGGAGCTACAATTAAAAACAATTATAAATGTTTATGCACTCAGTTCAGAAGCACCCAAATATTTAAAACAATCACAAACATAAGCAATCTTATTGGTAAGAATGTGGTAATTGCAGGGGACTTTAATAGTCCACTTGCAACAACTGACATGATCATCTAGCAGAGAATCAATAAAGAAACAATGGCCTTGAATGATCCACCTGACCCGATGTACATGACATATATTCAGAGCTTATCAACCTAAAACAGCAGAATACACATTCTTCTTGTGTGCACATGGAACATTCTCCAACATAGATCACATACTGGGCCACAAAACAGCCCTCAATAAATATAAAAGAACTGAGATCAAACCAAGCACATTTTCAGATCACAATTCTATGAAACTTGAAATCAGCCACAGGGAAAAGTTTGGAAAACCTCCAAATGCATGGAGGTTAAAGAATATCCTACTAAACAATGAATGGGTCAACCAGGCAATTAAAGAAGAAATTAAAAAACATGAGGAAACAAATGAAAATAAAAACATGACAGTTAAAACCCTTTGGGATGCAGCAAGGCAGGCCTGAGAGGAAAATACATTGCAATCCAGGCCTATCTCAAGAAACAAGAAAAATCCCAAATACAAAATCTAACAGCACACCTAAAGGAACTAGAAGCAGAACAGCAAAGAAACCCCAAGGTTAGCAGCCGAAGAGAAATAATAAAGATTAAAGCAGAAATAAATAATATAGAACCCCCCCAAAAACAGTAAAACAGATCAATGAAAGTAAGAGCTAGTTTTTTTAAAAAATAAGCAAAATTGATAAACTCCTACCCAGATTTCTCAAAAAGAAAAGAGAGAAAACCCAAATAGATAAAATCATGAACAGAGGTGGACTTATCACAACCAATCCCTCATAAATATAAGTAATCATCAGAGAATACCATGAAAAATTATATGCCAACCAACTGGACAACCTGGAAGAAATGGACAAATTCCTAGACACCCACACACTAGCAAAACTGAAATGGGAAGAAAATTTGAACGGACCCATAACTAGTGAAGAAAATGAATCAGTTATCAAAAAATCTTCCCAAAATAAGAGTCCTGGGCCTGATGGCTTCCCTGGGAAATCCTACCAGATATTTAAAGCAGAGTTAGTAGCTATCCTTCTCAAGGTGTTCCAAAAAATACAAACGGAAGGAAAGCTTCCAGACTCATTCTATGAAGCCAGCATTACCTTGATTCCCAAACCAGACAGAGACCCCACAAAAAAGAAGAGATATAGGTCAATATCCCTAATGAACATGGAAACAAAAATTCTCAACAAGATACTAGCAAATCAAATTAAACAGCATATTAAAAGAATTACCCACCATGATCAAGTGGGATTCATTCTTGGGCTGCAGGGCTGGTTCAACATTCAAAATCAATCAATGTGATACATCATATTAATGAAAGAAAGGATAAGAACCATATGATCCTGTCAATAGATGCAGAAAAAGTATTTGACAAAATACAGCATCCTCTCTTGATAAAAATCCTCAAGAAAGTCAGGATAGAAGGAAAATTTCTAATCATAAAAGACATATATGAAAAGCCCACAGCTAATATCATCCTCAATGGGGAAAAACTGAGAGCTTTCTCCCTGAGATCAGGAACACGACAGGGATATCCTGGGATCAGGAACACGATCAGGTGACAAGACAGGGTCACCACTGTTGTTTAGCATAGTGTTGGGAGTCCTAGCATCAGCAATCAGACAACAAAAGGAAATCAAAGGCATCAAAATTGGCAAAGAAGAAGTCAAACTTTGACTTTTTTGCAGACGACATGATACTCTACATGGAAAACCTGAAAGACTCCACCCAAAGGCTGCTAGAACTTTGAGCAAAGTCACAGGATACAAAATCAACATACAGAAATCGGTTGCATTTCAATACACCAATAACGAAGCAATAGAAAGAGAAATCAAGAAACTGATCCCATTTACAGTTGTACCTAGAACCATAAAATACCTAGGAATAAACCTAACCAAATATATAAAAGATCTGTATGCTGAAAACTACAGAAAATTTATGATGGAAATTGAAGAAGACACAAGGAAATTGAAAAACATTCCATGCTCATGGATTAGAAGAATAAATATTGTTAAAACATCAATACTGCCCAAAGCAATCTACACATTCAATGCAATCCCAATGAAAACTGTACTGGCATTCTTCCCAAAGTTAGAACAAACCATCCTAAAATTTTCATGGAACCACAAAAGACCCCAAATAGGCAAAGTAATATTGAAGAGGAAAACCAAAGCGGGAGGCATCACAATCCCAGACGTTAGCATCTACTACAAAGCTGTAATCATCAAGACAGTATGGTATTGGCATAAAACAGACACATATACCAATGGAATAGAATAGAGAACCCAGAATTGGACCCACAAATGTATGGCCAACTAATCTTTGACAAAGCAGGAAAGAATATACAATGGAAAAAAGTCTCTTTAGCAAATGATGCTGGGAGAACTGGACAGCAACATGCAGAAGAATAAAACTGGACCACTTTCTTATACCATAATTAAAAATAAACTCAAAATGGATGAAAGACCTAAATTTGAGACAGGAAACTATCAAAACCCTAGAGAAGAAAGCAGGCAACAACCTCTTTGGCCTCAACCACAGCAATTTCTTGCTCAACACATCTCCAAAGGCAAGGGAATTAACAGCAAAAATGAACTATTGGGACCTCATCAAGATAAAAAGCTTCTGCACTGCAAAGAAAATAGTCAACTAAACTAAAAGTCAACCAAAGGAATGGGAAAAGATATTTGCAAATAACATATTGGATAAAAGGTTAGTATCCAAAATCTAGAAAGAACTTACCAAACTCAACACCCAAAAAACAAATAATCCAGTGAAGAAATGGACAGAAGATATGAATAGACACTTTTCCAAAAAAGACATTCAGATGGCCAACAGGCACATAAAAGGATGCTCACCATCACTCCCCATCAGGGAAATACAAATCAAAACCACACTGAGGTACCACCTCACACTGGTCAGAGTAGCTAAAATTAACAACTCAGGAAAAAACAGATGCTGGAGAGGATGTGAAGAAATGGGAACACTCTTGCATTATTGGTGGGAATGAAAACTGGTGCAGCCACTCTGGAAAACAGTGGGGAGGTTTTTCAAAAAATTAAAAATAGAACTACCCTACAACACAGCAATAGCACTACTAGGAATTTATCCAAAGGATACAGGAGTGCTGATTCATAGGGCACATGTACTCCAATGTTTATAGTGGCACTTTCAACAATAGCCAAATTATGGAAAGAGCCTAAATGGCCATCAACTGACAAATGGATAAAGAAGATGTGGTTTATATATACAATGGAATACTACTTGGCAATGAGAAAGAATGAAATCTGGCTATTTGCAGCAACATGGATGGAACTGGAAGGTATTATGCTGAGTGAAATAAGTCAGCCAGAGAAAGACAGACATCATATGCTTTCACTCATATGTGGAACTTGAGAAACTTAACAGAAGACCATCGAGGAAAGGAAGGGGAAAAAAATACTTATAAACAGAGAGGGAGGGAGGCAAACCATAAGAAAGGGTTAAATACAGAGAACAAGCTAAGGGTTGATGGGGGTTGGGGGAGAGGGGAAAGTGGGTTGATGGGCATTGAGGAGGGCACTTGTCGGGATGGGCACTGGGTGTTGTATGTAAGTGATGAACCATGGGAATCTACTCCCCAAACCAAGAGCACACTATACACACTGTTTGACAATAAATTATATTAAAAAATAAATTAAAAAAATATTTAAACATAAATTTTGTTAAGAGTTAGATCTCATGTTAAGTGTTCTTAGCATGAAAAACAAACAAAAAGAGACCTAAGGAAACTTTTGGAGGTGATGGATATGTTTATTATTTTGATTGCAGTGTCATTAGCATATGCATATGCCCAAAGTCATCAAATTGTATTCATTAAATATGTGCAGTGTTGTGTATATAAATTATACTTCAATAAAGCTTTAAAAAATGAAAATAAAAGATGGCTTCAGACCAAAAAAAAAAAAAAGACTTTTTTGGTGGCACTAACATAAATGAGAAAAACAAATGACTTATGTAACTAAGCCCAGGGGTAATCTGGTTTCAGGTAAAGTGATGTAAAGATCCAAAAGAAGTAATCAGAATTCAGCTTATCTTCGTTATCTATCCTTCCTTGGGTTTGGACCCATTTTCACAGAAACACTTCCCTCATGTACAAGACCATATAATATCTCACTTAAAATTTAGTGCTATAGGAGCGCCTGGGTGGTTCAGTTGTTTAAACGTCCAACTTTGGCTCAGGTCATGAGCTCATGGTTTGTGGGTTCAAGCCCCACATCAGGCTCTGTGTTGACAGCTGAGTCTGGATCCTGCTTTGGATTCTGTGTCTCCCTCTCTCTCTGCCCCTCCCCAGCTTGTGCTCTATCTCTCTTTCTCTCTCTTTCTCTCTCTCTCAAAAATAAGTAAACATTAAACAAATTTTTTTAATTTAGTGCTAGGAAAAGCTTTCCAAACTTATGATTAAAACCAAAGTCCTACACCAGATTCTCTTTAGCCAGAATTGGGTCCTGGCACTGGATGCTCTATTTCAATCAGCACAATCATAGATAAATAATTTGTGTCCCATCTGGGAGAATGACTGGGGTATACTGTGGGAGGGCTTTGATTGTGAAGTGGAAGAATGTGACTTATAGACTAGGATTTCTATAGATCACCTGCCGTAGAAACATACTGAGCTCTAATAGCCCATTACTTCTTGGATAGACTATATTTAAATCAAAGTGATTAATGAAGCATATTATCATTATTATTTTAATTATTACAGTTCCTTGCATTACTGTTTGGAAGGACAATGGTCTGAAGCAATTCAGATCCTCCTGATATCTTTTATTGGCCTGCATTCATACTAATTTGTTCTCTGTGCCCACTTTTATCTATTGGGAGTTTCCAGACTGTTATGATTAGGCTTGGAATAGATTGAACTGGTTCTAACTTGCCTTATAGCATTCATTTAGGAAGGAATTTAAGACCTTCTAGCCATTGATTTCATCATGCCCTTCCCAGCCCTTACTATTATGTTCCCCTTCATGCTCCATTCATAAGGGTATTCTTTTTTTCCCCACTTCCAGATTTACACATGCTTAGTGAGTGAATGAGTGCATGAATATTTCTTAAAGTAATTACTCATTTTATGTTCCCTTTGTACTTCAGAGTATTTTATACCTTTAGACTTAAATGCATTTCTTTCAACCTAAGTCCAAATTAAGTACAATTTCATCATAAAGATTTATCGCTTCCCTAAAGAAATGTTTTTCAATTTTTTTTGCATATATATACTTCATGCTTTATTTGATTCTGCTCTGATTTTTTTTTTTTTGGTTTCTGTTTTTTTTATAATCCTTCTCCCAAGAGTAAAATGCACACTAGTTTCATTCCTTCATTTCTGCAGCACACATTTCTAACACAGTTGTTGCTCAAAAAATGTTATTTGGTGGATAAAATAGTTGTATAATTTAGCATTGTTCATATATTGCTTGCTACATATATGTAGCAGTTTTGTTCCCTAACTATTCTTAGTTGGGAGCCATCAAAAGGTACAGAACTGTACTTACTGTATAGACTCAAGCATGCTATGGATAGAAATAAGTAATTTTTCACTTACTACTTATTAGAATCCTGACCTACAAAGTACTCAAATTGACATAGGCCTGAATGTTACTGGAAAATACCTTTTTGTGAGTGTGGTGTGTGTGTGTGTTAAATTAACATACAGTGTTACATTAGTTCCCACTGTACAATATAGTGATTAAACAATTCTATGCATTACTCAGTACTCAAGGTAAGTGTATTCTTTTTTTTTTAATTTTTTTTTAACATTTATTTATTTTTGAGACAGAGAGAGACAGAGCATGAACGGGGGAGGGTCAGAGAGAGAGGGAGACACAGAATCCGAAACAGGCTCCAGGCTCTGAGTGGTCAGCACAGAGCCCGATGCGGGGCTCGAACCCACAGACAGTGAGATCGTGACCTGAGCTGAAGTCTGACACTTAACTGACTGAGCCACCCAGGCGCCCCAAGGTAAGTGTATTCTTAATCCCCTTCACCTATTTCAACTATCCCGGCACCCACCTCCTCCCTGCTAACCATCAGTTTGTTCTCTATATTTAAGAGTCTGTTTCTTTGTCTCTTCTATCTTTGTTTTGTTTCTTACATTCCTCATATGAGTGATATCATATATTTGTGTTTCTCTGACTTATTTCATTTAGCATTATGCCCTCCGGATCCATCATTGTTGCTATAAATGGCAAATTCTTTTTATGGTTGAATAATATTCCAAAGTGTGTGTGTGTGTGTGTGTGTGTGTGTGTATACTCCTTTTTTTAACAATGTAAATATTAAATACGTAATACATAAATATTAACACAGTACTGCACAAGCAAGGGGTGAAACAGGAAATCAAATGGCAAATCAAAATATGTCTCAAAACAAAAGAAAAAGAAAACACAACATTCCAAAACCTATGGGATGCAGCAAAAGCAGATGTTAGAATGAAATTATGCTATAAATGTGCTTGTATTAAGAAAAAAAGTTCAAGTAAAAAACTCTTAACATACATAATGTTTTCACTTGTAGTAAATAACTTGCTTTTTTATACTGATAATTAAAGGCTGTTGCAACCATTAAGAAAAATGACAGACTTTTAGTAGTAATTAGTTAACCTTTATAGCAATGGAAACTTTAATTTGCTACTTTAATGCATTAGAACAGCAAAGGACAAGATCAAATCAGCATGGTCTTATTTAGAATACAACATTCAAATTCACTAAATGCTTTCTGGTCTTTTCTGAGTCCTAACTCAATGTTTAGAATCTATGAAGACAGGAGACAAATCAAGATATGGATTCTATTCTATGTTTTTCATGTGGTTAAATATATTTAGCAAAATGTAAATAGTACAGATTTCACAAGCAAAATTTATTTTCATATGTAGAAAAATGTTTCATGTAAATGATGTTTCTTCCTCTGTATAAATCACTGTAAAAATTAGAAAACTAGTTTTAATATTTATCATTGAATAATCATCGTTTCCTATGATTCCAATTACCAATTACAAAAACTTTTGACACTTCATTCTTAGTCAGCTATGTGGGTCAATTAAGATTTCAATGTAATTAGTACGTATATGATTACTATGGATGACATATTTGACTTTTATTTCCAATAGTTTAAAAGAAAAACATTTAAATCCTTAATAATAAATATTTTAGGTTTGCCAAATGTTCTTTCCAGTCGCCTTTTTCTAGATATCATGGTTAATGAATCAATTTTTACCTAAGTTTGCTCAAATTGAGGACAAAATGAAGTTTCAGCTACTTCTTTTAATTTTCGGTTTACTTTCTACCTGGGTATTAATACGGGTGCTGTGAGACAACAGTAACAACTATGAACTGTAGATTGCTCTGTGGATCTGCAATAAAAGAATCTTTCTTTTCCAGAAAGTTCCCATTGCTTGAAAGGAGATCAGTAAAGAAATTTGCATAGACTTTGCATGCACTGAAATATGCTCTTCCTAAACAAATGGTTTCTAGTATATAAACTAGTTGATGTTCTCCATAAAAACACCAATAAAGTCAAACATTAGCTGGGAGACATAGGAACCCCAACAGACTTTAGGGCCAAGTTCTATATTCTGTCACTTATGCGTTTCCCCTTCTTGTTAATGATATTGAGTTATGCATATTCAATTTCTAGCCATTTCATCAACAGATTTTGCCTGTGACTAAGAGTCTCTTTTATTATCTCCATCACATGATAGTCCATTGGCTCAAAAATCATCATTTCTAGAAAACTGAATGCTTTGTAAAAGTGTAAATTATACATACACATGTGCCTGTAGATTTAGGATGCTATTGACTTTTTTTCTAACTATGAAGAAGAGATCTATCTATTCATTGTTATTACTACTTAGAAATACAAAATAATTCTGTTATTTCTACACTATCGTTTCTGATACAGAAGACCACTTCATCCTGATAAAACTCACACACAATTTAGCACAGAATAGCAAGTAGGTTTCATTTCTCTCTCTTTTTTTAAGTTTATTTATTTATTTTAAGAGAGAGAGAGAGACAGCAGAGGAGCAGCAGAGAGGGAGAGACAGAATCCCAAGCAGGCTCCATGCCATCAGCATGGAGCCCAATGCTGGGCTCGACTCAAGAACCATGAGGTCATGACCAGAGCTGAGATCAAAAGTCAGATGCTTAACCAACTGAGCAACCCAGGCACCCCTAGCAAGTAGGTTTCAAAACAACTGAGTTGTACATTAACCAATTCTATATTTCCCATCATATCTTCTATCAACTATCCGTCATATTCCTTCTCTCATATTACTTTCTGTCATTCTTCATATTCTGTCATATTATTTACCTAATAATAAAAAAGCAGAAACGAGCCAATTGTTCACTTTTCTATATAGGCATGCATTGTGGTCACTCAAACCTTGTCTAGTAAATGTCTTGTTAAATAAATTGCCTCATTTGATACAGAAGCCATGGATTGGTGCTAACCATGGGGGAAATATAAAAACAATATGCAGGTCTTGTACAAGAAAATGTAAGCACAAATTATGGAATCTCCTATTTTAAAGATTCATGGTTTCTTAAAATTTATGTGATTTTTCTAATTGTAATTTTCTCTAGAATTTGATATAGAATAGTAAATAAAAATTGGATATGTAAAAATTTGAGGGGATAAACTTGATTTTTACCTCAGTATGAATTCTTGATCTATGAATGTCATGGAATTTCAGTAGGGAAGAGACTATTCAAAGAAATATCTGGGCAGATAACCACAAGAAAGACTACAATGTCACATACATGCTGGGATCTTAAATGGTAAATATCAGTTACTTGTATGTTACCCTGGGATGTTTATGTAAAAATCACCGAACTATTTAAGATAAAGTACATTCATCAACATGAAATTTTAAATTTATGAATTAGATTTGAAATGATGTCCAGATTTATAGCATAAATAAAGGGAAAGCTGTCAACTAGATGTTGGGTCTTATATTTTTATTTGTGCTGACAATATTTGTCTTTCAATTGGTATATTTAGACCATGTACATTTAAAGTTATTATTGATATATTTAGATGACATCCACCATGTTTGTAGCTGTTCTCTATTAATATCACTTGTTTTTTTTTTTTTGCCCTTTCCCCTCTTTTTTCTGCCTTCTCTGGTTCTAACTGACATTTTGCATTATTCCACTATATCTCTTCCATTAGAATGCTAACACACTTAAAAGAAATTTTTAGTGGTTGCCATAGAGTTCATAATATACATGTTTACCTAATCTTAGCCCACCTTCAAATAACATTTCAAATAAATAACACAGGGTGCCTGGATGACTCAGTCAGTTAAGCATCCGAGTCTTGGTTTCGTCTCAGGTCATAATCTCATGGTTTGTGAGCTAAACCCAGCATCCGGCTCTGCTCCGACAGCTCAAAGCCTGCTTGGGATTCTCTCTCTCCCTCTCTCTCTGCCCCTCCCTGCTCACTCTCTCTCCTCTCTCAAAATAAACTTCAAAAATTAAAAAATAATAATTAATTAATTAAATAATACAAATATCACTGTGTGCATAGTATCAGTACCTTATAGCAAAGTATTCCCAATTCCTCCTTCCCATTCTTTATGACATTGTTGACATTTATCATATTTATTCATATGCTGTAATCACCCAATACATTATTATTGTTACTTTAAGCAAGATATTATCTCTTAGATCAATATAAGAAAATATTTTATTCTACTTTCATGTACTGTTTCTTTGATAGTCTTCTTTTCTATTTGCAGATCCTTTTTCTGACCTATGTAGCTTTTCTTCTCCCTCAAGTACTTTTTTTTGACATTTCTGAAGGCAGGTTTACTGGCCATGAAGCTTCTCAGTTTTTGTTTGCCTGAGATCTCTATTCATCACTACTGAAGGATAATTTCACCCACTATAGAAATTTAGGTTTTGTTTTTTTCTTCACTTAAACACTTTAAATATGTCACCCCACTCTCTTCTTGCTTCCATGGTTTATGATGAGAAATCTACTGTCATACTTATTTCTCTGTAGAAAAGTTGTTTTGCTTATTTTTGGCTCCTCTCAAAATATCTCTGTCTTTCCTTTTCTGCAGTTTGAATATGACACACCTGAGTGTAAAATCTGGCTTTTATTGTGCTTGCCATTTTCTGAGCTCCTTAGATTTGTGTTTGGTGTTTGTTTTTAATTTTGGAAAATGTTCAGCCATTATTGCTTCAAATATGTCTTCTGTGTTCTCTTTATTCACCTTTTGATATCCCAATCAACCAGCTAATATTTTACTAGAAATAAAATAGAATCTAAAACAAAATAAAATAAAAGAGCAGCAGCAAACAATGGTGTGTATATGATTTGATACACCAAAGGAGAGGCAATCTGTATAATGATTCATGGAGTTTAGAGTTAATATGTAATTAAGAATTATTTGAATTACTACAGTGATTTTGTTTGTTTCATTTGGTACAGAAGTTTTTCAGTAAAAGTAAGTGAGTTTGAATATAGATTGCTCCTTTGAAAATATGAATCAACTAGCATTACTTATGTTCCCTACCTTAATAAAGAGATTATACAACTGTAATGCTTTGCATCATTTCTGATATGATGCATATATTCAGGAAGTGTTTGTTCTCCCTTTCCTTCTTGTAATCTAGAGGTTGGTCTAAGGATATGGGTGCTAATTTCTTGAACATATTAAGAATGGAAAGTGAACCTAGTGACTTACTATGTAAAGGCCAGGACAGTGTATTATTTTACAAAATCGAGAGTAAAAAAATCTCTCTTCAAAATTTGCAAAAACAGGTTGCCTTACGGATTAGAAACCAAAGTCAGCAATGCAGTGCTTGCTTCAGATTTGTTTACACAGTAGCATTTTAGAACAAAGACACAGCATACTGTACCATGCTTATATACAAACACTTGCACACAAAGGTTTATTTCAGCTTTATTAACAACTGTTAAGACTTGGAAGCAACCAAGTTGGCCTTCAAAAGGTAAATGGACAAACAACAGCTAAATTCAGGTACACCTATATAGTGGGATATCATTCGGGAACTAAACAGAAATAAGCTGTTCAGTCATGATAAGGCATGGAGCAATCTTGAATGCATATTGCTTCGTGAAAGAAGCATCTGAAAAGTCTTCATATGGTATGATTCAAACTACATGACCCCCTGGAAAGAGCCGGGGTATAGGTGTGGGGGGGGGATGAATGAGTTGAACACAGGGATTTTCAGGGCAGAGAAACTATTATGTGTGATACTCCATGGTGGATACACAACATTATGCATTTTGCAAAACCCATGGAACTGTACTATATTCAGAGTGAACTCTGAACTATGGACTTTGGCTGATAACAGTGTATGCATGTGGTTCATCAATTATAATGAATGTACCACACAAGTGCAAGATGTTAATAATAGGAAATGGGGGAAAGAGAGAGGGTATAAATAAATAATAAAGAGAGAGGGTATATTGGAACTCTATACTTTCTAGTCACTTTTTCTCTTAACCAAAGCTGCTCTAATCAATACACTCCACTAATTAATAAAAACAAGCAAACAACCAAACAAAACACATGCTCTAAGCCAAGCATATTGTCTTGGAAATATGCAATTTAGCTTTTTAAAATAGGTAAATTTCCTATGTTTTCCTTCTATATTATTTCTTCTTCAGGGTGCATTTTTAATAACCTTTAATTTAGTTTGGCTCTTTCCTAACAGGTAAAGGTATCAATTAAATATGCTTTTATTGTTCAGAAGATATGATGGTAAAGTAATAGGAAATTATTAATTTTTAAGAATGTATTAACATTTATATGCTGTAATATTCAGTGAATTTTTGTTTCCAAGCAAAACACAATTGACACAATAAAAGTAAAATTACCCAGTGATGAATGTCACAATAAGAAATATGGCTCTTTTCATAGTTAAACATTTCATCCTGTCAATCACAGGGCTATTCAGTCCAAAGAAACAAAAAACAAAACATTCACAGGGTAAATTGAATTATTTACTATGTTTTCAACTTGTTAAAAAATTAGGTGTTGATAAGTGCGCCTGGGTGGCTCAGTCGGTTAAGCATCCGACTTCAGCTCAGGTCATGATCTCATGAACCCATGGTTCATGGGTTTGAGCCTCTGTTGGGCTCTGGGCTGACAACTCGGGGCCTGGAGCCTGCTTCAGATTCTGTGTCTCCCTCTTTCTCTACCCCTCCCCAGCTCACGCTCTCTCTCTCTCTCTCAAAATTAAATAAACATAATTTTTTTTAATTAGGTGTTGATAAAAGTTCTGAGGATACTTCTCATAGGTGAAAACATTGTGGTTGCAACAACAACAAAAAAACATATTTACAGAGAACATGAAAAACATCAGTTTGCTGTAAATATTATATAACAATGAGGTCTTTAGCAATTACAACTTATTTTATAATTATATGTCAAATGTAGGATGTGCTCCATTTGAATATTTATTTTTATAGTTACTATTACCTTATTGCATTTAGAGATACTGACCCTAGCAGTGTTATGGGTTGAATTATGTCTGCCCCCCCAAACATGCTGAAGTATTAACTCCCAGGACTGCAGAATGTATACTTGTTTGGAAATAGGGTCATGACAGATAGGACTAAGATGATGTCATATGGGAGTAGACCTTATAAGAAGAGGACATAGAAGCATAGGGAGAATGTCATATGACATCAGAGGCAGAAACTCGAATTATGCAGCTGCAAACCAAGAAATGCCAAAAACTGATGGCTGCCACCAGAAGCTAGTAAGCAGCAAGAAAGAATTCTCTGAAGACAGGTTTCAGAAGGAGAAGTGTGCTGTCAACACCTTGATTTTGAACTAAGAGCCTCCAGAACTGTGAGAGTATATATTTCTGTTGTTTCGGCTACTAAGTGTATGGTATTTTGTCTAGTATCCCTAGGAAACTAATACAAATGGTAAAGTATGCAAACTACCACTACTCGTTTTTTTTTCATCACGATACTTACTACTCAAAAATTAAGAGCATATTCTCTATTTTTTAGTGTTCTTTCTCACATAGCAGAATATAAATTCCCTGTGGCCAGGGGCTTCGTTTTTTATTTTCTTCACAATGCTTAGAACCTTGCCTGACAGTTGAATATTTATTAGTCACGACAAGTTTGACTATTATACAATCATAAGAAACATCCCAAATATCAGTGGTTTATAAAAGGTTGATTTTAGTGTAGGCTACATTCCTAACAGGACAAGGAGGGGCTCCTCCTTCCAGTGTAGCCAGTCAGGGTCATAGAGACAGGAGAAAGGGAACATAGGAAAGCATGACCTGACTCTCAGAGTGCTTACATTTTGTCTTAGTCAGAGTCTCTATAGGAAACAGATGGTAAACAATTAAGAACAACTTGAGGATGTTTTAATACAAAGGAAAGAGCATAAGGAAATTACAAGCAATAAATCTGGAACTGAGGCTAGATGAGAAAAGAAGAGATTAGTAAAACCTGGGGAAAAAAAGGGAGCTGTAGTGTGGGCCCCTTCAAGAACAACAGTGCTTTTCTGTAGAGAGATACACTTAGTGAAGGAGATCTTATGGGGAACGAATCAGCCGAATAAATACTATGACATCTCTCATCTTTTCTTTCTGTCTCCCCCCGACGGGTTCTCACAGGCTGAACCTAACCTGAAGCCAGAGGTTAAGGGGAGTCTTTTGTTACAGTCCGTGCAAGTCAGTATCCCAAGTCCCAGCAGTGGCAGGAAGGGTAGAAAGTAAACTGGAGACACACACTAATGGATACTCTGCCTATTACTTCCACTTTCTGCCACAGTGGTATTTCAAGGAACAATTTTACACATAATCTTTGTCTACATCTTAAATTGTTTATTTAGGATGCATTCCTAGATTTAGCTTACTTAATGTAATTTAGCTAGTGGACATTTATAGATCCTAGTTGGCTATTCAAATAAAAAAAATTGTATCTATTCACCTTTGTGATTCATAATTCCTCATAATGAATGATTTGTTTGTAATATTCTTCTCATAAAAAGTAAAAGATCCCCTGTACAAGGCTAACTGTGTTATACTTCATTTTGTAAATACTGAAGGTGACTCCAAGAAATAGGGGTCCTACATTAAGCTTTCAGTTACAGAGGACCAGGAAATAATTTTCAACCTATTCGATCTATTTTTAATCTAGTTATTTAGCATCTGTTTTGTTTTAAGAATCTAAACTTTGATTGGTTTGCAATGCTTTCACAGGTAGAGACTGACACCATTTCCAGTTAAATCTATGAAACCGAATTTTTACATTGACTCTTTTATTAGGTTAAGTAAGGGAGAAGTATTGGCTATATTGATATATTTGTTTGCTATCTATTAAGAGAATCATTATTTAACCAATGAACAAACCAATATGCTTAATGTTGTGGTAAATTAAAATATAAAAGGGACATGATCTCTGTCCTCAAGGGGATCACACGGTCGTTGGCTACCAGATTGTAACTTAAAGATAACTATAAGATGTAGCAGGATATAATCAGTACGACACTAATTGCAGAGTTAAGAAATGATTTTAAGCATTTGAGAGGAAAGAAGAGAATTATTTAATTCTTCATTGGGAAATCAGAAGAGTGTTCTTAGAGAAAATGGCATTTGATCTGAATATTAATTAGCAAAAAGATTTTACAGTCATAACAAGAAGGAAGGACTTCATAGTCTAAGGGATTAATATAAGCAGAAGTACAAAGATGGAAGCAGTACTTTCAGGGAAAAGTAAATAATAGCACCTTTTAAGGTACAAATGTTTTATTTTGTGATGAAGTTCAATAGCAAGGAATACAGGGCTGAAAAGGCGGCCTAGTGGTCCCTCAATTTTTGTTTTAGTGAATGTTTTTGTTTTTATTTTATTTGTTTTTAATCTAGACTTTAGTAAAGGAGAGGGAGAAACGGAAGTCTGCTAAGGCAGGCTGGAAAGATAGAAAAGAAAATTCTACAACCATCTTTATAACTGCTAACCAAAGTAGACTGAATAAAGGAATATATACAAAAATCTATGGCATAATGTCTGTTTAACTCAAATGTTTGCAATGACATAAACTCTTTCTCTTAAAGGATTATTTATTTATTTTTGAGAGCTGAAGAAAGAGAGAGAGAGAGAGCAAGAGAGAGAGCGAGAGAGAGCAAGTGATTCTGAGCAGGGGAGGGACAGAGAGAGAGGGAGAGAGAGATTCCCAACCAGGCTCTGCACTGTCAGCACATGTGAGGCTTGATCCCACATCCTATGAAAACTCTGAGATCATGACCTGAGCCGAAATCTAGAATCAGACACCTTATCTACTGAGCCACCCAGAAGCCCCTGGCCTAACCTCTTGAAAGGGTTTACTCTTGGCATTGCATCAGAGAAAGGGTAAACATGAAAAGAAGCAAGTGAGCAGGTGTGAGTGCTGGAAGGGAGGCACCCCTTTTCTACTACAAGAATAGATACACTGAGGCAGAAGAGTTGAGAAATGAAGGGTAATCACTGGGGAGAGTGTATACTCAGACTGTGATTGTTTATTATCCTAATTTTTCCCCTAGTACACTTAAACATTAAATGACATTGAAATAAAAGCCATTTTATAGTTCAGGATATTTGGTAAGAACCCCTGAAGTTAAGTAAATCAGCCTGCTGGGATCAGGAAAAATACTTTTATACTGCTCCTTTAAAATGTGAAGACCAAACACAGGACTCACTCACCACATAAGTTATGAAGCACTATATACTTCATAATCTGCATGAATGCTACCTCATGGAAGAATCAGCCACATACAGACGAAATAGTCATAAGTCAGAGATGATATGAAAGAAAAGACACAATATGGAATCTATTCAAAATGGAAGAGGAACATGATATGTTAAAAAAAACAGGGGCGCCTGGGTGGCACAGTCGGTTAAGCGTCCGACTTCAGCCAGGTCACGATCTCGCGGTCCGTGAGTTCGAGCCCCGTGTCAGGCTCTGGGTTGATGGCTCAGAGCCTGGAGCCTGTTTCCGATTCTGTGTCTCCCTCTCTCTCTGCCCCTCCCCCGTTCATGCTCTGTCTCTCTCTGTCCCAAAAATAAATAAACGTTGAAAAAAAAATAAAAAAAAAACAAAAACAAAGTCATGAAGAGACCACTTTGGAAGATGATTTAGTTTCAAAAACAAAAGAAACATTCTATGGCTTTGATCTATAAGAGAATTTTTATTTATTTTTTATTTTTTTTAAATTTTTTTTTCAACTTTTATTTATTTTTGGGACAGAGAGAGACAGAGCATGAACGGGGGAGGGGCAGAGAGAGAGGGAGACACAGAATGGGAAACAGGCTCCAGGCTCTGAGCCATCAGCCCAGAGCCTGACGCGGGGCTCGAACTCACGGACCGCGAGATCGTGACCTGGCTGAAGTCGGACGCTTAACCGACTGCGCCACCCAGGCGCCCCTATAAGAGAATTTTTAAAGTTCATGGTAGGTATGAAATAAGAAATCAAAAAAGGCATTATAGTGATATAGAATGGGAATAAAAGGAAGTTACTAGAATTCAGAAGAGGAAAACTGCTCCAAGACAATCCCATTGCACTTTATGAGGAACATGGATATGTGCTGCCCATATCACCTGTCCAGGAAGGATGCGATGTTCAATCTGGCTTCCTTCTCCCTCCTTCTCTGTGTGCTTTATCTGATTTATACCCTCTCTCAAATTTACAAGATGAAACATGTGCCTTAACTTCTCTGTACTTCATTTCCCTCATCTATCTATCTATCTATCTATCTATCTATCTATCTATCTATCTTTAGGATAATACTAGTATTTACCTTACGGGATTGTGGTAATAATTATATAAATTATCAGCAAAGTATTGAAAACTCCAGTTTTTTTATTCTTTCCTTGTTTGTGTCAGTTTATAGCCTTCCCTCAATTTACCTTTATTTTCCAGAGTAGACTCTATGGAACATCATTCCCATAAGCTTTATCATTATAATTGTGTGTCTATATTTAAAATATGAACGAAATCAAACATATTTTCTCTATGACTTTCCAACATTTTTAATGTTGGAAAAATAAGATTAATACCATAGTGTCATTCTATGTTATATTCTATTTCTATATTCTGCTAATTCTCACTTCACTACTTCAATAGACTTCTACTCCTCCTCCTTTGGTTCTCCATCAAATTCATTATTAGTACTGCAACTGAAGTGATACATTTTTTTTTAATTTTTTTTTCAACGTTTATTTATTTTTGGGACAGAGAGAGACAGAGCATGAACGGGGGAGGGGCAGAGAGAGAGGGAGACACAGAATGGGAAACAGGCTCCAGGCTCTGAGCCATCAGCCCAGAGCCTGACGCGGGGCTCGAACTCACGGACCGCGAGATCGTGACCTGGCTGAAGTCGGACGCTTAACCGACTGCGCCACCCAGGCGCCCCTGAAGTGATACATTTTTAAGTCTGATTATACCCCTGATTATAATTTTTTCTCATTAGTTTTAGATTAAACTCTGAGTAAACAAACAATGCCCCAAATGCCCTATTTTTTTTTCCAGCTTTCTGTTTGTGAGAATCCCATTCTACCTCTATAGTCTAGCAGCATCAGCCTTGGAGTAGAATTTTCTAATATGAAATAATCCTTCCCATCTCAGGACCATCAACTCACCTCAACTCTCTCACTGGGTAGAACTGTGTTTTCTTCTTACTACTTTTGCTAATAAATTCCTATTAATTTTCCCCATATTTCACCTGAAAAATAGAAGATTCTTCTCATGTGTACTTTCAAAACCCATGTACTTTTTCTTCACAGTTTGTAAATACATATGTATTTATGTTATTTGAACAGTATTAATTTCCTCTCTTACAAGCAATGCTAGGTAATTAATATATATATTAATATTTTTTTAATGTTTATTTATTTTGAGAAAGAGTGAGAGCAAGTGGGGGAGGGGCAGAGAGAGAGGGAGACAGAGAATTCCAAGCAGAGCCTACACTGTCAGTGCAGAGCCCTACGTGAGTCTCGAATTCATATGAACTATGATATCATGACCTGAGCTGAAATCAAGAGTTGGATGCCTGAGTGAACCACATAGGTGCCCCAACACTAGATAATATATTTATGCAGTAAAAAATATTTTTTAAAGTAGTAAATGAAAAGCTTGAGAAAAATCACAGAAAATCATAGTAAATTTTAGGTAGAATTCAAGGGATTTAGTAAGAAGATGATCATTATGGAGGGGAGAAAACCAAGATTCAGTGTAGAAATAATTAGTATGTCTGAAGAAGATAGGAAAAAATTGGTACAGGAAGAATTTTTCAATATTTAATGAAATGTTCTTGAAATAACAGCATGCCTGAAAATTTAGATAAAATTATCCAATACACACACAATAAAGACAGAGCATAATGATTAAGATATATCCTGATGAGCATATTGACCCACATGGATTAAAAAAAGAATTCTAGGGGCACCTGGGTAGCATGATCAGGAGAGGGGCAGACAGAAAGAGGGAGACAAAGAATCCAAAGTGGGCTCCAGGCTCTGAGCTATCAGCACAGAGCCCAACGTGTGGCTCGAACCCACGAACCTTTGCGATCATGACCTGAGCTGAAGCTGGATGCTTAACCGACTGAGCCACCCAGGTGGCCCATAAAAAATAAAATAAGTAAATAAATAAAAAATAAAAAATTCTATAGAAAGTTATTTTGCCCATGGAATTTGCCTCTGAAGAAGCAAAACAAAGATTAAGTCTATATTTTTGATAGAGAACAATATTCCTCACGTTAAATGACTAAAATACAAGATATATCCTTAAATACTCAGGAGTTATGAAAAGATAGCATGCATACAACTTTGTGAAAAGAATAACAAATGTTTTAAACAAGTAACCCAGCCAACTGACTGTTTAATTAAAATTAAGAAATTACTAAAGGGTAGTGGTGTCATGAAAAACTTGATACTTATTACATTTTTACAACTTCCTACAACAATGCATAATTCTCTTTATAATATTAGTTGTGTGTTTCTTCTATCATATGTGATCAAATTATAGTGTGTCTGCAGAATTTTCCCTAAGGATGTGTTTGATATTAAGCTGAACCATATGAAATTGGTATTTTTGTAGGACAAAAAATGGTTGAATATAAGCAATTTCATGAGATTAAATCTTACAGTCAGAAAGGATTTTTTGTTTCAATGATGCTAAAATGATTTTAGGCATCTTCATCTTTCTTTAATCATTTAGGTCAGATTTTTAAAGTATATCTTTGTAAGTCTATTCTTATGCTACCACCCTTCTCTGAAATCCATGAAATATTCTTAATTAGATTTCCTACCTCCTTCTTTTCAGATAAAAAAAAAATCTTGCCAGAACAGAATAATTAGGTTAACCTTTCTTTGCTCAAAAGTTCAATTGTAAAAGTCATTGTGATTTATAATAACATTAGTGTACTCTCTCAATGTTTAACAATTAAATTTATTTTTGTTCTTACCATTGTAAAATAAAATTTAAGCATTTTCATTATTCCAACAAAGAGTTATCTTACGGAATAAATAATTTCCATAGTTAATAATCAAATCACTTGAAAGTAAACATTCTCGATATAAACACTTTATAATTTATTGTTTTATCTGGAAATCTCTATGAGAAGAAAAAAGCCATATCTTGTTTAATCTCAACACCCTGCTGTTAACAAGAGATTCTTTCTTGCTGAGGGATTCTGGGAATATGGACACCTAAGTATACCTTCCTTACCCTTCAAACCCAACTACAATTTGCTTGCACCTGCTTAGCCAGGATTCTTCTAAAACTGGAAAACAACTTGGAATGGCATTACTTCTATTAAATTTTCCAAGTGCTCCTTCCTCAGTAGTCTTTGGGGGGAGGGTAATCAGGAGAAATCAAGGGTAGAGCTTGGCCAACAGACCTCAGGAAGAGCTTAGTCTGAGTACTTCAGTCTAAAGAGAACTTCAACAGGAGTCTGTTGGTGTCCTTGACACTGGAAATGGTCAGCAGAGAGCCATTAATCAGCATTTGTACCTTCACCAAATGAGAGAGTTTATCCATATTGATACTTAAAACACAGGTCTCAAATTCGAGAGGCCACTAAAAAACTAAAAAAGAATAAAGAAAAAAGAAAAAAAATAGCACTGAACTTCTCATTTGCAAAAATAGAATGTAGAAAACAATGAATTAAAAGAGAAAATGAGTAAAATGAGAAAATAAGAGAGAAAAAGATTATTCCAACCATATCATAACTGTTATGGGAGGGGAAAAATATTATATGGAGCTATTAAAAAAACAAGAAACCTTATTACTCAAGTACTTGAGGAGAGTTCACACAAAATAATGAAGAAACTGAAAGAGAGACCTCAATGTGGGGAAAGATTAACAGCAGAGGAAATAGTGGTAAGAAGTGAACCTTGAGGGGTGCCTGGGTGGCTCAGTGGGTTAAGCGTCCAACTTCAACTCAGGTCACAATCTCGCGGTCCATGAGTCCGAGCCCTGTATTGGGCTCAGAGCCTGGAGCCTGCTTCGGATTCTGAGTCTCTCTCTCTCTCTGCCCCTCCCCCGTTCATGCTCTGTCTCTCTCTGTCTCAAAAATAAATAAACGTTAAAAAAAATTTTTCAAGAAAAGACGTGAACCTTGATATATACTATATATGCACGTATTTAATGAATAAAGATAATCTCTTCAAAGTATATAATATCAATATTAAGGAAAGTCTGCTGAATCAGAAGAGTCCAGATTAAGAGAATTTCTATTATTGAAAGTGCTGCTATAAACATTGGGGTACATGTGCCAAATTATAGAAAGAGCCTAAATGTCCATCAACTGACAAATGGATAAAGAAGATGTGGTTTAGATATACAATGGAATACTACATGGCAGTGAGAAAGAATGAACTATGGCCTTTTGTAGCAACGTGGATGGAAATGGAGGGTATTATGCTAAGTGAAATAAGTCAGTCAGAGAACGACAGATACCATATATTTTCACTCATATGTGAATCTTAAGAAACTTAACAGAAGACGGTGGGGGAGGGGAAGGGGAAAAAATACTTATAAACAGAGAGGAAGGGAGGCAAACCATAAGAGACTCTTGGATACTGAGAACAAACTGAGGACTGATGGGGGGTGGGGGAGAGGGGAGAGTGGGTGATGGGCATTGAGAAGGGCACTTGTTGGGATGAGCACTGGGTGTTGTATGGAAACCAATCTGACAATAAATTATATTTTTAAAAAATAATAATAATAAAAATAACAAAATAAAAAAGAGAATTTCTATTAGATATGAAGAATTAGGAAAGAAAAAAATGCTAGGAAATGAAGGCTAAGAGGGAGGAAATAAATGTATTCTACAGGGGTAATGGAAAAAAGAAACAAAAACTAGCGGATGGGAGGAGAAAAGGTAAAATGATTATAAAGATCATGTCCTCTTGAAAGAGGAAGTAAATTAAAGTGCCACAGTTAAGGAAAAATGCATCTCGGTGATTAAAAATAGTTATCTTAAAAAGATAAATATTAGTCATTTATATCTGATTAGGAGAATAGGCAAAAGAGTGGCAATTATTTACAGGAATAGGAAATTGGAGTAGAAACATTAACAATGAACAAAGATCCTTTTCCCATGAAGTTTATATTCTAATGGGAGGAGATAAAAATAATTTCATACTTAATGCGAGTTAGAAAGCGATATTTCTTTTTTAATATTTTTAATGCTTATTTTTATTTTTGAGAGAGACAGAGCATGAGCAGTGGAGGAGCAAAGAGACAGAAAGAGACACAGAACCCTAAATAGGCTCCAGGCTCCAAGCTGCCAGCACAGACCGACAAGGGGCTTGAACATATGAACTGGGAGATCATTACCTGAGCAGAGGTAGAATGCTTAACCAATTGGGCCACCCAGGAGGTGGTGCCCCAGGAGGTGATATTTCTATGAAGAAAAATGAAGCAGGCTAAGGGATTAACAATAATGCAGTGGTCAAGGAAAGTATCTCTCAAGACATGGAAATGCCCTACTTTGGAAGCATACTTGGCTTATTTAGGAAATAAGAAGGAGTCAAGGTAGCTAAAAAAAAAAATGATGAGCTGGGCTTCATAGGAAGGGAAATAGTGAGAGGCAACATCATGGACGGCCTTAAGGGCCATGATGAAGAATAGATTTTATTCTGAGTGAGATGGTAGCCATCGGAAGTTTAAGGGCAGATAAATAACAAGACTTACCTGTCCTTTAATACAATTACTCACCTGTTTGGAAAATAAAATGTGGAAGTATACGTGGTAGAAAACAGGGTGAACTCTATTATAGACTTTTTTTATTATTATTTAGGAAGTGTCTCATCTATAGCAATAAGGTGGCGTGCCAAATTCCATGTGTGCCTAACAATGGTATCTGTCAGAGAATATTTGCTTCCCAGAATCAATTGCTCAAATTCTTTAGAAAAACAGACTTACATTTTGGGTAGGATATATTCCAGTTAGCCTGAAGATTGCTTCTCTCCTTGTACTTTGCAACTAGTTATAGAAAGGTGACTACAGTTTGCCAATGGGAGGTAAACGTAAGTGTTGTGCTTCTTGCTCATGAAATTCATATGTGATATCAGAGTTGGAGCTCCCACTCTGGACCATGAAATGACCCTAGAAATTAAGTACATGCACAGCAGAGCACAGATAAAAGAAGCCTGAAACTGTCACCGCAGAAAATGATAACAGCCCTTGACAATCTACCTCTGGCCTTTTATTTGAGAAAGAAATAAATCTCTCTACCTTTTTTTAATCACAATTATCTTGAGTTTCTCTCTCTATGGCTGAATATAAACCTAACTGATATAATTTAGCAAGCAAATTAAAGCATCCACCTGAAACCTTAGCCAGAAAATTTTCTCCTAGTACACATGGGCTAAGTACATGGACCGACTATTACAAATATTTTGCTGAAACATTTTGTACGTAATCATAACAGCAAATGTATTCATTCATTATTTGTATTCATACAAATAAATATGTTGAAAAGAAGAATTTCCATTTGTTAATAATTTTTGAGCAAGTAAACTTGACTACCAAGCTTCCAAATAAGACCTCACAAAAAGATTTATAATCTCCCACTACCAGTCAATTCTAGCTACTAGCTAACTAAATTTTCTCTCAGGAACACTAGAACAAAAGGAAATGTACATCATTTTGCTATACCTAACACATAACTGATATCCAGTAAATGTGTTAAACATCAAATTACTGAGTCCAGTTTAAACATTCAAATAGATGAAGCTGCTTATCTCCATGGAAACACAAATAAAAGGGAATTATAAAATACAAGTTTATTTCATTTCATTTTGACTAACTGCTTAATTTTTACAACTTAGACATAGGTTTTAGTGAGCCAAAGCTTAATTTTATTGCTGTCACAAAACTTCTGGTTTTCAAAACCAGGCAAAGTATTGCCAAAAATGTTAAATAGACAAATTTTCTCAAAAACAATCTTATGTTCCTGATCATGATTTTTATATTTTTTAGCTATAAATAAAAAACATTTATTTACAAACATTTGGAAAATACAAGATATTTTCAATCACCCTCAAAAAATCATTTCAACAGATGTATGTACACACTCTAATTTCTTAGCTAAATGACTATTTTTCATTTTTCCATTTTATCAATTTTCTTTCATTCATTTTGAATAATTTACTCATAATAATTTGAACACTTATTTTTAAAAGATTGTAAAATATTTAGTTTTCATTCTTATTTATAAATTTACTTTTAAATTAGAAAAAATGTATAATTAGAAGTATTATTTTGGGGTGCCTGGGTGGCTCAGTTGGTTAAGCGTCCGACTTTGGCTCAGGTCATGATCTCACAGTTTGTGAGTTCAAACCCCACGTTGGGCTCCGTACTGACAGCTCAGAGCCTGGAGCCTGCTTCAGATTCTGTGTCTCCCTCTCTCTGTCCTTTCCCTGCTCATGCACGTGTTCTCTCTCTCTCTCTCTCTCTCTCTCTCTCTCTCTCTCTCTCTCTCTCCCTGTCTCTCTCAAAAGTAAATAAACATTTAAAAGATGTTTTTTTCTTTAAAAAAAAAGAAGTATTATTTTGATCCTAGTAAAAATGTCCAGGATGCATACAAAACACTGGAACAGTTTGTTTAAAAGCTGTCCTTGCTTAGTCCAGTCAAACTTGAACTCTTCTCTGGAAAAATAAAAGATACTTTGGAAAAGCAAGTTGCTCTTAATTTGCCAAAGAAAATAGCTCATCCCCTATAAAACTTTTATATATAAGAGCACATAAGACTTATCTTAGATTTCAAAAAAAAAGACACAAAGAAAAATAAAAATATATTGCCCACAAAGAAACCAAACAACTGGAATTATTTTATAGTTTTCAACATCACATTAACAATATCAGAAGCCAGAGGCCAACAGATCAAATCTGACAAGTCAGTGTGGGAAAAAAGACAGTGTTGCCTCTTCCTGAGTAGGTTTATTTTTATATGCAAAGGAAATAGAAAATAATTTTAAGCTATATAATGATTCAACAACATAATCATATACATTCACAGAAAAATTTATTTGAAGATACAGTTTTGGCCAAATGAAAGATGAGTTAACTCACAAATAGGAAAGCCATTTCAAGAAAACTATGATATTTAATCTCTGAAACATGGAGTTGATGTAAAAGACCACTGAAAAATTGTTAAGTTTAGGCGTTTAGTTCTTTTTGATGCAATTGTAAATGGGATTATTTTCTTAATTTCTCCTTATAACAGTTCATTAATAGTGTATAGATATGAAGAAGATTTTTGTGTATTGATTTTGTATCCTACAATTTTATGGAATTCATTTATTAGTTCTAACCATTTTTGATGGATTATTTATAGTATATATATATATATATATATATATATATATATATATATATAATACCATATCACCCACAAATAGTGATAGTTATACTCCTTCCTTTCCAATTTGGATGTCTTTCACTTCTTTTTCTTGCCTTATTGATCCGGCTAGGACTTCCAATACCATATTGAATAAAATAGTCACAGTAGGCATTCTTGTCTTGTTCCTAATCTTGGAGAAAAAACTTACAGCTTTTCAGTGTTGAATATGATATTAGCTGCAGGCTTATTGCTTTTGTAATGTTGAGATACATTTCCTCCATATCTGCTTTAATGAGAATTTTATATAAATGGATATTGAATTTTGTCAAATGCTTTTTCTGCATCTATTGTGATGACCATATGATTTTTATCCTTCATTTCGTTAACATGGTGTATCACACTGATTTGTAGATGTTGAACCATCCTTGTATCTCTGGGATATATCCAACTTAGTCATGGTGTATGATTATTTTAATGTATTCCTGAATTTAGTTTGCTAATATTTTGTTGAGAATTGTTGCATCTATGTTCATCAAGAATGCTGGCTTGTAATTTTCTTTTCTAATGGCATCCTTGTCAGGTTTTGGTATCAAGGTAATATTAACCTCATGAGTTTGGAAGACTTCCCTCTTCTATTTTTGGAACGAGTTTGAGAAGTATTGGTATTAATTCTTAGAATGTTTGGTAAAATTCACCAGTAAAGCCATATGGTCCTGGATTTTTGTTTGTTGGAATGTTTTTGATTACTGATTTAATCTCTTTCCTAGTAATCTGTATGTCCAGATATTCTATTTCATCATGATTTAATCTTTGAATATGTATTCAAAGATTGTTACTTATTTTTATACACACTTGTGAACATTATATTTGTGTATAATGTAAAAATAATAAATATGAAAATATGCCCATTCCCAAATCATGTAAATGTATGGCCAAGTATCAGGAATCAGGTGAAATATACTAATGTCTTCAACTCTGGTCTCAAGATTCAAAATCGTGGTTAGACCAACTGATTAGGTCATTCATGCTTCACCGTCTCTGTGCTTCTTTTTCTTTTGCCCAGTTTTACTGAGATATAATTGACATATCACATTATATAAATTTAAGGTATGTAAAACATAACATATATGTTGCAAAATGATTACCACAATAAGGTTAGTTGACACATGCATCAATTCACATAATCACATAATTACCATTTGTGTGTGTGTGTGTGTGTGTGTGTGTGTGTGTGTGTTATGAGAACATATAAGACTAACTATCTTAGTAACTTTCAACCATATAATATTGTTAACAACAATGTATAGCTTCTAATCTTACATAACCAGTTACAACCACTCCTTTCTTCAATCCAATAGCACTAAGCAGTTAGATTAATATTCGGAAAACCTAAAGTAAATAATATAACACCTTATGCTAAAATCATCCAAGGACTTCTAACTTCACAGAGAGTAAAATCTAAACTCATTACTAGACACTATGAATCTCTATCATCTTGGCATCCATCAATCTCACCAACTTCAACTCACATCACTGTCTCTTTTGTTTAATGAGCTCCAGTTGCATTTTCTGCACTGCATTTTCCTTTTCTTTCTTTCTTTCTTTCTTTCTTTCTTTCTTTCTTTCTTTCTTTCTTTCTTTCTTTCTTTCTTTCTTTCTTTCTTTCTTTTCTAGTAATCTGTATGTCCAGATATTCTATTTCATCATGATTTAATCTTGGTAGGTTGAATATGTATTCAAAGATTATTCTTTGTTGTTTTCTTTCTTCCTTCCTTCCTTCCTTCCTTCCTTCCTTCCTTCCTTCCCCTCTTTCTGATTTTAGAAGGAAATGGAGAGAGCATGAATGGGGGAGGGGACAGAAGGGGAGAAGAGAGATGGAGAAAGAGAGAATCTCAAGCAGGCTCCAAGCTGTAAGCACAGAGTCCAACGGGGGCTCATACTCATGAAATGAGAATTCATAACCTGAGCTGAAATCAAGGGTTGGATGCTCAACCAACTGAGTCACCCAAGTGCTCTAAGAAACAGACTCTTAAGTATAGAGAACACATTGATGCTTACCAGAGGGAAGGTGGGTGTAGGGATGGGTGACATAAGGGATGGAGATTGAGGAGTACACTTTTCATGATGAAGAAAAACATGCTGGCTTAGAAATCTCTCCCATAGACTTTGTTTAGCTGATTTCTTCTCATCCCTCAGTTCTCAGCTAGAATTTCACCTGCTCTGAGAGGCTTTACCTCATCACAAAATCTAAAGCATTTTCTCACTGTTTCATGCTATGGACATGCCTTGTCTACCTTACTCATAACACTTATGTCTGTAATATTTCAGTTTTTTTCATAAAATTACATTTCTTATGTTTTATTACTATTTAGTTTAGGCTTTTAGTTTAAATTATAAATGCTCATATATATATGTAGGTCACATATTTGGTTTTAAGATATATCAGGTATATCACTCCTCACTCCCTTCAATATGGAGAATGATTTAGAGAGAAATAATATACAAGACATAGAGATGTATAAATAATAAATGCTGCTCAAGGTGATGGATGCTATATTAAAGGTTAATGAATATGGAAATATTGAAAAGCTTTCATTTGCGTAGCTTACTGGTCTGGACATTTGGAATGTTTTAGCAGAAGTATCATTTCTACATTCATCTTCCTTGCCTCATCTCACTAAAAACTTTTACTTTGAAATCACATTTTGGATTATAAACCATTGGATAATATTTTTAAACAATGCTTTTATTGTCAATGAAAAAAATCTTACTGATCATCATATCTCCAATTGTATTCTACATTCATAGTTAAAGACATACAATCATAAAATCCATCTAAACTGTGAAAACAAAAATCTTGGTGACATTTGAATAACTAAAACGTATATTTATAAATATTCTTCCAAATGAAAATGTCTCAAAAATAATCTCGATATTTTTAATGTCTAATATTTTTGAAAGTGAATAGATTCAGAACTGCTTTTTAGTAATAGAAATATATGAATGCATAAAACTGTAATAATAAATGTTAATAATATTTATCATTGGTGAAATTATGGTTATTTTAATGTTTTATGATGCTTTATATATTTCTAAAGTTTTTTTTGTTTTGTTTTGTTTTTTGTTTTTTTTGTTTTATTTATTTATTTTTTCAATATATAAATTTATTGTCAAATTGGTTTCCATTCAACACTCAGTGCTCATCCCAAAAGGTGCCCTCCTCAATACCCATCACCCACCCCCCATCAACCCTCAGTTTGCTCTCAGTTTCTAAGAGTCTCTTATGCCTTGGCTCAAGAATGGGTATTAGTTATCTGAGTAATAAGTTTTTAATGATATAATCATTCATTCAAAAAATATTTGAACAACTATATATACTTGACTGTCTTCTAGGCTCTTGGATATCTTAATGAGTAAAACAGAGAAGATATTTTGCCCTTGTTAAGTTTATATTTTGGAGAGGTTAGAGAGAGACAAGGAGCAACATACATAATAAGTAACTAAATTATGGAATATTTTTTGAAGTGAAAAGTGCTATGGAATAAAAGCAAAAGTCAAAGTAACATAAGGTTGATCAGAAGTACCTGGAGAAGGAGGTTCGTGCATTTTAACAGAATTGTCAAGAGAAGCCCCCATGAGAAGTAATATTTGAGTAAAACCTTGTAAGAGACAGAGAGAAAACCACACTTCCTTCCAGAGGAAGAGAGAACAACATGTACATCCTAGTCAGGAGGCCCTCATGGCCCTAAGATCTCTCCCATATTTGGGAAAGAACAAAGAGGGTAGAAGGATCTACAAAGGGAGAGTGGCAAAAAAAGGAGGTGAGAGAGTCCACGGTACTCCAAATGACTTTTTGTCTCTCCTTACTGCAATATATACCTGAGATATATCTGTCTGAGATATAGATATGTCTATCTTCGATGACATATCTGAGACCTATCGCTGTCTATCTACAAACCTATTTATACTCTTAAAGAATTTTCTCTTATCCTAGTTCTGCCCTCATGCTGCCATGCCTTAAGTTGTTCCTCTGATGGCAAAGTGAGCTCTTGCTAAATAAAAAAGTTCTTACATCAAAGAGATATGCATTCAAGCCTTGGCTTTATCATTAAGGGACTATGTCCTTGCACAAGTGTTTACTTTCCCTAAGTTTCAATTTCTTTATACATAAGTTTCAGAAAAATCATACTATCTGCTGTATGATTTTGTTCTGAGGATTAAACTAATGCATTTAGCACAAAGAAAACATATAGTATTTAGCTCACAGTAAGCATCTACATTTTAGCTACTTTAATATCATTATTATTGTAACTATAATTATTGCCACACAACTGTTCCATTATTTTCTCTGTATTATCTCCCGTTGTTGTCAAACAGAAGCTATCTGCTAGAGATAAACTGGAATGGATGTCAATTTTACACTATGTTTATTTTTCTTTTGACTTTATCTAAATTCTCATTATCTTTATGCCTTACCAAGTCCACAGAATCCATGTATGTGAATTTTCTATATACTTTCGATCACCTTGGAAATCCTATAGAATTTCTTATCTATACCATTAATTTGGCACTGGCCAACCGCTAACATCTATTGTTAGTTTTATTTCATAGCTTATAGCCTGCTTTTCCTTAAAGACAGGGAAACTACTTCTAAATAGTTATTATAAAAGTGTCTTATATATGGCAGGCATTCCATCAATTTTGTTGATTTAGTGTTAGAGAAAAAGATAATTCATCCCTGTTATTGCAAAACGGGGTAGTGTTTGCCATTATGTCTGGGGTCACTTTATTACTAAAAGAACTACTGGCAGGATGTTTAAATTATGGTTATGCTTCTAACGTATACTGCAAAATGAAGTGCTACAATCCTGTGCATTACTTCTTCATCTGGCCTGGAGAGAGAGGTGGTAGTAAAGCTGTTGGGGGTGATATAAAACTTTTAAAAACCTGCTGGAAAACCACAGAAAATAAAGTGGGAACTAGGACTGGAATGGCAGGAACATAGGTCTAGTTGCCAGAACTATTGTAAAGTAATAAAAGTCATTCTACCAACCTCATTTAGATCACTAACACCTGCCCCAGCTGCCTAGGAAGCTCTAAGTTCACTGTTGGCATGCCCGCAACCCAGCTGCTGCTGTGATTACATTATTTACCTCTGTTTGCTTCACTATGGAGTTGCCAATGCACACCAACTCCCAAAGTAATCCCTATCATTATAGCCTAAATTAAAAGATTGACTAAAAAAGGTCATGAGTTTCCCTCATATACATATTTACAATTCATGTGGACATGAAGGGCAAGAACAAAAATACCAGTACCAGGACTGGTTTAGCCTGGTCTTAGATTCGGAATGGAAAGTAAAGGAATCCAACCTTGATAAAAGCGAACTAGATGGTTTGGGGACTATAACATAGCATTAGAATATTCTCAGGAGTTCTTAATTACAAAAAGCCTTATTAAAAATATTCAACATAAAGTCCAGGACCAGATGGCTTCCCAGGGGAGTTCTACGAGATGTTTAAAGCAGAGATAATACCTATCCTTCTGAAGCTATTCCAAGTATAGAAAGGGAAGGAAAACTTCCAGACTCATTCTATGAAGCCAGTATTACTTTGATTCCTAAACCAGACAGAGACCCAGTAAAAAAAGAGAACTACAGGCCAATATCCCTGATGAATATGGGTGCAAAAATTCTCAATAAGATACTAGCAAATCGAATTCAACGACATATAAAGAGAATTATTCACCATGATCAAGTGGGATTCATTCCTGGGATGCAGGGCTGGTTCAACATTCGCAAATCAATCAACGTGATCCATCACATTAATAAAAGAAAAGATAAGAACCATATGATCCTGTCAATCGATGCAGAAGAGGCCTTTGACAAAATTCAGCACCCTTTATTAATAAAAACCCTTGAGAAAGTCGGGATAGAAGGAACATACTTAAACATCATAAAAGCCATTTATGAAAAGCCCACAGCTAACATCATCCTCAATGGGGAAAAACTGAGAGCTTTTTCCCTGAGATCAGGAACACGACAGGGATGTCCACTCTCACCGCTGTTGTTTAACATAGTGTTGGAAGTGCTAGCATCAGCAATCAGACAACAAAAGGAAATCAAAGGCATCAAAATTGGCAAAGATGAAGTCAAGCTTTCGCTTTTTGCAGATGACATGATACTATACATGGAAAACCCGATAGACTCCACCAAAAGTCTGCTAGAACTGATACAGGAATTCAGCAAAGTTGCAGGATACAAAATCAATGTACAGATATCAGTTGCATTCTTATACACTAATAATGAAACAACAGAAAGACAAATAAAGAAACTGATCCCATTCACAATTGCACCAAGAAGCATAAAATACCTAGGAATAAATCTAACCAAAGATGTAAAAGATCTGTATGCTGAAAACTATAGAAAGCTTATGAAGGTAATTGAAGAAGATATAAAGAAATGGAAAGACATTCCCTGCTCATGGATTGGAAGAATAAATATGGTCAAAATGTCAATACTACCCAAAGCTATCTACACATTCAATGCAATCTCAATCAAAATTGCACCAGCATTCTTCTCGAAACTAGAACAAGCAATCCTAAAATTTGTATGGAACCACAAAAGGCCCTGAATAGCCAAAGTAATTTTGAAGAAGACCAAAGCAGGAGGCATCACAATCCCAGACTTTCGCCTCTACTACAAAGTTGTTATCATCAGGACAGCATAGTATTGGCACAAAAACAGACACATAGACCAATGGAATAGAATAGGAGCCCCAGAACTAGACCCACAAATGTATGGCCAACTCATCTTTGACAAAGCAGGAAAGAACATCCAATGGAAAAAAGACAGTCTCTTTAACAAATGGTGCTGGGAGAACTGGACAGCAACATGCAGAAGGTTGAAAGTAGACCACTTTCTCACACCATTCACAAAAATAAACTCAAAATGGATAAAGGACCTGAATGTGAGACAGGAAACCATCAAAACCCTAGAGGAGAAAGCAGGAAAAGACCTCTCTGACCTCAGCCGTAGCAATCTCTTACTCGACACATCCCCAAAGGCAAGGGAATTCAAAGAAAAAATGAATTACTGGGACCTTATGAAGATAAAAAGCTTCTGCACAGCAAAGGAAACAACCAACAAAACTAAAAGGCAACCAACGGAATGGGAAAAGATATTTGCACATGACATATCGGACAAAGGGCTAGTATCAGAAATCTATAAAGAGCTCACCAAACTCCACACCCAAGAAACAAATAACCCAGTGAAGAAATGGGCAGAAAACATGAATAGACACTTCTCTAAAGAAGACATCCAGGGGCGCCTGGGTGGCGCAGTCGGTTAAGCGTCCGACTTCAGCCAGGTCACGATCTTGCGGTCCGTGAGTTCGAGCCCCGCGTCAGGCTCTGGGCTGATGGCTCAGAGCCTGGAGCTTGCTTCTGATTCTGTGTCTCCCTCTCTCTCTGCCCCTCCCCCGTTCATGCTCTGTCTCTCTCTGTCCCAAAAATAAATAAATGTTGAAAAAAATTAAAAAAAAAAAAGAAGACATCCAGATGGCCAACAGGCACATGAAAAGATGTTCAACGTCTCTCCTTATCAGGGAAATACAAATCAAAACCACACTCAGATATCACCTCATGCCAGTCAGTGGCCAAAATGCACTGTTGCACTGTTGGTGGGAATGCAAATTGGTGCAGCCACTCTGGAAAACAGTGTGGAGGTTCCTCAGAAAATTAAAAATAGACCTATCCTATGACCCAGCAATAGCACTGCTAGGAATTTACCCAAGGGATACAGGAGTACTGATGCATAGGGGCACTTGTACCCCAATGTTTATAGCAGCACTCTCAACAATAGCCAAATTATGGAAAGAGCCTAAATGTCCATCAACTGATGAATGGATAAAGAAATTGTGGTTTATATACACAATGGAGTACTACATGGCAATGAGAAAGAACGAAATATGGCCCTTTGTAGCAATGTGGATGGAACTGGAGAGTGTGATGCTAAGTGAAATAAGTCATACAGAGAAATACAGATACCATATGTTTTCACTCTTATGTGGATCCTGAGAAGCTTAACAGAAACCCATGGGTGAGGGGAAGGAAAAAAAAAAAGAGGTTAGAGTGGGAGAGAGCCAAAGCATAAGAGACTCTTAAAAACTGAGAACAAACTGAGGGTTGATGGGGGGTGGGAGGGAGGGGAGGGTGGGTGATGGGTACTGAGGAGGGCACCTTTTGGGATGAGCACTGGGTGTTGTATGGAAACCAATTTGACAATAAATTTCATATATTGAAAAAAATATTCAACATAAGAGATTCCTTTTAAAGTTTCTGATACGTAAAATTTTAGTATATCATGTGTATTTAATTACTTTAAAAGCTATGATTTTAGAATATTATTTTGAAAAATTATGTATAGTTTAGAAATGTAACATCAGTTCATCTTATTTTTAAATGGCAGTCAGACCTTTCCAATGTATCCTTATAAAGGAATGTAAACAATAAACGTGACTGTATTTTGTAAACTAATGATACAATAAATAAGTCATTTAGAAAACTAACATATAATTGCAGCAGAATAACACTCATGAAGACCTTTGCTTATTTTCTCCTCAAAGAGAATTAACAGAATCCGTATTGAACGGCTGATCATGGATCAGTTAGGTATGTCTTGTGATATCAGTTGCATTTTAAACATCAATTCTTCCCTGCTGGGTGGCTCAGTTAGAGGCACATGGGCACTAGTGTTCGTTACCTGGGATGAAATCCCAGCTTCACCACTTGTAGGCTTTATAAACAGTTCAGAAACAGGCCCACTTCATGTCTTAGTAACACAAGGATGATGACAGTAGTAACTAATTGTGGCTTGTTGTGAGTATGCGTGAGATAAACCATGCAAATATTATGCTAAAATGCTCCATGTCAACAATTATTAGGAAGGTTAAATGAACATGTGGCATACAATTTCAACCTATTCGTACATACCTTTAAAAATTGCACATACCTTACAAATTCTTAGAAATCAAGCTAAGACAAAATTCTCTAAACAAAAGCTACATAAAGATAGGATCATCATGATCTAAAGCCAAAGCAAAAATTGTAGTGTTCAGCAGAATTGGAAAGGGACTCAGAGGAATCTCTAGTTTTCATAAATTCCAAAATATTTGTACTATTCAAAATAAGTGGAAAAGGGTGAGGGATAAACAATAAAATCTTTAATCTATTTCTTCTTAAGGTAAATAGAATCTTAGCTTAAGGAAACAGAATCTCAGTAGGTTTTTGACCACGGCAAGGAAGGAACCATACCTCATTATTTTAACACCTCTGTTTTTACAAGGTGATAACTTTTTTTTTCTGCAAACAAATGGGTTTTAAACTAGTTTCAGAATTAGGTAGCTATAGAAAAAATTAACAATATATGGCTCATTTTTAAATGATGCATTGCATTATGTGGATGTGTTTGTAAAATGCATGGATGGTCTATTTAGCTTTTAAAAAACATTGATAGAGAAAAAATCATTTGTGGCATATTGGTTTAATGCATGTATGTTTTATTACAGCATATGAAAATGGCTAAAAACTGGAAAGTGAGGCATGGTAAAAAAAAATATCTGCAGAACTGCATGAAGGAAATCATATGCGAGGGAAATGAAATGTAATTATATTTCCTATTGCTCTCGTTTGGAAAAAAAATGGAGAAAAGAATGTAAGGAAGATTGGAATCAACATGCTGAGGACTCTAAGTATTAGTGGGAGCCAGATATGCTCCATTGTAGGAACAGAGAAAGTCTAAATACAACTAAGAAGTTTGTAGAAAGCCTAAAATACACAACTAAGAAATTTGTAGATACTAATTTTGAGAAGTAACAATGATGATATTGGAAGTGAAAAGCATTGTGGTGATTACAGCTATGCAAGAAATATGTGCCCACGTTTTAAATTTTATTTCATTTTAAAATGAATCACACATAAAATCCGGAAGACACAAGAAGCTGAAAGTTGCCAAATAAAGAAATGTTAGCCTGCTGTAAATCTAATAACAGTGCCTCTTTTGATATAAAATTCTATGCGTATCTTAAAGTCTCAAACACCTATCTGAAAAAACAAACAAGTACTAAGGCGAGGTGAGCAGGCACCCCATTTTAAACAAGCAATAGAAAATTAACAATGTTTTTTGTAACTAGAAACGTTCAGAATTAAAGGCAAAAGTAGTGTACTTAAAGGTAAACTCTGATCATTATGTGGGAAACGATGGATTTGGTGGTAGGAAGGCAACAGCAAGGAGTACAAGAGTGTTAAGAGTCACATTTCAAAGGTGAATTAGCAATTCGAACTCCCTGGACAGAGAAACAGAAGCACAATGCATACGATGTGAGAAGTAATTCTCCTAGCATAATCACAGTGCCGTGTGCAAGCCTGGACTCACGAAGTTAAAAAGACCTTGGAAAACTTGAAGAAGGTTTAAGGACAAGCAATAAACATGATTAATAGCTTGGAAAATAGAATCTCAGAGGAAAGGTTAAGGGAACTAATATTATTTAAGTTGGAAAATAGGCTGGGGAAACAAGTTGGTTTTCAATTACATGAAGGATTATTACATAGAAGGTGCTGATCGGTACTCCGATGCCACCGAGGGCAGAACAAGAATAAGTGAGCTTGAAATGTATAAAGCGTTTAGGTTGGCTAAGAGAAAGAACTTCCATCAGGACTGCAAGCCATTAAAATGGAAAGTACTAAATTTCTTTTGTACAGACCTTTCAAAATGCACTTGAAACTCATTTATCTAGGAAAGTTTACACGAGGCCCAGCCTACCAAGTGGAGAGGAAAGAGAAACACTTGAAGTTTTTACAAGGACTATCTTTCCTAAGTTTCCCTCCGCTCTCCAGAGTGCGAATGTTTGTATGATGAATTTGGGATAGCGCTCGGCAAGGAGAGAAGTGCTCACAGATCAAAATCTTTGAAATACAGCTTAAATGTGCACATGCCCTTGTTTAATATCGCAATCTTAAGAAGCATTGCAGCTCTAACACTCTTTGTTGTAGCCGTTCGAGCAATTTCACTTTGTTATACTATTTCAAGTTCATGAGATTACTGGCAACTAATTGCATTTTTGTTTCTTGGTTTCTCATCTCCTTCTTGGCAATATATTTTTTGTTTGTTCTTTTAGAAATGAATCAAACCAATTGGATATTCTTTCATAAGGTAATAAAAATAATATATTTTCTCCCAAAAGATTTTATTTACTTAGAAAAATAGGCTATTCTCTGAACACCTGCACACCTAATTCTCTTAGAGTTAAATTATACAAGAATTCCATACCACTGGTTTCTGAGGCTTGTGCTAACAAAGATAAATGAAGGCAGGGATTTCAATAAAATTTTGCAAACAATTCTGTTAGAGCTTGTCAAATACGCACAAGATATGAGTTCTAACTCCTTTTATTTATGTGTCAATGTTATGAAAATCACTAAATGAAAGTATGGACTGTTGCATATAATAGTCTATACACAAAGATAAAAATGAAAACTCTGGCTGGAAGCTTTTAACTATTTCTTTGGTGATGATATTTATTTTTCCCCAGTAAAATATTTTATTTTCTATAAAATGAATCATAAATAAATGAACATCTCTACCAAATACAAAGAGGCAGTATAGCTTATATTATGAAAAATACTTACTTTAAAGAACATCTATTGCTTTCTGTTTGGGAAGTGCTTTGTAGTCATTAATAATTGATTCTCTACAATGTGGGTGAGAATGAAGGTGAGTGACAGTGATTAGTTTCTCTTCTAGGATGAGAAAGGAAATCACAAAGAGATGAATTGCCAAATATATATAACAAGTTGTTGAAAAGATGGAATTGCAACTGTGAGATTGTGGCTCAAGGTCTTTGTGTTTTGATTTACAAAAAGACTCCAAAAAGCTGACAAAAAAGAAGAGGGAACAGTTTAAAAACCTGGACCAGAAAGCAAACCAAAAAGGTGTTAACCTTCTACCATGCCTAATAGCTAGTTCATGCTAAAAGGTCCGATTCAGGGGAGAATGAGTATTTCCACAGTGTTATATTGTACTCTGTGCAGAACAAGGCCAGCCAGCAGTCTCTTTTCCTTGGTAACTAAGGTACCATATATGACGGATAGAAAGATAACCTTGAATGAGTAGGAATGTGTGTCATACCAATGAGCAAAGGTGGCAGTGCTTACTTTAATTTGGTATTCGTCATATTTGTACAACCCATCTGAAAGCAAATGACTTTTTCATTATGTTAGCTACAATTTACTTTCTTGGACTTTGGCATTTCCTTTCAAATAAATGAAATAGGAGTCCCACTCTGAAGTTTAGAATCTCCTACAACCGTAATTCCTATGCTCAACACAAGATCATCAATTTCTGCTCAGCATCTACTCAAATTCAGAATGAATGATAATCATTAGAAATCAGATTGGGCTGCTCTGTCACAACTGTTTGGTATCCATATGCCCTCTGCAACGTCTCCATTCGGTCCACCTTCAACTCCCACCCCTTTCATTATTCTGTAAATGCTCACTACTCCCGCACTCTTCTCAGATTAGGGACACATCAATGACTTGGATATCCACAACCCCGAGAGCAGTCATCACAATGTTTCCCATGTCTGTATTCTGCTCCTTGTATTATCACCCACGTAAAGTATTCCCCCATATTTGGAACGACTTGTTTGGAATGACTAATAATTTCACCTAGAACTCTGATGATGGTATTCTTTCAACCTCAAGCTAAGTATTAACTATGTTAGCATAACCTAAAAAGAAGGATACACAAATGGTAGTTATATTTGCCACTTACAATAAGGAATAGAAGTCTACCATTTTGTCCTCGATGATACAGTTTTGATATTTGTTATTATTTTTGATAATTTATTATTTTTACAGTGCAAACCTATTTCTTTGCTTCCTTTTTATAGAGTATACATGTTATTATTTTGTGTATTGTGTTATTATTTGAGAAGTATTTTAGATGCTACATCAACATTTCTTTTAATGTCAATGGGAATCAAATCTCCTGAGTTATTCAAGACACAGATTTCTTTCCTTTTTGTTACCATGAGCCCATAAAGAGTCTAGGATTACTGAAAGGAGAGAAATGTCACTTTACTGGAATGGTCTGAACTAAGCTTTATTTGGAATACCTTTTGGATACATTGGGCTTCCTGGTAATATGCTTTGAGGTTACACCGACAGCTAATCATTAGATCTCCCTATAACCTAGGAAATTAACATCTTCTTGTATTTGGCTTCTTATTTCTCATTTGTGAATGACTGCAGATTGCTAACTTCCCAAGAATGCACTGCAGAATCCAAAAAGTATGTATAACATATTAACATCATCAGATCATTGCTTAACAAAAATGAGGACTTCTTGGTTTTTACTTCAAAGCATTACACGATAAGATGGTCAAATTCCTTAAACCCAAAGGAATTCACTTTTATCATCAAATGATAGGGCTGAGAAGAAAAGAATTATCATGTCTCTTAATGCTGCAATTCTAGATTCCTAAGAATCTAGAAGTATATAAAAGATATAATGAATTGTGAAATAATAATTTTTATTGTGAAATAATATAAAAGATAGAATGAACTGTGCAGACTTACTCCAAGTTTGTCAGTAATGAAATCATTTTAACTATTACTGAACATAATCATTAGAAGCACATACCTAAATCTTGAACTAGAGCAAAAAGCCAGTAAGTAAAGTACTTTCAACAATTAATTACTCATTGCATGATAAGTATTCTTAACAAAGGGCCTTAGAGTTCCACATAAGGAACAACTGGCCAAGGCCAGAGGCTGTTGACACTTTGCCACTGTCCTATGTCACAGTCTTTTGAAGAAAAGAAACCTGCACTCAAAGGCATGAAATTCATAGGAATTTGAATCTCAGAAAGTTGCCATGCTTTCTCTTTGGGTTTCTCTAACTGTAAAATGGTGATATCTGCACACAAATTTCCTAACTTAACCAGGAAAGTGCTCATGCAATACAGAGGAGAACAGACTGTGATTAGTATAAAAAGGATATCAAACTTGTTACAGATTGTAAGAAAAACGCTCTGGGAAATACAAATTCTCTCTTATAAAACCACCCAAATTTCACTGTTTCATTTTGTTTTGTTTTGTTTTGTTTTGTTTTGTTTTGTTTTGTTTTCAAGTGTTTGACGCTGACAAGGTTTTTCTGTTTGTTACTGAGCCAGGCTTGGGCTTAATGTGATGTTCTCATTTTTCCCCATCTTTCCTCTGGTCAATATAACACAGTGAATATTCTTATGACTCTCTTATTCCTTGTCAAGTTCTGCCTTTGAGGAATTTGCCAGAAATTTGATCCTCAATATGCTGATATTACTTTATTTCTCTATTAAGTACCATGTTTACATAGTACATGATCAAAGATACTAAAAGCTAAAATACCTAACATGTGAACAGCATAAAAACTTTCATGTGAACATTTCTTACATTTAAGCCAGTGGTACTTCAAATTTTTGACCTTTCAGTACTTTCTGAACTTACATTGCTTTGTTAAAATGCTTGCATTAAATGAAAAGAATTTAGGAAGAAGAGTATTAGAGAGTTACCACATAAAAGGTTTAAGTATTGTCATCATTTATCAATTATATGATGTATTTATTTATCCTAACATACACCTCTAACTTCTTTCTTTTCAGTTTATATAAGCAGATGTAGATTTAAGTCCTGGAAGACAGAAACTGTGTTTTAATCCTTATGTTCCCTCTGTCTATCAGATTATCCTAGCAGTGTGTGAAGGTTTGCTTTACCTATATTACCTTAAGAAATGCCTGTAACAACACTAGGAAGATATTGTTTTCTGTATGCTGAATATAAGAAAATGGAGGAGAGAGATATGAAATAATTTGCTCCAGGTTACGAATTGCATAAGCAGCAGAACAAAGAGAAATATGATGAGTCTGATAGGAAAGAACCCACTCGTAACTACTATGTATTACTCAAGTAGTAGGTGCTGAAATACCTTACACATAGTAAAATTCTATGTATGTATATATACACACACAGAGACACATATGTGTAAATATATGTTGCAAGAGGCAAATATATAGTTCTACTTGCTACCTAGTGAATGGTATATTACCTTTTTTGGAAGTAATAATCCAGAGAAATATTTTAGCTCTCTGGAGGTTGTGATTACATAGAATTGCCTTGTAGTTATACAAGCAGAATAGAGCAGAAGTCAATTTGCAATAACTTTTTAACAAGGACTAGTTTCTGACTAGGACTGCCACAGTGTTTGGGGAAACAACAGAAACTTATAACATCTTGTTTTTGAGTAAAATCAGTCACCAAGGTACAGGAAGAATTTTTGTAAATTATGAACTATAATCCCTAATTTGCTGTAAGCCTCACTTTTCGAATGTTGGTCAATGTTTTTATAAGAGCAGTATTATCACCAGAGATGGGGAAAAATACATATATATATGTATATGTATATGTACACACACACACACACATACATATATATATATGTATATGTATATATATATGTATATATATATACATATATATATATATATATATACATCTATATATATATGTTTGCTGGGACTTAATCCATTCTTCTTCGAAGAAAACTTTGCAGGGTACAATTGTGCAGAATTAAGAATCATCAAGTACCTGGACTGAACTGGATTCACATAAATTTGAGAATAGCCTCCCTAATATAGAAAGTGGCTTGACAGAGAATATAAAGCAAAGGAATCATTTTGCCAGGTTCTCCTAGAAGACAATGACAATGCATGAGCTTGTCATGTCTACATTGCACTGCATTGTTCCTCATCAGATTATCATATCACATCACTATGTAATTATGATGAGAAAGATTAATAGACTTAAAATGGATTGAAAAATAATAAAATGCTCTTAATGATACAGAACAAACTGAGAGTTGATGGAGGGAGGTGGGGGGAAATGGGCTAGATGGGTGATGGGTATTAAGGAGGGCACTTGGAATGAGCACAGGGTGTTGTATATAAGTGATGGATTACTAAATTCTATTCCTGAAACTAAGAAAAATAAGTAAATGGATTGAAATTTTATTATAATCAAAATAAATAATAAAAGAAAACAAATTATGATATTTAGGCAATGCCAAATTTAGAAAAGAGTAGGTTTTAAGAGGATTAAAATCCATAGAGAAACATAATGAATGGTTATGCAGTTGTGAAAATAAAGCATTGAGGAAACAGCTTGTTGAGAGCTGTTAATTCAAAATTTGAGATGGAAAGACATGCACATGACATAATACCTCATTATCTAGTTAAAAATATCTAGTGTTGAGGGACTAAGAAGATGACAATAAAACTGGAGATGTGGAGTACACATTGGCTAAAGAAAGAGGAAGAAACTTGATCAAATATTACTTTACTGATGATGGAACAGAGAGCACACTTATTTCATAAAAATCAGAAGTTTTCCTAACAACACATGACTATTCTGTCTCTAACAGAGAAACAAAGAGAAAGCAACTTTAATTTAAGAAATATATATAGGTCAATAAATATACTAGAATAAATGTATAGGCAAATAATTAAGATGTAATCTCTTCTTTTTAGTACACAAAAGAATGGAAACAAGTGAAAATTAAGTATTATGTAAAAGTGCTGCTCATAGAAGGGGATACAATTTGAAGTGGGAAAACAAGAAGCTAAAAATCTTTACTGAGTAGCTTAACATTTTGAGACTTTTTTTTTTAATGTTTTTATTTATTTTTGAGACAGAGAGAGACAAAGCATGAGCAGGGGAGGGGGAGAGACAGAGGGAGACACAGAATCCGAAGCAGGCTCCAGGCTCTGAGCTGCCAGCACAGAGCCCGACGCGGGGCTCGAGCTCACAGACCATGAGATCATGACCTGAGCCGAAGTCGGACGCTCAACTGACTGAGCCACCCAGGCGCCCCACATTTTGAGACTTTAATAAAGAGTAGGAGTTTCACTGACCCACAAAAAGGGAAGAAGAATATTTAAGACAGAGGAAATAGCTGAGAGAGTTCAGGAAGATGTGAAATGAACATAATCTTCAGAAATGGAAAAGAAATTTGCATGATATGTTCAAGTTAATTTTTACCATGAGGAAACTATGGTCAGTCACAACATGGGACTTATAAAAACAAAACACTTTAGTTGAAAAACCAATGGTAGGATTACCTAAAAGACTTTTTAGACCGAAGTTATCTAAGAAACTCTAGTTTGCATAAATTACCAGTCAAAATGGATACCAATAATGTCACAAGTGTTGAACAGAATTAGTTGATCAGAAAAGCCAAGTTTTTGGGGCACCTGGGTGGCTCAGTCGGTTAAGCGTCCCACTTTCAGCTCAGGTCATGATCTCACAGTTGGTGAGTTCAAGCCCCCTGTCAGGCTCTGTGCTGACAGCTCAGATCCTGAAGCCTGCTTCAGATTCTGTGCCTCTCTCTCTCTGCCCCTCCCCCAACTCATGCTCTGTCTTTCTCTGTCTCTCAAAAATAAATAAATGTTAAAAAAATTTTTTAAGAAAAAAAAGAAAAGCTAAGCTCTTGTCAAAGGTATGCTTGAATGCTAAAGCTTGCTCTTTTCCCTGGCACCTGAGAGGCAGTAGGCTGTTTTAGGATGAAGCTGAACACCTGTCTCCCAGCTACTCGCTGCCAGAATCTCCTTAAAGTGGATGATGAATGCAAAACTTGTACTGTTTCTGAGAAGGGCATACCCACAGAAGTTGCTGCTGATGTTCTGGGTGAAGAATGGAAGGGTTACTTGGTCCAAATCAGTGGTGGCAATGACAACCAAGCCTTCCCCATGAAGCAGGGTGTCTTGACCCATGGCCATGTCTACCTGCTGCTCATTAAGGGTCATTCCTGCTACAGACCAAGAAGGACTGGGGAAAAAGAGCACAAATCTATTTGAGGTTGCATTGTGGGTGCTAGTCTCAGTGTTGTCAACTTGGTCATTGTAACAAAAGGGGAGAAGAATATTCCTGGACTCACTGATACCACTGTGCCTCATCACCTGGGACCCAAAAGAGCTAACAGAATATGCAAACTTGCCAATCTCTCTAAAAAAGATGATGTTGGCCAGTGTGTTGTGAGAAAGTCCATAAACCAAGAAGATAAGAGACCTAGAACCAAAGCACCCAAGATTTAGCATCCTGTTACTTCCTGTGTCCACCAACACACATGTTGACCTATTGCTCTGAAGAAACATTGTACTAAGAAAAATAAAGACAAGGCTGAAGAATATCCTCAACTTTTGGCCCACTGAATGAAGGAGGCCAAATTAAAACACCAGGAACAGAATGCCAAGAGATGGAGGCTGTCCTCTCTGAGAGCTTCTCCTCTAGTCTGAGTCCAGTCAACAATGAGATTTTCTGAGAGTAACAAATAAGATCAGACTTCAAAAAACAAAATGCTATAGCTTGATAATGACATATTAGATAGATGATGCTAGGTAGATAGATGATAGATGATAGATAGATAGATAGATAGATAGATAGATAGTAACATTTGCATATAATGTATGTAGAGTAAGTATTTGGAGCAATACTGACTGATGGGAGAAATGAGTTTATTTTCTCTAACACATGATTCCTAGACCTGTCGCTGGATCTCCTACATGTGAGAAAGTGACACGAGAGTGGAAGGGAATTGGGGATAGGGGCAGGGAGCTGGGGATTGCATTTATCAAGCTTATTAGCAGCTTTGAATATATTTCTGCAAATCTGAAGTTACAAAATCATTCAAAAAGAAGAAATAATTTTACTCCATCTGCCAGCATCTGGCTGCTGCTATTATACATAATAACTTACTTGCAGAGAATTATAGAAATAAAGAAAATAGCCTTCGGAATCGGAGAGTCCTGAATTCAGAATCATGCCTCTCACTTGATATTTGAGAAAATTAACTGACTTATTTGGGCCTCTAATCTCTCCTCTATTCTTGGAGACAATAAAAACTGACTCATGACATACCTGGAAGACAATGTGAGGCCACCCACGTAAACAGTTTATCATATTATCAAACATGCTGTTCATCTGCTGTGAGAAGGTAAGTATGATGTTTGGAGTGAGAGACCGTCTATTCTCCAGGTTTCCTTGGTAAGGGAATTCAGGAAAAGAAATCTGAATTTTTTTCCTCATCCCTCACTCCACTTGGTGAGGGTGAGTGAAGAAACTCCACTTCTTTGCTTCTGTCTTTTCTAGATCTCTCTTTTGAATTGGCCTGCCTATAGAGAAAAAAATGCATTTTGGTATGATCACCCCGATGTGGGATGATTAGTAGTGACCCTTGTGTCTTATTCCTCATTTGGTTCCTGAAATTCAATGAGAAGACAATAGTGTTATGTCTCCTTAAAGCCCAAAATGAGACAGCTATTATTTTATTAACAAGCAACCATTATGCAGTACCTCTTGTGAGTTAGAATTTAGAAGTACTTTCTCCAAGTGTCTTTTAAGCAGTCTGTTTAAATTATAAATTTTGATTTAAAGGGGCATTTAATAATTATAACTTTAAAAAGTTTAAAGTGGTGCCAGGACAATACTGAATCTGTACTATGTAAAAAAAAAAAATCATTTCCATCAGAAATGTCATCATGGAAACAGTATTATTTGAATAGTGAAACTTAGAGATTTATAACATTAACAGATATCATGGGGTGATAATGACAAGAATATTAGTTATTTATACGACATTGTGTGACAGAGATGGTTAACTCAATTAGATCCTGGTGGTATTAAAGTCAAGGTCACATATTTAATTTCCATATGGGCCAGTATACTCCTGACTGGGAAAACTTTGCTCTCTACTCACGGACTGCACCCCTAACCCCAATCTGTTATTTCTCAATTATGTGCCATTAATTGATGCAATATCCTACTGATAGTGGGTCATCCGTGCCATCTGCATAAATGAAGGACAGCATGTCTATGAGGCAGCCAACAGAGAACAACTTGAAGCCAACAGTACCAGAAATTTCACTAATAACCTGTAGGTTTCTTCAGGGGTAAAAAAAAAAAAAAAAAAAAAAAAAAGCAGCTCCAAACTTTCCAGGGGAGAATTAACTGCAAACATTATTCAAATGTAGGCTGGAATCAACTCACAGTTGTTTTCTGTAAAAATGAGGTAAATAGAAGTTCAATAACCTACTATGCTTTTTTTTTAAACTTCTATTCAGCACATATTTATCTGATAAGATGTTCTCTCATCTAGCTTGTTTCCTAACAAAGAAGACTCTTTTAGTTTGCCATTGCTGTTTATTTACTAACTCAGAGCTCCTTTGTCTTTGTTCTAAATCCTACTGGGAATTTGTAATATATCCCAATGTCATTCATTTATTATTAATTATTATAGTATATATGATTAACAGACACGCTGTGACACACAGGGGGAGTAGTTGGATTATTTCTCATCCTCACTTGCTAACGAGAGAGTAAAGTCCTATATTCTGGCAAAGAACTGATCCAAAGTAATACCATAATGTAAAGTCTATAATAGATGAAGATTTTTTGAATAGACTTTGAATAGAAGCAGACAAAAACTTCTAAGACATACCTTCAATTTACTTATTTACTTATTTATTTACTTACTTATTTATCCATTACTTGATTCTTTTATACCATCCCCATTCGGAAAATTTCCAAATAAGCTACTTATAGAAACCTGTAAGGAAGAGATTGATGGAAATCACTGAAACACTTGGTAATTTATACTAAAATAATTTCATCTATGAGAACAAGGATTTGAGGTGCTATCTATCTGGGAAATAGAAAAATCTGTCTCCTGTTGTATGTCAAGTAGCAGTCACCAAATGGAACAGAATTTTGAGTTAGGGGATAGTGAGACATGAGGATACAAATGTTTCTTCAAAACACCTTGTTAGAGACGCTGTACTAGTAACAAAAGACTTAACAGAAAGTAAAAATTCCACATAATATATATGGATATTCACATCTATAAGAATCACATGGAGTTTGATTTTTTTTTTAGTTTTCATATTTATTTTATTTTTGAGCAACACAGAGCTTGAGTGGGGGAGGGGCAGAGAAAGAGAGGGAAACACAGAATCTGGAGCAGGCTCCAGGCTCTGAGCTGTCAGCACAGAGCCCGATGTGAGGCTTGAACCCACGAACCATGAGATCATGACCTGAGCCAAAGTCGGACATTTAACCGATGAGCACCCAGGTGTCCCACATGGAGTGTGATTTTTAAATGCTATGAAACTTCCCTGAGCAGGTCCCACGAAGCAGGTTACTTCATCATCAGGCTCAAATTGTGCATCATCTGTGGAGCCTCTCCCAAGTCCAAAACAGAGAAACTTCTCACTGATGTTCTATGATTTCTGGAGTTTGTCTCCACTGCTAGACTCATGAGAATCTGTGCTTGAACTTTTGTTTTACCCCTCTACTTGCCTAAGATGGAAATGCCCAAGTTGACTGTGGACCCCACATAACTGAAAACAGTACAGCCTCTATCCAACTGGGACTCTAAATGACTACATGGAACTAAACTCAATTCACATCTTCAAATCAACTTGAACCCTTATGAGAGCTAAACTGTTATGTTGAAATAGTTATACAGTTTTTGGGTCTGTATGTTATTCTAGCCTAGACTTCCATAATTAATATACTCCATAACCATCCTGAACATATCTTATAAATAACTTTAATTTTACCAATGCCACTCTTAGTATATATTAATCTGTGTTCTCCAAATAAACAAACCCAGTAAGTTACATAGATTAGATAGCAGATATAAAGATAAATAGATATAGTGATAGATATAGTTTATCATAAGGAATTGGCTCAGGCAGTTTTGAGAAGTATCAAGATCTGTAAGTTAGAGACCGCAGAAAGCCAATACAGGTTTAGTCCAAGTCCAAAGGCAGGAGCAGACAGATGTTTCAGCTCAAAGACAATCATTAGGCAAAGAAAGCAAATTCTCCCTTCTGCCTTTTCTGTTCTATTCAGGTCTTCAATGGATTAGATGAAGCCCCTGAATCTGTCCCCTCCCCTGCCACACACACACACCACCCCCCCAGCCCAACACACACACTCACACACACTGGGGAAGGCAGTCTGCTTTATTCATTCTACAGGAGCAAATGTGAATCTCACTTAGAAACGCTCTCACACACTCACACAGAATATGGTTTAATTAAGTATTTAGGAAACCCATGGCCCATTCAAATTGACACAAATTAAACATCACAGAGGATATTCTTCAAAAATGAACATGATACTATTATGGAAGCCTGACTAGTGAACAGTAGGGCAGGATTATCACCTTCTTTATGCTAAATACTGTATTTCTACTAATATAACCTAAAACCAAATTATAATTTTTAGAAGCCACATTAACACTCCATTATGTCTTTTCAGGGACACACACTTCAGGTATTTGATCAGCATGTTACTCAAAGTATTCTCACAGTTTTAGAAAGATAGGATTATATCAGAACATTATAGAAAGGGAGAAGATACTTTATGCTGATTTTAATTCAAATAAGATTTAAATCAGAAGGGTAATTTTAGACATCATTTTGTATGAAAATACAGAGCAATATCCCTTTTCCTGCTGCAAGATAGTCATTTGTTTTGGGCTGAAATAGAAAATATGGATGCCTACAATTGAAAAAATAACATCTAAACAAAGCATTGTCTGACTTTACATTGTGCAGGCTCAAAAATGCTGTGACCAGTGGGTCATAACCTCTGGTCTACAGGGTTTAAGGCCTTGTCACTAAATTTCCTCCCCTCCAACAAACAAAAAAACAAAACAGGTCATATTTTTCTTATAGAACAAACAGAGTATGTAGCTCTATTCAATTAGTCTTTGGTTAAAGTGATAAGGCACTGATGAAAGGAATAACAGTGTCATAAATAGAACAGACCTAAAGTAAATTCCTTCAATGATCTTTGAAGTGAAAAATTCTTGTTTTGCAGGCCTCTTCAATATGGTCTTTGGATAACACTCTTACTTTTCTGCTCCTGTAGAAAAGAATGAACTTAGAATTGTCTCTGGTTTCTTGGCCCTTAGAAAGTCACAGAAATCAACATGCTAGACTACGTACCATTTCCTTTAATGACAAGGTGACTAGAGTGGTAAAAAATAGTTCAGCATACTGGTGAACATAAAATTAGATTTGACAATTCAGGAAACACAACTCATATAGCAAGAAACTGCTCATTCCTTTAGAATGAGGTGATCGTCTAGTGAACCAAGTCAATCTGTGTTCTAGGCTTACAGTCCTCCCTGATTCCTTAGGTGACATGTGAAGACTGTTCAATGTGTTATAATTTAAAAACTTAATTCACTTTTGAGCATCAGAAGTGACACTAGAAATTATTGACTCTAAAATACCTACTTATTTTGCTATTAAATATCACAATTTACTCTTCCTTTTTTAAAATTGTAAAGCTCCCAGGGAGAGAGATTTTTCCTCATTGTGTTCACTGATGTATTCTAAAAGCCTAGAGCAATCAGTGGCATACAGCAGATGTTTTATAAACATCTATTCAATTATATGAAAGGTTGAATGAATTATTCACTTGGTCATCAAGCTCTCCATCTTTCTGTTTTTAAAATGCCAAGTGCCCTTGGGGCGCCGGGGTGGCTCAGTTGGTTAAGCGTCCGACTTCGGCTTAGGTCATGATCTCTCGGTCTGTGAGTTCGAGCCCCACGTCGGGCTCTGTGCTAACAGCTCAGAGCCTGGAGCCTGTTTCAGAGTCTGTGTCTCCCACTCTCTGACCCTCCCTCGTTCGTGCTCTGTCTCTCTCTGTCTCAAAAATAAATAAACATTAAAAAAAATTTTTTTTTGAAAAAAAAATGCCAAGTACCCTCTGGCTTCAGGGGCTTTGTACATGATTTCCTTCTCCTTGCAGCTTTCTCTCTCTCTCTCTCTCGCTTTCGTCCTTATGGGTCTCTTGATAGAGCCCTCCCTGACTCATAGTGTAGGTCTTACATCTAATAGCACTTTCTCATTGAGACTTCTCTGAGCACTAAAGTGAAAGCACAGACTTTCTCCTCTGGTCTTGCTTTAAGTCGCTACTCAATTTTATGGCCCTCGTAACGTATGCCAGTTTAATTACACTGGAATATACGTACTGAGGGTACAGATGACACCTGTCTTCCTCACCATACTCCATTACCTGGAAAACATTCAGGGTAAATCAGGCATTTGAAATATACTTGCTGGTTGCTTAAAATACCACCATATGCCTGACCCTTTGCTCACCACTGAACATGGACTAGTGAACAGTCTGTTCTCATGAAATAGTCAGAAAAAAAAAAAGAGCAAAAACCATTTTCCCCAAATTGTTATAAGAATTATGACAGAAATAAATATGGCAATATGATAGAGAATAAAAAAGGAATCTCTTTAGATATGTTGAACAGCAAAGATCTCTTAAGTGGTGACACGACCACAAACCTTAAAGGATGAGGTTTCTCAAACACACCTTGCTCTTCTCTCATGAGGCCAGAGATGTAGGGCAAGACTGGGTCAGTTAGGGACTTAGCATAAGGATTTTAGATTTCATTCTAAGAGCAATAAAAACAACTAAAAATAGGCATTTGCTTTGCTTTAAGAAGATTACTGGGTCTACTGTGTAGACAAAAGATTTGAAGGGCAAAGCGGGGAAGGTGCTAGAAAGTGTCCCAGGAGTCTGGTAACAGACCTAGAATGACAGCAGTAGAGATGGAGAGAAGAAGCTGCATTCCACATCCATTTTATAAATAAAATGTACAGAACACAATGATTACTGCTGCGAAAATCATGGATGATTATGTTGCCATATAATTTGCATCTAAATGGGATATTTTTGAAGGGAGAATGAGGCAGTATTAACAATTATACCTGGACAAAAGAGATTATCCAAGGCAAACCAGGAGGTATGGTCACCCTCATAGATAGATAGATAGATAGATAGATAGATAGATAGATAGGAAGAAACACCATGAACACCACAGATAGAAACACCATGACAGGCTTTGGACCATCCAATAGTTCGGATATAACTTAAATTTGACCAGCATAAAACACATTGGCTACTGTTCATCATATGTTATCAGTAATCATTAGTTTGCACAAATTTATTACATTTGCCTAGTATATTCCTCGTCAAGATAACACATTGAGAAGATACTATAGTTTTCTAGTTGCTAAAAATAACATTTTAAATTCCAATTGTTTAATCTCCCAATAGCTTTAAAATGAATCATGATTCCTTGCTTATAAATACGCAGAAATCCTTTAAAGAAAATTGGAGATTCAAAGAATTTATTGTGCTGAGTTGCTCTTGAAAAAAATGAAGGAACTGATGGCAAACCTTATTCATACACTAATAACTATTAGAACAGAAAATATTGATGAGTTTTTGATGTAACTTGAATTTAAATGCCTAAAGAGACTCAGAAAATCCCTACATCTATTTACTCCAGATTGGATCTGAAAGTCTATTTTCATTCAATTTCTTAGCATTATTAGTAGTTGACATATAAAGCCAGGATTACTGACCTAAGTGAGCCATCAGATTTAGCAAGACCTATACATCACAAAACATTGAATACAGATTACCAGGCAAGGGACTGCTATTTTGAGTTCAAACTCAAAATAGGGTTTTTACGACTGGGGCAAGAAATGAATTACTCGGTTCATCTTTACAGAGAATCTGTTCAACTGCAGCCTTAATATGAAAGTCAGATTGAAAATTTATACCCATAGCAGGTAGAGCAAATGGAATTTTTCCCATAGATTAGGATATGAAATTATTATTAAGAAACTCTTCCATTCAAAATATTGTTTTGATGTAGGATCCCTGATATAACAAGTCTTATCTACTTATTTATGTTTTATCTGCCTACATTTTGATCAATGTTTAAATGCCTATCCACATCTGCTGACCCGATGGATGGGCTTGCTACAGATATGGTACAACTAATGGAAAGATGACACCAGCCCTTAGAAGATGCATAAAGATTTTCGAATCAATAAGAAAGCCTGAAATGCTAAGTTTTTAATTTTTAAATTTTTTCTAAAAAAGATAGTGAGCTAATCTGAGACAAACATTTCCACTTAATCTCACTACAGGAAACAAAGTTTGTATTATTCTCAGCAGACCATGGTTCCAAATGTTCCTTTCCACTTTCCTTTTTTGGTTTGGAATCTTCTAGTACCTCTCTCTACATGCAGGTTAATGCAGGAAATAAATTCCAAAATAACTCTGGGCCACACTTCCTAATATATTTTTTAGCCAGACTTCTTAATATATTTTCAACTTCTTATTGAAGAATAAGGTATACAAAGGACAGTGCACATGTTATAAGGGCAGAGCTGGGTGACTCTTCATAAACCGAACACACCCAGGTGACCAGCAGCCAGATCAAGGAACAACTTCACTGGAACTCCCAGACAGGCAATCACATAAGAAAGGTAAACTGTTTTTTGGCCTTTAGTATAATGAAGATTCTTCTTGTTTTTGAACTATATGCAAAAAGATTCTGACAGCATGAACTCTTGCGGATATGACTTCCTTCACGCAATACTGTGTTTGTGAGCTTCAACCACACCCATGAAGGCACCACAGTTCAATCTCACCATGTTTTGCTCTTTCATGTGTGAATACACCACGCATTTATATCCATTCTACAGCTGGTAGTTTCAGTTTTTAGCTATCCTATATGGTGCTGCTGTGAGCATTCTATTATTTAGTGTACGTACATATTTCTGTGGAGTATGTATTTACTAGTGCAATTGCTGAGGAACAGCGTATGCAAATGATCACTGCCAGTAAATAGTGCCAAATTGGTTTTCAAAGTCTTTTTGTCAGCTTATGTTTCCACAATTTTACCAACATTTGGCATTGGCTTCTGTTTGATTTTAATAGTAGCATATTGTAGTTACATTTTATAATTTTTTGAAGATGAATGAATTTAAACACATATGTCTGCTGGCCATTTGAATATCCATTTTTTAAGTGCTTGTCTATATCTTCGCTTGTCTATATCTTCTGCTTGATTTTATATTGGATTTCTCTCCTTTACTTACTGATTTCCAAGAGTTCCTTATATATTTTCTGACACATCATTTGCAAGTATATGTATTACAAATAATCTCATTCTGTGGGCTGCTTATTCACACTCTTACTGGAGGGAGTTGATCTTTTTCTTTTTTTTTTTTTAATTTTTTTTTCAACGTTTATTTATTTTTGGGACAGAGAGAGACAGAGCATGAATGGGGGAGGGGCAGAGAGAGAGGGAGACACAGAATCAGAAACAGGCTCCAGGCTCTGAGCCATCAGCCCAGAGCCTGACGCGGGGCTCGAACTCCGGGACCGTGAGATCGTGACCTGAAGTCGGAGGCTTAACCGACTGCGCCACCCAGGCGCCCCTGATCTTTTTCTTTTTAATGCTTATGTATTATTTTGAGAGAGAGAGAGAGAGAGAGAGAGAGCAAGTGGGGGAGGGGCAGAGAGAGGGAGACACTGAATCCAAAGCAGGCTTCAAGCTCTGAGCTGTCAGCACAGAGCCTGATGCCAGGCTCGAACTCACGTACCGCGAGATCATGACCTGAGCCAAAGTCAGGCGCTTAACCGACTGAGCCACCCAGGCATCCCTGGAGGGAGTTGATCTTAATGTAGTCTAAAAATTTTTATTTTGGTTATAATTAAACCTTTGTTCATCCTATTTAAGAAAATATTGCATACCATATGGCTATGAAGATATTCTCTCATGTTTTCTTCTAAAATGTTTATTGTTATATTTTTCACATTTAAATCTGCAATTCTTCTGGAGTTAATTTTATGTATCAGACAAGAATTCACTCCTTTTTGGGTTTGTTTTGTTTTTTTGATATGGGATGCAAAATGACTAACACTATTTATTGGAAGATCATTCTTTCCTCACTACCTTGCTGTGTCACCTTTGTCTAAAGGGAATGCATGTATATAGTGATCTCATTCTGTACTGTTGATTCTTTACTATTGATTTTTTTTAGTACATATGGCAGAGAAGCAGGAGTTACAGATTTTTTATTTTTTTCAAATGGAATTTAAAGACCAAAGATATGAAATGACTTTCTCAAATATCACTTTATTTATTTATTTTAATTTTTTTTTAACATTTATTTATCCCTGAGACAGAGAGAGACAGAGCATAAACGGGGGAGGGTCAGAGAGAGAGAGAGAGAGGGAGACACAGGCTCTGAGCTGTCAGCACAGAGCCTGACACGGGGCTTGAACTCACGAACCGCGAGATCATGACCTGAGCTGAAGTCGGACGCTTAACTGACTGAGCCACCCAGGCGCCCCTATTTATTTTTTTTAATGTTTATTTATTTTTGAGAGAGAGAGAAAGAGACAGAGTGTGAGCAGGAGAGGGACAGAGAGAGGGAGACACAAAATCTGAAGCAGGCTCCAGGCTCTGAGCTGTCAGCACAGAGCCTGATGCAGGGCTCGAATTCATGGATGGTGAGATCAATCCCTGAGCCGAAGTCAGACACTTGACCAACTGAGCCACCCAAGCGCCCCACAAATACTACTTTAGTTACAAAACAAAGGTTTCCAAAATTCAAAGGCAACATTAACATCTCTAAACAGATTTTATATTACTATATTTTTACAAAAGTTATTTTGATTTTTGCTATAAATTAAATACTACTATATTGCAATGAATTTATTTCAATTTATTTAGTGAATAAAGATAAATATATTTAGGAAATTTTTATTTTATATAAATCTTTTATTATTAGATATATAGTCTACATGGAACACTTTTTAATAGACTTTTTACCCTTTACAAATTCAAGTATGGCATGTGTATATATTTGGTTTATGTAAAATGAAGTCTCATTAGTTATTATACATGGGTGTCATGCTCTCCTTAATCCCCATCACCTATTTAATCCATTGCCCACCCAACTCCCCTCTGGTAACCATCACTTTGTTCTCTATAGTTGGGTCTGTTCTTCTGGGAAATCTATCATATCTTCTTCTTCTTCTTTTTTTTTTTTTTTTGAGTTTATTATTTTGAGAGAGGGTATGAGAAGGGGAGTGGCAGAGACAGAGAGAGAGAAAGAGATTCCCAACAGGTTCCACACCGTCAGTGCAGAGCCTGATGTTGGGCTTGAACTCATGAACCATGAGATCATGACCTGAGCTGAAATCACGAGTCAGATACTTACTGACTGAGCCACCCATGCAACCCTGAGAAATCCATCATATCTTCTACAAATAAAAATATATTCTTCTCAATTATCTGTGTTTATTAATATATTTTCTCATCTAGTATTGCTATATCCAACTTCTCCAATAATATTAAATGTTTCTATGTATTCACTGCTTATTCCTGATTTTAATGAAAATGATTTCAGGTTTTAATTTTTTGTATGCGGCTTGCTATGATAAAACACACAAAGTTAAAAAAGTAAAATATGGTATAAAGCTAAAAATAAATTCCATATCCAGCCCTATCTCACAGTTCTCAAGTTTACCTTCCTAGAGGCAAATGTACTTACCAGTTTTTGTGTACCATGCTATTTATGTTCCACACAAATTCAAACACATCTATGCACATAACCCTCTTTTTACACAAACGTTAGAATAAATGCAGTTGCCCATCTCTTCCTCCCTCCTTCCCCCACATAGCAAAAAGCCTGATGGTTCTTTCCTTCCTACATCAGTTTGTATCAGAGAAAAAGGTGCTCAGAAAGCATTCCATCCATTTTCTCCCATTCCCCAGGCCCTTGCTGTTAGTTAGGGTCATCCAACTAGCTATGTCTAACAAGCTATGGACAGAATGGTATATTTTACTTTCTAGCCAAAGTTTAAAGAAGCTGAATAATGATCTCAGAACCGTCTCTTTATTAGTCTGTGACTGACAAAGACATCTTTCTAGATGGCACAACTTTGGTATGTTATACACCGAAAATCATTAAAAACCACTGTTAAAAGGAATTAAAGATGACCTCAATAAGTAGTCTGTGTTCAGGGATCAGAAGACGTAACATTATTAAGATGACAATAAACCCCAAATTGATCTACAGATCATCCCAATTTCTTTCAAATCCCCAGCTGCCTTTTTTTGTAGGAATGGACACATTGATCCTAAAATTCATATGGCTATTTAGAACAGCCAAAACAATCTTATAAAGAAGAACAAACTCAGAATAATCATACAGCCCTATTACAAAAATTACTACAAAACCATAGTAATCAAGGCAGTACGGTACCATAAATAGACATATAGATAAACAGAAATTAGAGTCCACAAATAAACACTTGCATTTATGATCAACTGATTTTTAACAAGTGTGTCAAGACAGTTTGGTGAAGAAAGAGAGTCTCTTCAACAAATGGTAGTGGGATGACTAAATATCCATATACAAATACATACAGTTGAATTCCTACTTCACATATAAAAACTAACTCAAAATTGTTCATAGAACTAATAACTCAAAATTGTTCATAGAACTAAATGTAAGAATTAAAACTATAAAACTCTAGAAGAAAAGATAGGTGGAAGTCTTCCTGAACTGGTTAGGCAATGGTGTCTTACATAGGACACAAGCAACAGAAGAAAACATAAATAGGACTACAGCAAAGCTAAACTTTGTGCTTCAAAAGTCGCCATTAAAAAAAAAAAAAGACAATCCACTGAATGGGAGAAAAATTCCAAATCACCTACCTGATAAGAGATTTGTATCCAGAATTATATAAACAATGGTCACAACTCAATATAAAAAGACAAGTAACCCAAATTAAAAATGGGCAGAGGATTTGAACAGACATTGCTCCAAAGAAGATATACAAATGGCCTCTAACTACATGAAGTGATGTTTAACATCATTAGCAGGGAAATGCAAATCAAAACCAGAATGAGATACTACTTCACTGCACTAGGAGGGCTTAAAAAAAAAAAAAGACAATTACATATTTCCATGAGGATGTGGAGAAATTGAACAGAAATTCACACTTTGGAAAAGAATTGGGTGGTTTGTCATAAAGGGGAATATAGATGTGATCCAGCAATTCCACTCCTAGGTAAATACCTAAGAAAAATGAAGACATATTTCCACACAAAAACTTGCACACAGATGTTCATACCAGCATTAGTCATAGTAGTTAAAAAGTAGAGGAAAGGGGCACCTGGGTGATTCAGTCAGTTAAGTGGCTGGCTCTTGGTTTGGGCTCAGATCATGATCTCGCAGTTTATGATTTCAAGCCCCACGCTGGGCTCTGCACTGACAGTGCAGAGCCTATTTGATATTCTCTCTCCCTGCCATTCCTCTGCTCTCTCCCTCTTTCTCTCAAGATAAAAAAACCTAAAGAAATAGTGGAGGGAAAAAAAATCAAATACCCAACAACTGATGAACAAAAACCAAAATGTGGTATATCTACACAATTGGATACTATTGGCAATACAAAGAAATGAAGAAGTGATCATGTTACAACATTGATGAACCCTGAAAACACACTAAGTAAAGGAAGTCAGTGACAAAGATCACAGATTTTATTATTCCATTTACATGAAATGCTTAGCAAAAGCAAATTCAAACAGACTTAGAAAAACATCAACTTGGAAAAAAAATGAGAAAAATAGGTGAAATTTCAATGTAAAAATAGACAACGGGCAAAAAAAAAAAAGCATCACATAAAATAAACAACCAAGGAATGCATATAACTTTTAAAATTGTACAACCTATTACTGGTTATTAAGTATGGAATGAAGTCTCATATTTATAGATCTATATTTGTTCTAATTATGGTGGGCCTTTTCAGAAATAACTGCAAATGTCATAAGGAGTACACACCCTTTGACCTAAAAATTCCATGTATTTCGACTAAAGAGAGTATGAATTCATTTGTGCACATTTATACTTTTGGTGGTCCTTCATAGCATACTTCTAAATATTTAAAAATTTAAATGGTGGCTCAGTCGGTTAAATGTCCAACTTCAGCTCAGGCCATTATCTCATGGTCCGTGAGTTTGAGCCCCACATCAGGCTCTGTGCAGACTGCTCAGAGCCTAGAGTCTGCTTCGGATTCTGTGTCTCCCTTTCTCTCTCTGCCCCTCCCCTGCTCATGCTCTGTCTCTCAAAAACAAATAAATATTAATTTTTTTAATTTAAAAATAGAGGTACTGTCAAAACACAGACTTGTTAAAAATTATGATGTTTCCATACAATGGAATAATATTCAGCCCATAGAAACAATGTTGTATATGAAAATATACTGACATAAAAGACTACTATGATGTAACAGATGAAAAGAAGTTTCAAAAGAGTGTGTATCTGTATAATGGTTATCACACACATACAGGTTAATGCAGAAACATAAACTCACAATGAAAAGAGAGACACAGAGGTAGGTGAAAGTATATGCACACAAAGCCGTTAATGGCTAACAGCCACTTAACAGGTTAATCATTCACAGGGTATTTTTAGTTCTAAGGAAACACATATAGCTATAAAAGAAAAATACCTCTATACCTACATGCGTTCAGGTGAATCTATCAGTTAGGATTATTACGGTTGTCAGGTGTTTAAAATTATTTTTGAAACAGGAAGTCTCAGTTGTACACTCGATATTATATACTCTAAATGACCCCGCACTTTACCCAGTTGTAATTTCTGCTTTTTGGCAAAGGAGCAGGGCACTTATGGAACAGCATACGCTTAAGCAAGTTCCTTAATCTACGGAGGAAGGCAATGTTTTCTGTGGTTGTGACATGGTTCTACAGCACATGAGATGACACAGTTACGGTCTCCATCATTTACGGAATCAAAAGGAATGAAGAGGAGTGCTTTAAAATTTCTTAAAATCATGCACATAGGCACAGAAGGAATGATGCTACCAGCTGTAAAGTAGTGGTGTTATATTTCATAGACTAGATTATGAGAAAGAGCAAATTAAGAAGTTTGCAAGTCATTTGAGCTATGTTAATGATGGGTTTTCAATTGCTCTATTTATAATGCTTTTTGGTGTAACATACCACTACTCTAATGTCTGAAAACTAACTGAACAAAATGTATATACATGACTTGAGATTTTTTCTTTTTCACTGTCCCATAGATTTTCTATTACGATTTCATTTTCTTTTAAGAAATATGTAAATTAGGTAGATAAGGAAAAGCATTTTCAGCAGAAAAATATTTAATGTCATTCACGGAAATAGCGGTTTCTTTGGAAATGGCTAAGAATAAACATAAAAAATCATAAAAATTATAACAGTATGCTAATGTTTATACTGTTTGAAAATATAGTTACCTATTGCCTTAAAATGTAGAGCCGTACTAGTGGAAAAATTTTTTTAAATTACCACTTTTGCCTCACACTTCACTTTGTTTAAATAATGGAGACACAGTGTAATCTGCACAATGAACATGGGCTTTATAATTTGACAGATCTGAGTTTATTTCTGCCCCCCCACTGATGGACCGTAATACCTTTGGAAATTTCCTTCAATGCTCTCAGTTTATTCCTTATTTATAAACCTGAAGACAATAACATTTACCTCTCAAGGCTACCCAGAAAACTGAATGAGATAAGATGATTAAATGGCTGTTAAGTGAAAACATCTGGCACATTATTAGCTATGTCTTCCCATTAAAGAACAAAGAGGAAACGGCATGTCTTAAAAGGACAGTCATTTTGCTATAAGGTTTGTTTTGGAAATGCAAATTTATTCCATTAATGGAAACAATTTGAGCATAAAACAAATTTTGAGCTTGTTTATACATAATTTCATCCATGAGAAACAGGAGGTGAATGCATACAAGTGCACCCAGCTGAACTGAGTCATGCAAGAATAACATCTCCCTTCCCAAACACACTGTGTGTGTATGTGTGTGTGTGTAAGAGACAGAGAGAGAGAGAGAGAGAGAGAGAGAGAGAGAGAGAGAAAGGGAGATAGAGAAACAGGGGTGGGGAGAGAGAGAGATGAGGCACACCCATCCATATTTGTTGATATGCCTTTCTATCTGATCTCAGATAACCACTATCTATAACTTACAAGGTTCAACCCATCCTATGACCACTTTTGCAAGCAAACTTCAGGTCTTTTTCCAGGTAAAGTGCCATATTCGTTACAGTATTTGGGCACTGCCTAACAATTTCACTTGAGGAAACTATGTTGATGTTTTCATCATGGCCCATCTTCAAGTGTGTGTGGGTGTGCACACTCGAATCTTAATCCATTTAGGTTGTGATAACAAAATGCCAGAGAGTGGGAAGCTTGTAAAACCACAGAATTGTATTTCTTATAGATCTGGAGGCTGGAAGACTAAGATCAGAGTGACAACAGGGTTGGGTTTTGGTGAAAGCATTCTGGGTTGCAGACCACCACTTTGGTCCTCACATGGTGAATGGGACAAGGGAGCTATCACGGGCCTCTTTTATAAGAGCACTAATTGAGGGTTCTGCCTTCATGACCTAATCATCTCCTAAACATCCCACTTAGTGGGGATATTTAGTAATGTGTCATTGATGAACATTTTGAGTGTTGTGTCCCTAAATCGATTTTTTCCTCAAGGCCTGTAGTTTTTATTGTGCTATTTTGCATAGCATAACTTTTAGAATTCATATGTAATGTTATATGATAGCAATGGCTCATAGCTATTATATTTACTCTCAATATTCAATGTTTTTCAAATTACTATCCTTACAATTTTTTTTTTCCATTGAGCAACTATATCATCAAGTCATGAACACCTCAAGTTTAGGGAGTTAGAGGAGGTTGATTTATCTATACATTTCTTGAATAATACTCAGGTAGACACTTCCACACACCAAGATTTAATTCTCATTGAATATATACTCACTTATTTTAAATGTTGAACACACAGAAACATCTTCTGTAAATACGTGTCTATGCTAACTAAGCTTACTGCGTACAAAATTTGTAGCGGATAATACAGTAGATGCATAAATGCACAGCCTACTCCTCAGGAAGAAAGGATGGCCAGATGCAAAGAGGGTGGTCAGCAAACAGCCTTCCAGTTGTCAACTCTTTTAGGGTCAGCCATAGCCACAGCAAACTGCCAACAAAGGGCAAACACTTCTCCAAACAGCCCTTATCTGTTGATCAAGCAAGATTGAGATAAAACCACTCAACCTTTTGGTGTAATTTTAGGCAATCTGATGACCAGTACATGTTCTGGAGCTTCTGGCAAGGTTGATTTTTTTCAGGATTATATTGCAGTTGAACTTCTTCCTCTGCCTAATCATGCACCTTCCCCCTTCCTTCCCTGGTGTCATCACCAACAAACATCTTACACTCCTGACTCCATCTCAGTGTGTCCAATCCTGGAGAATTCAACCTACAACAGATAAGTCTTCACTTAAGGTCAATGATTCCTTTAGAAGAATGTTATTGAATTTCAATAAATGAATTCATCTCAGAACCAGAGAGTCCTTTATGTTTCTTGGTTTTTAACAGTTCCATTTTCAAGTATTCAGAATGATTTAGACATGTAATAACTTGCGTATAATGTTGAAGCCTTTGCATCATTAATTTTTCCATTTTCCTATTTGTTGTTGTCAGTAGTACTGAAACTCAAAGTAAGTTTGATATGGATCATAAAACTTTCCAAGAAAACCAGTCTGGTATATCTACCCCTATAACTTAAATAACAAGATCAAATGATGAATGCTTGCTGATTTGAGCATTTCAAACAAGGGAGCAGAACAATTGCTCTAGAGGCCCTTGAGGCAAAGGCTGGGTATTATATTAGCAAGTGTTTACACAACAAAGATATTTCTGCCAATGGTTTCAAAATTCCTTTTTTGTGGCCTTCTGACAAATACAAGAAATGTGCTTTTTTTTTTCCTTTTCAAATAAAACGTCTGCAGATCAGAGTTTCCTTCCCGCTTTCAAGCAAGCCTGATTCCTGATAGAAAACTTTCTATGAAGCGTAACTATTTTCCTATTACTGGCTTTTCTTTAGAATGAGTTTCTATCTTATCATTCATCTTCTAAGTGAGGCAGACAAGTAAATCAGTAATAAGTGTGATAAATTTTTCTCCTGGCTAGTATAGAAAGACAGTGGAGAAGCATGTGAAACTGGTATGTTAAATAAACATGACACATGGATTATCATCAAAATGCAATTTGATTTTCTTCTGCCATCCCATCAAATTTTATTCAGTAGAGGTGATCCTACCCTGTCTTTAGATCTCAACTCTGGCAAATCCATAACTTTTTTGTTCACTCTTAGGTAACAAACAGTCCCACCATCACATTAAGTCAGAAATAGTCTCAATTAAAAAACTGGGATGCCCCTAGCGTCATGTAATAATCAAAACTCAAAACTTGACCAAATATATGTTTTCCCTTCCCCTGCTTGGTTGTGCTTTGGGCTGGAATTTTGCTGTGGGCAAGGGCTATCTAACTGCTTTTTCTGTTTCTTACCTTGCTTCTCTCACCCTGCTAAGTCCCTGCATTGCTAGCGTTTGGAGACCAGGGAGAGGAACAGGAGTGGTTAAAATGTCACTTGAGCTAAAAACTTTCTAAGCTGGTTTTCCCCTTTCTGATGATGTAGGTATTTAAAGCCAGCATTCTTTATTCTTGTGGGGAGTTTTCATATGCCGTGTATGTGTGTCTTTGGGACTTGTCTCTGTAGGTACCTTAAATTCAAGAACTGTCTGCAAAAATCTCTTTGTTTACCTTGTAGCATGACTAGAAAAGACTCGAGATAATTCCACACTGGTTCTCTCTCTCACAGGCACAAATCTACTCCATGGTAAACTATCACGTACCCCTTGTCCCCCCAATTCTGAATATCATAAAGCAGCACTCTGCCGGATCCCTCATCAAAGCAGTTGATAGGCTTTCTCTACCTTCTCCATTTCCTTGGGCAGGAGTCAAGGCATATGATTATGATAGGAGAAGATAGGATTCAGTAGGCAGAGAGGGAAAGACTAGCACCTGAGGTCCCTGGGTGGGGAAAAACACCTATTTTGGAACAATGCTAGCAGTGTCTGACCACAGCAAACCCCCTCAGGCTTAAGGCTCCTTTTAAGAATGGAACACACCTCCACCCACTCCCCCTCAGGTTTCTCTCAGGTATTTGACAAATGACCTAAGTGGGGCCATAGACCACCTCTCATACAATGCAAACAAGCCAATCAGGAATGGACAACCCAACACCTAGAGCTATCAAGCCAATAAGGGTAGAATCTGAGAAGGAACAAAAGGGAAGGGATGGGAGAGGGCTGACCAGAATCTTATAAAACAAGGACCCTCACCTGGAGTCCTCAGGCATTCACAGTCGAATGTCCCCTCTCTGTAAAGAGAGCTTTCCTACTATTCTTACTTTTTAATCTTATTCTCTAATAAACTTTTGCCTGCTGTTCATTTTATGTCTAAGTCTTCATTCTTCCAAGCGGCGAGACAGCGAACCCCAGGTATTGTGGTAAAAAATCCCATAACATCATCTCTACAGGAAACACACTGCAAAAGTTCACAAGGCCACTAAAGTCACAGAGACTAAAATTTGTAATGACACAAAGACCTACAGAATATAAAATTTTTGATCAACTTCTTGGTGAATTACTGTGCTTTACTTGAAGTTCATTATCTTTTCTCCCGTATTTTCTCAAATCTAGCTTTAGATATCATGTCCTCATAAGCTAGACTCCCCAGGGTCTGGACATAGCACCCTGCCTGATAGATACTGTGGAGTATTAAAAAAAAAAAAAATCCATATAATGAAACTTTTGGATTAAAAAATATATTCCTAAAAGGGTTTTGAGGTTGCGATTATTGTTCTTTTTAATAGTCTAATGTAAGAGATCGGAAAGCTGTCAGATACAGAATAATTTAAATATCTATATTTTAATATACCAGAACACTGATATAAGCTTGCAACTTACATTGCACAAGTTAATTGCACACACTGATGAAAGCAATTAAACAAAAAATGCAAAATAAGCCCCAAAATAACATATTCTTGTCTGTAAACAATGGTGTTGAGCACCATATGTTGTCTTGATAAAAGTGATAAAGTGATATGGTGATAAAACATACTGGAAGTATGAAATAAGAGAGTGCAAACCCAGATTACATACTATAATGTACTATAAAATGATAACATATCAGTTACAATAACAACAAAGGTCAGTTATAAATGCATTCCAGCACTGGCTTTTCACCCACATTTTTCCTAGAACTCTGGAAAGTCTATCAACACTCATGTGACAATATGCCAAGAATGAACAATAGTGTAGAAAGCTTTCACAAAAGCAACACAAAGCTCAGTTACAAACATGCATCTTACTAATACCTTTTCTAAGAAAGGAAGGAATTAATAATTTTATTAAGTTTTCATGTTTCATTACATCCTTTTTAATTTTTTTTTCCATGTTTACTTATTTTTGAGAGAGACAGAGCGTGAGCAGAGGAGGGGCAGAGAGAGAGGGAGGTATAGAATCTGAAGTAGGATCCAGGCTCTGAGCTGTCAGCACAGAGCCTGAAGCGGGGCTCAAACTCACAGACCCCGAGATCATCACCTGAGCCGAAGTAGGACGCTTAACCAACTGAGTCACCCAGGTACCCCTGATTACATCCTTTTAAATGTCCCTCTTATTTTTCGTTATTTTATCTTTTATGACAAAATTGTTTTACAGCCAGTTATTTATATGTCAAAAATGCTTGCAACAAAAATGCTTACAGAGAAGTTACCCAGGCCATTACATTCTCCTTTGTGTTTAATACCCTTTGATCCAATGACTATTTGCTTTCTCCTAAGAGTAGAGCATCTACTGATAAATTAGTAATATCATGAATGTCAATGCATAGCAATGCTCACACTCCCAGTGATCACTTGCTGGCCTTTAAGAAATGTTTAGCGTGAAAGAACTGCAAGTTTTCTAATTTTGCTGACCAATCAGATAAGCCGTATTTTCTACATGCCGTAGAATTACTAAGTACTTCTAAGCAGGCCCATTGACATGAGATAAAAACAGGAGGAACAAAGCAAACACAAAGATAAAACAGAAGTAAACATGGAGAGCAAAAGCATGCAGACGTACTTCTCCATCACAGCTCTGGACTTCAGAATAATGACAAACTATCAAGAGAAGGGGGGAGAGATGCTGGAATTACATGAGAAGGGAGCATCAGAACATTTAGTTTTCATGTTGTTGTTGTTGTTGTTGTTGACTTATTTATTTTGAGAGAGAGTGTGTGAGCAGGGGAGGGGCAGAGAGAGAGAGACAGAGAGAGAATCCGGAGCTGAAGCACAGATCCAGATGCGGGGCTCGATCTCATGAACCGTGAGATCATAACCTGAGCCCGAAATTAAGAGTTGGTAGCTTAACCCACTGAGTCACCCAGACACCCTGAGCAACAGGACATTTAAAAACTGATTCTAAGTTGGAAAAGAAGAAACACACTGCCAAAGAAAGACCTGTTAAGGACTGGTATCACGGAATTTTTGTTAATCTTGAATATTCAAGTTTAAGTTTCATTGCTGAAATTTGAAGTCCCCCCAACAAAACAACACATTTAGCTGCCATTTTGGACACATACATCTAATATTTTGTTGACAACATCAACAAAAACCTTGAAACTCCATACTGTGGAAGAGGGAGAGTTTTGCTGTTTTTAAAATTTATTTTTACAAGTCAGATGCAGGGCGCCTGGGTGGCTCAGTCAGTTTAGCAACTGACTCTTGGTTTCCGCTCAGGTCATGATTTCATGGTTGCATGGGTTGGAGCCCCCTGTAGGGCTCTGCGCACTGACCCCACGGAGCTTGCTTTGGGATTCTCTCCCTCCTCTCTATCTGTCCTTCCCCGGCTCATGTTCTCTTTCTCTCTCAAAATAAATAAATAAATAAACCTAAAAATAAATAAATAAATAAAAAGTCAGGTGCTTATTTCTGACTTGGGTAAACTTTATGCAAAACAGCTGTCTAAGAAAACATTCTTAATAGAGAAGAAGACACATCATTTTATACCCTGAATAAGTTATGATTAGCTCTGTCAATTATCACAAAATAAGTGAGCAAATTCAACTTCTCTTGACAACCATGTTATACAAGTTTATGTAAATAAACACAATTCTTCAAAACAAACATGTCAACAAATGTTGTTCCTTACAAATGCATACATAGTTCCAAAGTTATTAGTTATTAATTTTTGGAAGTTAACTTTAAATATCTATTCAATGTCACAGAAAAACATTGCCCTTTTTACTAAACAAACAGAAACGTAACTATATGATGAAATGACACAAAAAAGTATACATTAATGTCCTTTTTTGATAACTTATGCAAATACCTGCTGATCTTTAAAAAATTATTCTAATCACAAGGACAAAGCTCTAGTGCTTTGCATTTAACAAGGACTTTTGTCAACAACTTCTTTACACAGTCTTCTATTAACAGCTACTGACACTTGTTGCCAGTGGTTTAACTATAATTTTGTCAATAAAAAAAAATTTATGTATTTATTTATTTCGAGAGAGACTGAGACAGCATGAGTGGGGAAGGGCAGAGAGACAGAGAAAGAGAGAGAGAGAATTGAAAGCGGTCTCTACACTGTCAGCACAGAGCCCAAGGAGGGCCTTGAACTCATGAAACTGTGAGATCATGACCTGAGCCGAAAGCTTAACCAACTGAGCCATCCAGTCGCCCTTAACCTTAATCTTAATGATGTCATACCAAATAATTTGGAGCTTATTATAACTATTTTTTCAAACATAAATGAGAACATATGCAAGGTCATAATATTTTTTGGCAATATACCTAGCTTCAATACTAAACACAGCCTACTACATTCTGGAGAAGCAAAAAGCAAAAGAAGTAAAAACAAAAAGAAAGGCTAACTTACCTTGCAGTATGGTGAGTGTCCTTCTTCATTTATACGGTCCTTTATTAATTTAAAAATGTATACTGAATACCCATCATGTGACCTGCTAGCAGCACACTTGGTAGAACTTCCGTTAAGTCCCAAAACTTGAAAATCTGTGTCATGTTAAGAAAGATAAAGTAGCATGGGGGCGCCAGGGTGGTTCAGTCGGTTAAGAATCCGACTCTTGGTTTTGGCTCAGGTCATGATCTCCTGGTTTCGTGGGTTCAAGTCCTGCAGTAGGCTCTGTGCTGGCAGTGTCGAGCCTGCTTGAGATTCTCTGTCTCCCTCTCTCTCTACCCTTCCCCCACTTGCTCTGTCTCTCTCAGAATAAATAAACTTAAAAACAAAAAAGAAAGAAAGATGAAGTAGACATGTAGAGATAAGTCTCAGGTCAAGGGAGGGAGCTCTGCACAGGGGACCTGTGTTTGGGAAAGGGCAATCACAGAGACTATGAAGAAGAGAGCACGAAGAATCGAAACTGTGGTGCAAAGTGCCTAAAGAGTGGCATTTTACTGGGCAGAAAATTACAAGTAACTCTAGGTACTATCATGTTTCCCTTTTAATGGAGGCAACTAACTTACCCTTTAATTTCATAAGTACAACAAAAGAATAGAAATGCAATTTCATGTTTGTACCGATCCAGAAACATTATAGTTCAGATGTGGTTAACATGGCTTAAATGTATTTGCTGGTGTGCAAATTACAGCAAGGTCACAATACCACGTTAAGAAATAATTATATGCATGTTAGAATAATTTGAGCATTGTCGTTCTGGTGAACATCTGATCTCAATGGGTCCCTCTGAGGAGAATATATTCCATTCTGGGTCACACCTGCCAAGCCTTCCACATCAAAACCTGTGCACCTGCCTCTGGTCCATCTCCCAGATAGTACATTTTTAACACATCATCTGCCAGGGGGAAAAAGATCACATAACAGAAGCTCACTTCAAATGAAAGATTTTCTGCCGAGAGGATTGGGAATTAAGCTGCCAGGCTGGCAGATGATATGGAAGCATAAATCTGAAACCTATTTTTTTTTATGTCATCTGGTTTAAGACACTTTCGTTGCCATTTCAGCCCTAAATTTTATCCATATACCTGTGTGTATTAATTTTAAAAAATAAAACTCAAGCGTTTTATTTAAAAAAGTTCAACCAGATTTAAACTAGAATCTCAATCATATGGATTTATAGGATCAGTGTGCATGGTAGAATTTTTATTTTTTTCACCCAACTTGGTTTTGGCCTCAAAGGCACATATATGTATCATCTAGCTTTTGCCATTACCTGTTACTTAGCTATTCCTCAACATTCTATAAAAGAAAAAAAGAGCAGTTGCTAATACGGACAGTATCACTTGCTCAAACTAGCAGAAGACAAACCAATTGAAAGGATTAAAAATTGAATCATAAAGTATTTTCAAGGAAATAATATTTCAAGATATAAAAGCACATAATGAATCTAAATTCACTAGGAAATGACAATTATTCACTTGTATATTTCACACATTCAATCTATAATTGGCTCAGAGAATATGTTCTTAGAATAATTCTAATAAAATCACACATTTGTGATATGGCAGGCACTGCTAATTGTCTGCACTCTGTGCATTCTATCCCTTATTAACGGCGGCCATTCCCTCCCAAGGGAGAAATATATCTAATGAAACCTCTATTTCCCTCCTTCCCTTGCAGCTAGATTTGACCATGTGGCTAAACCAGCTAATGAAACGTCAACAGAAGTTTGCTGGCATATTCTGAAAAAGTTTCTCTTTCTTGACAGACTCCCCCATACCTTTGTATACATACCCAGTGTTCCTTTCTCCTCCTCTCTGCCTAGGACACAAATATGCTGCTGAAGCAACAGAAACCATCATGCAAATAAGAACCCCAAGGGAGTCCCAGAGACTGTGCTATCCTGTGATAGCACGGAGAGTGATGCTCACCATGAGACTTCTTTTTTGCATGAGGATAAACTCCTGTTTCTTTTTATTCTTTTCTTTTCTTTCCTTTTAATTACAAAATCATAAGTTATATACATCAAGGTACACAGATCTTCAGTATACATCTTGGTGGCTTTTTACAAATATATACATCCATATGTATACCATATGTATGTGGCCATATGCATTTTTATATATGTAACCACCATCTATATGTGAGTATGTGCCACACTCCAGAAATCTCCAGCCTGACTGATACTCCTCTGTGAAAGCAAATTCTATTCTAAACTCTAAACCCAAGTTTATTTAAACCAGTGTTTAGTCAGTTTTTACTGTAATTTGTAGACAAATATAATTTGGTACAATTCTTTTCATAAGCAGGTTTCTGTTGATATAAATTAGCATTGCATTAGGTACCTTCTCAATATTTTTAGAAGTTTACTTTTGATAAAACGCTTTTTAATCCTATGTAAATTTTAGCATCAACTTTGTTTGAAAACTTTCTACATTCAGTGGACTTGGAAATGAGTTTGCACAGAGAATTGATTAGATATTGCAAACTTTTTGCATATTGTGTGACCACATACTTTATAATTTTCTTTATCCCTAAATCTCACTTCTAATATTTTGTACAGATATAAGCAAATATTGGTTTTCTATTTAAAATGGAGATTTTAATTATCAATGTGACAAATTATTGAGTATGCCTAGATTGACAAATTCAATCACTTCATTAAAAAATAAACACCAAATTTCACATGGGATTATTTAAATGATCAAATAGCCGAAATGTTTAATTATGACCAGTAAACATATTTATTCCTACATGTCAATCACTTCCCTACTAAGATTCGCATCTAAGACAAAAATATTCTGTATCCTTCAATAATCCAAAAATAAAATTATTTTACTAAATTTGTCAATATTATCTATTCATTAAGCATCTTTTACCCTCATCTATACCTTTCTAAAGTAGTGAAAATGATTAGGAAATAATTGAAGTGGTGTTAAAACCTAATTTAATGTAATAAGATCATTCAAAATTATATTTCAGTCTCCCTTCACAACAGGAAATTCTTATTTTTGGTCACCAAAAGTAAAATTGATACTGTAACCTATATTGTCTCTATTTAGGGTGAGTGATTTTAATGCAAAACATGTTAATCTGTAGTTCATTAGCAAGCTTTCAGTAAATTTCTTTGGGGAATTAGGAAAATAATCCAATTGTTTATCAACTATACACAAGTATCCACAAATTGTGTTGTGATAGTCAATAACCATATACCCACCAATACTCTTTAATTCTGACTCAGACTGTAAATAACCCAGTGGGAAAAGAAAGTTCAAGAAGTATGCCAATTTCACAGGAGCTGGTCAAACTCTGGGGTTGCTATGCAAAATATTTTGCTTTCCTGCCCTCACTTCGTTAGTTCTCTTCCATCTGGTCTAGGGCCACACTGCTCTTTGTTGTATCAGATAGTTTAGGCAAGACAAATGACCTAGAGAAAATAGTGGGACCAATGAATTCTAATCAGTTTCCCAGATTTTTACAGGCCCTGAGATGGAGGTTAAAGTAGATACAAAGTGAGAGTCAATGTGTCAATTTTTTCAAGCCAGAGAGTAAAAAGAAACTTTCAGATGGACTTGGGTCTGATACTGACTCCTGCAGAATGTTAAGGTTATAGAGCAATAGCCTGAAAAAGACACCAATAACAAGCAATTCAGGCAAGCCAAACTGTGAAGCCTGTGGCAACTTCAGCTAGTCTCATCTAGCAAGGTCGTTCTATGAAAAAAATTTAGGACAGGAACACTATTTAGAACTGGACAGAACATTTCAGATTAAGAATAATTCTATGCCCATAAACCAAAACTTTCCAGACCTCTTTATATGTAACATTCCTCATTCTGATGATATAATGAATTTGTTACGAACTTTATGATTACAAAGCACAAGGATTGTTTGATATCCTAAATGACAGTTCCAAAAGGGAAGTTTTTCCAACAATACTCTTTTCTCCTGTTATAAACGGTATTTGTGCTCTCTGCTTCATTTTAATCATTTGTTAGTATTAAAGCCTGCATCAATGATTTGGCCATTTGTGTGTTTATAGAAGTAACATACAAATTCACAAATAGCCTAAAGCTATTGTAGCTAGATAAATATAGATTAATGAATACTGTTTTTTTTTTCCCATTTTAAATGGGTTGTTAACAAAAACTTTAACACAGAAATAACATAAAACATTCTTTTGGTACAATTAAGTGGTGAAATTAAACTATGAAAAGAACTCTCAAGCTTGACATCTATAGGGGAATTAAATTTTGGTCAATTTTTTCCTGAATATATTACTGCAATGAAAATGTAAAGGTCATATTTTTCTAAGCAGATTTCTCTTCTGTACAAAATTACAATATCGTGGGATATCTTATCTCAGACATATTGACATTGTTCCATGGATATAACAAGCCAGAGAATAAATGTGTAAAGTTTGATCCTCAAGTGTCAAATTTACTCAATGGAATGTCATTAAAATATAAATATACATGATAGAATGTAACAAAAAAGATACTATTGTATTATGGAGTCCGAGGATCCAATTTGTTTAAATATCATAATATAAAATGTAGCCATTCAAAGAAATTTCAACTATGCATCAAGTTTTAGTGGTGCTATAATGGAAAAAAATTAACCATGATCATAATTTATGGTGTAAAGACACATATGCAAAATTTCTAGAATGAAATATATAACGTATTTTTAACAAGAGTAAGTCAGTATTCAAAAAAAATTTTTTTGCTAAAATCAGTAATAATAGAGATGATGAATTCCTTGTAAATCATTCAATGGTTAAAGTAATTTTTTATCTCTGTGTTTTATCTAATTTCAAAGTTTCTTTACCTCAATCAGGGAAAGTAACAGCTATTGTGCTCCTCTAAAAATAATTTTGTCACTATATCTATGTCAATAACTATATTTACTTTCTCAGTTTACAGTATCCTCTCTACATATTCAGTTTTTGTCATTTAAAATACAGTTAACATGCATCAAAAAAGCCATTAACTCTCATTTTTATCATTGGGAAATTATTTCAAATAAAATCACATAGATCCACATCAGTTTATATTGAGTTATGTTCACATCAATGTTAATACATCATCTATCAAATACATTCAACACAATAGTATTACTGATAAGTTAAGAGTCTATGTGCAAACAAAATTTTAAAGCTATGGTGTAATACGTTCACTTACTCAACACCTATTTACTGAGTGTCTACCCCTGGTTAGTTTCTCTGCTAGTTTATGATATTATGTTTATAAATTGAACTCAGTCTCTACTCTCATGATTTTATAGTTGAAGAGAGGAAGGAGGACTTTTTCAAAGAGTCACAAAAGTTCAATAAACCTAAAATGCAATAAGTAAACTACTACTATGATGAGATATGACAGAACGCTTTCCTGAGGAAATGATATTAGACCTGAGAGAGTGCATAGCAGCAATTAACAAACTTTAGGTCCTAGCATCAGCAAGCTGTAGAGCTAAGACTGGAAGGCTGCCAGACTGACTCTATGCTCATCCTTCTATCTAGAATGTGCTATAGATTCCCTTCCAGTGAACTCTGCTTGGATGGGAATCTTGGTAGGATATGAGTGATGGGAAATATCCTGCTTGAACCCACATTCTTCTCTTCCAAAGGGCCCAGAATGGGATGAGGAAGAAATTTTTTGTAGAGATCAATTTAATCTCTCTAGACGATTAATTCTCATCAAAAGAGATCTAGGTGTTAGAAAGTACAAGAGAAAACCATAATCATTTACCTGGGAGTCTATCTTGGAGCATTAAAACAAAGATAATTGAGGAGAAACTGAAAACGCAAGTGGGTTCTCCAACTCTGCTGTTCCTACTCCTGAGTATACCAGCTTGCCTGATACTGTTAGATTTTCACTACAATGGCCACGAGCGGACAGGGGCATGCATTTGGGGATTGTTCAAATTAGTCAATTTTAAAGGAAAAGGGCATGATACCTATTTGCTGCTCCTCCCTATCTCATTTTCTGGCTCACTAACAACAGAAGGGCTGAACAAAGAATATAACCCGTCCTGTAGCTCAAGAATTTTTAAAACTTCATTTAAAAATTATGACCATCTCCTTCCCCATCCCCCACCCACATTTGTATTAGTGTTACCAGCTACTACTTGGTCAAATGTATTAAGAAGACAAGGTACTTTCTCTGGGCTCTGGAGGACAGTTAGCATAGACATTAGGTCTTTCTTGAAAGTTTGAAAGAACTCATCAGTGAATTTGTCTGAGATGGAACTTAATTTGCAACAGGCAGGGAGAGTGGGAATGGTAAGATAAGAATAGTATCTTGATATCATTCTTAATACTTTTCATTATTATGTCTTCATGGTTTTAAAAAAATGTATTTTTAGGGGCGCCTGGGTGGCGCAGTCGGTTAAGCGTCCGACTTCAGCCAGGTCACGATCTCGCGGTCGGTGAGTTCGAGCCCCGCTTCAGGCTCTGCGCTGATGGCTCAGAGCCTGGAGCCTGTTTCCGATTCTGTGTCTCCCTCTCTCTCTGCCCCTCCCCCGTTCATGCTTTGTCTCTCTCTGTCCCAAAAATAAATAAACGTCGAAAAAAAATTTTTAAAAAAATGTATTTTTAAATACATTTCAACTTTAAAAATTTGTGTGAGGGACTTTCAGCTAATAGTACAGCAGGTAAAGAGCTTGAAGTCACTATTCTGTTCTAACGAGTAAAAAGCTGCACAAACTGAAGAAATCAACAATTCTTGATAGATACTTCAGAGAACTGATGTCATGGGGCTATCTGCTGGAGAGACAGGTAGGTGAATACAAAGAATTGCAACTTACTAACTCATACATCCACAAGCAAAAACATTCATGAACAGCAGTGTGGAGTAGGAAAACCTAAACTGTAATTGACAAATTGTTGGAGGTTCAGTGTAAACAAGTTGGAGAAGGAAAAACTTCAGGGCAACCCAGGCATGGAGGGCTCCAAGCTTTTGTTAAGTTGTACCTTCAAGAGATTGACCAGATTCTCACAGTGAACGTTGGAGAAAAATTCCTTTGTGCTTCTGGCAGGGAAAGGAGAAAGAATACTATTTTGAAATATGCCAGAGTATTATTTTCTCTTTAACAAGGTCTGCCCTTGGGAGAAAACATTTTACCAGAGCCAAAGTACTGGAGGTCTTTCAGAGCCTAACCAACCTAGAGTGAGGGAAACAATCAACTCCAGTTCACTCTAGCCATCTTGTTCCAACATAAAAAAAAAAAAAAAAAAGAAAAAGAAAAGAAAAGAAAACCTGAGAAGCACTTGCGAAGTTGACAAGGCTCATTAAAAGACTGAGACACAATCATTGGACTACAGAATGCTTCCCCTCCACCATGCATTACCACCACATTGCTTAAAGCCTACTCACCACAGTTGTTTTTACCCAGAGCATCATGTCTGACTATCAAGGCATACTAAAAGGCAAAAAAAACCCAAAACAAACAAACAAACAAAAAAATAGTTCAAAGAGACACATCAAGCATTGAAACCAGACACAGATATGATGGGGATGTGGAAATTTTCAGACCAGGAATTTAAAACAGCTACGATTAATATGCTAAGGTCTCTAAGGGATAAAGTAGGCAAATGGGCAATGTAAGCAGAGAGTTAGAAACTTGAAGAAAGAATCAAAAAGAAATGCTACATATCAAAAATACTGCAACATAAATGAAGAATGCCTTTGATGGGCTCATTAGTGGACTAGATATAACTAAAGAAAGAATCACTAAGCTTGAGGATATGTCAATGGAAATTTCCAAAACTGAAATGTAAAGAGGAAAAAAAAACTGAAAAAACAAAACAGAAAATCCAAGAATTGTGGGCACTAAATCTTAAGATGTTTATGCCTCCTCACCTGTAAAATGCTCTAATAATGATCCCTGTCTTATAGGTGTGGAGGGGGGAAGGTAATGGATATAAAATATATATAGCCAGGTAGACTCAATAAACATTTATTATTTTTTTAAATTAAGAAACTAGTGTTGAATATATCAAGGAGAGTAATGATGGAAAGTATGTCATTAAACCCAGAACCCCAAAGTGAAATTAACCAAATAATTTTCCCTTATTGTTTTTCTTGCTCAATTTTGAATATTAGTGTTATTGTAGACTCAAAGTTAAAAACATCTGGTTAGTTATTTACTATAGGGTTATTTGTCCTTTAAAATGTGGGAGAATATGTCTGGAAAACAATACAGACTATGGAGCCAATTGTTATACACACATACACATAATGTGTATATAACTTATAATGTAATATTACTAATGTATATAGAATAGGAAAGAATTACTGTGATTTTTGTTTAGCCACTAAATTTTCATTAAACAAAGATCACTTTAAAAGATCTCAGGAAAAGGATTTGGAAGAGCAATTAGCACTGCCCCTTGCTGGAATAGTCACACTTTTCTACCAAATACAGTAAGTCCTGGATGAATCAAAGTCATGGGACCTCAAGGGAAACCATTTATCCCCACCAGTATCATTTTCTTATCCATCTTCCTTTTAACTACTTTCCCTCTCCCTGGAATCGTTTCTTCATGGAGCACTGAGTATCTACATTCCTTCATTGTAGTGAGTGAAGCAATTTGAGGAAATGTTGACCAAATGTAAAATGATGAGTGAGAACAGACAAAATATATTTTATCTCCAAAATGCTATACACAAGCATTTGCAAAACCCCAAACCCATTCCTGAATAAAAATAAAACAACTGGAAGAACAACAACGAAACATTTCTCAGCAAACTTGAAAAAAAAAAAAAAAAAAAAAAAAGAAGAGCTTCTTAGCTAGATTCGCTCATGTTGCAATTTGGACCTGGAAGGAAAATTTTAAATCTTACTGTTTTTTTTCAACAATTTGACCTTTCTCTTAAGCCTTCAGCTTGCTGGCTAGCTGGAAAACTTACTAAGTATCCATTTGGCTAACAATGTATTCAATTCAATTATTAAAAGAATATTTATTATTGGAGCTCCTGGGTGGCTCAGTTGGTTGAATGCCCCACTTCAGCTTAGGTCATGATCTGGCCGTCTGTGAGTTGGGCCCCGCATCGGGCTCTGTGCTGACAGCTTGGAGCCTGGAGCCTGTTTCAGACTGTGTCTCCCTCTCTCTGCCCCTATCCTGCTCACTCTCTGTCTCTGAAAAATGAATAAACCTTAAAAAAAAAATTTAGGAACACTTATTATTAAATTATGTTATTATAATCATGTTATTATAATAATTATAATAAATTAAAATAGATAAAATTAAAAATAACATATTATTTTATTATATTATTATTTAAAATAATTTTAGAGAGACATTTTAATCTGTAAAATCACTTCTGGATGAAAAGTTGCTACATCTCCATTTTGTATTTTTCTGGTTTTGAGGAAATTAATTAAAGCAAAATATAAAACAGGGGCACCTGGGTGGCTCATTCAGTTAAGCGTCTGACTTTGGCTCAGGTCATGACCTCACGGTTCATGAGTTTGAGCCCTGCATGGGGCGCTGTGCTGACAGCTCAAAGCCTGGAGCCTGCTTCAGATTCTGTGTCTCCCTCTCTCTCTCCGCCCCTCCCCAACTTATGCTCTGTCTCTTTTTGTCTCTCAAAAATAAATAAATGTAGGGGCGCCTGGGTGGCGCAGTCGGTTAAGCGTCCGACTTCAGCCAGGTCACGATCTCGCGGTCCGTGAGTTCAAGCCCCGCGTCGGGCTCTGGGCTGATGGCTCGGAGCCTGGAGCCTGTTTCCGATTCTGTGTCTCCCTCTCTCTCTGCCCCTCCCCCGTTCATGCTCTGTCTCTCTCTGTCCCAAAAGTAAATAAACGTTGAAAAAAAAAAAAAAAAAAGAAAAAAAAATTTAAAATTTTTTAAAAAAATAAATGTAAAAAAAATTTTTTTAAAGCAAAATATAAAATGAATAAATAGTATCTAGGGAGGGAAAACCCAAAACAAAACATCTAATCCCCTCTAATCTAATGCTATCTAATCCTACTCATGTTCTATGGGGCAATATCTCTTATATTCCCTCTGCTTGCATTGTTGCATTCAAGACTGAATTTTGCAAAGGGTGTAACTTGTGACCCTGTCCTGGTCAGAGCCTGGGCGAGAGTCTCAGGCTAACTCCATGACATCCCAGGCCCTTGCAGTACTGTAAACATTTGAAAAATGTGCTGTGACTTATTTGGTCCCAGACAGGTCAGTCTATAATACAGCCTTCAGGGCAAAGCAAGGGAGACCCTGTCAGAATGCTCTCCTTTGACAAGTTCCCAGATGCACTTTCAGCTTTCTGGTTCAATTCCATTCTTCAAGGAAACTAACGGGGGCTAAGAAACATTAAGACACTAAATTATAGGACTCCTTCTATCTGAACATTTGCTGTCAAATTTTCTTTGATTTATTTGTCCCATATTAGTCCTTCAAAGCTCTACTCTCAATCTGACTCTCAGTTACCTGATCAGCTTTAGGGGCTCTGCAACTCCTGCAGCTGGAAACGTATTTCGCTTTCCTTTTATGTCTCTTATATTGCATCCTTTTACTGTAGAACACCACCCTTCAAGACATTGTTGCAGAAGACGAAAGCTGAATCTTGTCTACTTTACAAAGTGGTACTACTCCCTTGAACTGGAGAATGATACATGTGCATTAAAATAATTAGCAAAGTCTTATATTGAGAAACTACCCTGGCTTTCAAAGCTTTCATATTACTGCATAATCCTATTTTTGACAGATTTTTTTCTCCTAATCTTCTAGGAAAATCTGTAACTCCCATTCACAAAACATACCCTGCTCCACAAACAGATAACACTGAGATCAACAAAATAAATATTCTGTAGTCAGGAATGTCAATGGGAAAATATACTAATAATTATTTAACAAATGTCACAATCTGTCACAAGTTTCATGGCACTCTTGCATACATATCTTTCATCCACACAATTATACTTGAAAAACTATCATTGCCTTTGGACCATGGCTGTGCAAGGCTGAGGAGTGGGCTGCCCTCTTTGGGCTGAGTCTCCAGGCCTCACGAGGTCCCCTGTGGGAATGCTGCTGTTTCCAAGATGCAAATTGCACAGTGCCTAGATTTTGAATCTGTGGATTTGGATAAGGGAGGTAGCAAGGCCAAACTGCTAATACACGTTTATCTTGGCCAAGATGATACTTCGAATCTTCTGATTGTTCCTAAATAAAAATGTAAATGCATTTTTAAAAATCTGTCAAAGAGAAAAAACAAATGTTTACATGAGAAAATAAGGTAACAATATTGAATATACATTTTGTGCCAAGTACTACAGGTACGAAAAAAATCTCAAAGGGATATTATTAAGTAAAAAATACAAGTCAGAAAAAATATGGAATGATACAGACTTCTATAAATAAAATGTTTATTTGTGGAGGTTTATGTGTATAATGATGTTCATCAAATACATAGAAAAAGAACCAAGTTAACACGAGCTAAATTGTTAACCATGGTCTGTGGTGGTGTCTAAAACAAAGAATGTATCAGTTAAAGAGACTGAACATTCACATAGTTTTGCTCTGTGGAGCTTGTCAGAATATGTTCCCGTGATAGTTGCATACTGTTTTGTAAGTGAAAAAAAAAGTAAATTGAATCATTAAAATCTATGTTTAAGTGATTTAATAAGAAGGCTTTCATTAAGATTCTGGAGGGAGAAGATTATAATCCAGGGCACCAAATGGGCTGGTGTCAAGCATTCGGTGACATTCATTTCTGAATCTCTGCAATCTGACAATTAGAAGCTATTTGCTCAAAAAGAGAAATAGCACATAGCAAAGTGGTCTGTCGCTAGGATTCCAGATTGGACTGATGCAGACAATTTTGAGAAAAATAGTACAAGAGGTTCTATTTACACAGCATGAAATGTAGATATTCATGAAGGGTCAGCTGACATAAAATGGAAGCTGTAAAAAATCATTTGACAGGCAACTTGACTTTTTTCAGTTTCGAAGAAAATGTCTTTGAAAATTTAATCTTGATTTTGAAGTAGCTCAGAGGTCTGCATGGTATGCATCATGAATCAATTCTCCTAAAAAAGATATTTGAAGTTATTTCAGGTGCTCTTTAATTTGTAGGTTTTTTTTTTTTTTTGCTTTATATTACAGGAGAAAATAACATTTAGATGAAAGAAATTTCCAAGACGTTAATTTCAATGTTATTTTTAGATATTTCCTTTATGGAGCTTTTATCATTTATTGATGAAAGTAATTTTATTCAAAGCACATAAATTGCGTTTAAAAAGAGATGCTATGACTACAAATGGCATTTTGTTTACTGCTCCTTTTTGGATTTATGAAATTATTTTCAATGTGTTATAGGCACTTATTGATATACAAAATACCTTTTGATATTCATTTTGTGCATGCTACTTTAAGTATCTTGACTTATTTTTATGCTAATTAGTCAAGCATAAATGATTTTTAAAATGCTGTCTGATCACATCTTTGGCTGTTTTCTTTTTGTATACTTTGTAGTTCTTTGATACATGTATGTATCCGTGTATGTATCACAGTTCTTTTAATTAAAATCTATTGAAAGATGCCATGAAAAATACATAAAGGTGAATGTGCAATGAGAAGCTTGTTCATAATTTGAAGTTTGTTACAATTTCAGTAAAATACTGTCGATGTGAAACTCTTTTTAAAAAGCGTTTATTTAATACACATTATTTGTTTTAGAATTATTATCAATTTATTTCACTGGTAATTATTTTCATTTTATTTTTAATTTTATAACATTTGTTTATTATTAAGAGAGAGAGACAGAGCATGAGCAGGGGAGGGGCCAAGAGACAGGGAGACACAGAATCTGAAGCAGGCTCCATGCTCTGAGCTGTCAGCACAGAGCCCCATGCAGGGCTCGAACTCACAAACCGCAAGATCATGACCTGAGCTGAAGTCAGACGCTTAACCAACAGAGCCACCCAGGTGCCCCTCACTGGTAATTATTAATAAAATCAATACAATTCGACCTTTAGTATATTTTAAGAAGAACACTATGTTAGGTGTACTCTTAAATTATAAACATTTACATTCACTGTAAATTCTTATTACATATTTCTTTTAAGATTGCTGATATTTTTTTTTTAATGTTGGAAATGACCTCAGAATAGCATAAGATAGCTCTTTCTCGATGCCTTTTATTTTCATCACAGGCCTTCATCCAAAAAAATCTCTTTAAGAGAATTTATATTTACATTACTTATGACTACTCTGTTTACACAATAGTCTGCTGGACAAGAATCAATTAAAAACAAAAACAAAAACAAAAACCCTCTAGGTAACAAACTTAGTTATTATTATTATTATTATTGTTTTTAATTATATTAGGATGGATGAAGAGTAGCATTGAACATATTTCTGTACAGGAAGAACTATCAATAGATAAAAAGTTATTTGCATCTAATGTATAGTTCGAGAGAAATGCAGATAGGTATTTCATCATAAATATGTCAGCTGCATTATTATTTATAATATGTCAAGTGGGAGAATATTTAAATTAATTCATTATTCATCTAGTGAAACTATATGTACATATAGAAATTCGGGCACATTTTGATGATATGGAAAGTAATTACTTTAAATGTTAAACTTACAGATGTATTAGTCTTTAATATACCATATGTTTTAGACAATAATTTTTAAAGTTTATATATGCATGGACATAGAAAAGCCACAAACATTAATTTCACGTACTCTGTAAAGTACGTGCTTTAAATGTTTTTTACTTAAAAAATATTATGCAACAATGAAAATATAGCATGTTAAATTTCATTAAATAGGATTTTAGGCAGATTTCTGATTTTATATTTGGCAAAATCTGTTAATCAATTCCCCAAATCTTCTGCTTTCCTTCTGCTGTCAAGTAATTTGATTAACAGTCTTAGCGAAGAGATTTTTTTTTATTTTGCTTAGTCACACAAAAGCATTGCTAATCTCTTTATAATCTGAAGTTATAAGATGTAAACTTCTTGAGGCACTCACTGTCTAAAAGCTAGGATCACTTTTCTTACTCAATTATGCAGTTGAAAGAGATGCACAGCCCTTAATTTTCATACCTTAGACAATAAAATTCATTGAACTGAAGGCAGATAACTCTGAACATCCTTCACCCTAACATTCAAATTATGTCAATCTCCAATCAAATTGAATGCACAAAGATTCCATATTGAAAGGTATAGTTGAAACTGTCCAATATATAAAACAAGTCTTATGGGTATTACCACTGTGTTTCAGATGAAAACCATAAACAAGATAGACATAGGAACAGATATTCATTGGAATAGAGTTTTGGAATGGAACAAAATAAAACAGAAACAAAACAAATAAACCATATTGTGTCAGGAAATTTAATGCTACTCTTACTCCTCGTGGTGTTCTAATAGAATAACCCAGGATATACCAAAGAAATCATCTAAAATAATTCTAAGTATCACATGAGTTCAGTGAAATTGGCTAAATCCTCTATACTATTTTCTGGGAAGTCTAATGCACTCCTGAAGTTTAAGTTACTGTGAACTCATTTTCAAAATTACCTCTTACTTAAATTTTCAGTTTCCACCAAACTATTGATCCTACTTATATATTTACTTTAGATGGTTGTTCTCATGCCCCTGCTACTGCCTTGTTTGAGTCTGCTAGGGCAGCCAAAACAAAATATCACAGATTTGGGGACTTAAACAACAAACAGTTATTTTCTCATAGTTATGAAAGCTGGAAGTCCAAGATCAAGGGGCCAGTAGGGTTGGTTTTTGGTGAGGCCTCTCTTCTAGGCTTGAAGATGATCATCTATCTATCTTTGCTATGTCTTCACATGGCCTTTCCTTTGTGTGCATGCAGAGAGGGAAAGATAGAGACAGGAAGAGAGACAAAGATCTCTGATGTCTCTTCCTCTTACAATAACACCAGTCTGTATTGGATTGCGGCCCCTTACTTAAAATCTCATTTAAGCTTAATTGCTTCTTGAAAGGCTCTGACTCCAAATACAGACATTTTGGGGGTTAAGTCTTCCACTTATGAATTTGGGGATGGGACACAAATTCATCTGTAACATGACTCCTATCATATATAAAATTCGCTCCATGTCTTTGAAATCACTTTCTCTCAGTTTCCCCTCTTTAAAAAAACAGCACTTCCACAAAGCCTTTTAGTGACTAGATCTAATGAGACGTAGGTTGAGAAAATAAAGTCACATCAAATTGCCAAATAGTAAACAAAACAGAAATGATAAATTTCTGCCTATACTGGGAATTGTTTGTCGGATGCCATTCTTCTTCACAACTCCCACCACTGGCCATTTTTTTTGAGTCTGTGCTCCCTTTCTTAATTAACGTTGTTTCTTCTCTGGGCAGCCTCCAAATTGTTAAGAGCTTGTAAAGGGTAGTGTAACCACATCTGTCTTGGGCAATACAGATAAAGCCCACCTTCCTTCATAAAGATGCATGAGTTAACCTCTTTAACATTTCTTCTACCAGAGCACATGTTGGGGAGGGGCAGAGAGAGAATGAGACGCAGAATCTGAAACAGGCTCCAGGCTCTGAGCTGTCAGCACAGGGCCCGATGCAGGGCTCGAACCCACAAACCGTGAGATCATGACCTGAGCTGAAGACAGACGCTCAACTGACTGAGCCACCCAGGCGCCCCTATGACATTGCAATTTAAATGTAAGTAGTAATATTATGCACTATGGGTATAATACAAGGATTATAACTGTGGATATGTGTCATTTGATTCATAAACATCAAATTCTGTAAAGCATTAAAACATAGAATGTAAATAAGTTTAATAAAATATTTTAATGTAGTATTTTACTTTCTTTTTGAAACTATGTAGGGAAGTCTGTCTCTCTCTGTCTCTCAAAAATAAATAAAAATGTAAAAAAAAGTTTTAAAATAAATTGCAATGCCATAACATTCACAAACTACCTCTCTGTAATTCAACTGCCCATGCAGCAATGAACTGCATTCCTTGAGGCATGCAAGTTTATGCTCATTATTAGAGTATTTATCACTGTTAACCTGACCATTGCCGATTATAAGCCTCTTCTAAACTCCAAAGGCCCAAATTGCTATACGTCTATTTATTTATCATAAAACATATTACTGGATGATTTATAAATTAAAATATTATGCACATTGTTTCAGTTACGTATTACTGTGTAACAAACCACCTTAAAACTACAGCGGTTGAAAACAAAAATCATCTGTTTTGCTTACAGATCTTCAGCTTGGGCAGGGCTTGTGGGGAATACCTGGTCTTTGCTTCGTGCAGGGTCAGGTGGGGAAGGAATGGATTGGAATATCCACCACTAACTTGGCTCATTTGCATTGCCGGCTGGAGGGTGGTGAGTGAGGCCATGGCTTGAGTCCATCAACTTCGGCTCCAGCTCCATGTAAATGACATCATGTGATGCTTGGCCTTCCTTCTCTTCCTTTTCCTTCAGATATTTCTTTTTCTCATTTCTCTCTCTAATTTCCTACTGCTCCCACGACAGGTATATTGTACTGTTTCCTTCTATCATGACTCCGTTCATTTCTCCTTGAGGATTCTTTTTTCTATTCATTGGAATTTTTTCATTAGTCTGTATTAAGTTAATTGGTTCTTTCACCATCACAAAATTGCTGTTGAGGATTTTTTGGTGAGTTTTTCACTTTAGTTACTATTCTTTTCCACCCTCAGCTTTTCCTTTGGTTTATTTATGATTAATTTCTTTTACTCCGTTCATACCCCTTATTTGTTGAATCATTCATTGTTCACATGTCTTAATTTTTAAATCATAGTTTACTTCAATTCTTTGAATATATTTATAACTGCTTCAAAGTCTTTTTCTTTTTTTTTAATGTTTATTTATGAAAGAGCGCGTGCGTGTGTGCGCATGAATGGGGGAGGGGCAGAGAGAGAGGGAGACACAGAATCTGAAGCAGGCTCCAGGCTCTGAGCTGTCAGCACAGAGCCTGACATGGGACTTGAACTCACAGACTGCGAGATCATGACCTGAGCTGAAGTTGGACTTTTAACCAACTGAGCCATCCAGGTGCTCCCAAAGTCTTTTTCTTCTAAATCCAATATCTGATCCCACTAAACGTCAGTTTTTATTAAATACTTTTTAATCTTGAGTGTGGGTCAAGTTAACAATTTTCTTTGTCTTGTATATCTATTATTTTTGGTTGAAAATCATATATTTTAGATAACATTTTATCAAGCAACTCTGGAATGGGATTTATTTTATTTTTGAGGGTTTTTGTTGTTGTTGCTATTGTATGTTTGCTAACTTGGCTAGATTTAAATTGTGGTATTTCCTTCTTCTACATTGTTTCCCCAAAGCTGATATTTCTCATCAGATTTTAATGATGTAATTTACATTTTTTTAGCCTGGTTTCTGAGGGACCTTTGTTTGCATAGTTTAGCGGTCAACCAATAGTTTGGCAAATGTTGTGATCACATGCTTTAAGTTTTGATTGAAGATGATATCTTCTGATTGAAGAACAGACTTGCAGCCAGTTCTTAAGTGTCCCTTGGGTCATATTTTGCTGTGCTCTCTTGAGTCTCCTGAACATAAAAATAGTTTATCAGTTAGCCAGGGATGTGTGAAGACATTACCTTAGTCCTATAGATTTCTCGCTTCCAGATTCTTCCAAGTAGATTTCTGGCTGGTCTTCCAAACACTCCAAAATGGACTAGAAAATGTTTTTCCAGTCCTGATGTGGGACACTGGTTTTTATCCTCCATTTTGAATTGACTCTTTCACCTCTGACAACTACAGCTGTTTATCCCCACAGCCAAGAATCTAATGATCCGGTGGGAGCAGGATAAGATTCATTTTCTTACACAAAGTTGTAACAATTTTTAAGAAGTAATTCTTCTCATACTTGTATCTCCCATTTATCATATATTTCAAATACCCTTAAATCGTTGATCTAGAAAATTGCATACCAGATTTTCTTGTTTTCTGCAGAGAAATTAGGTGATCTCTTCATATTGCCCTTAGAAATTTCTAAGCTATTTACTTAACTTAGTTCCTCTCTCTCTCTCTCTCTCTCTCTCTCTCTCTCCCTCTCCCTCTTTTCTAAAGACTTGTCTTGTGGCCTAACATATTGTCAATCAGGGAGGATACTCCATGTACACTTGAGGAAAATGTGTATTCTGCTGTTGTTGAATGGAGTGATTTGTATACATATGGTAGGTACAAGAAATCTGCAGCATTGTTCAAATGCTCTATTTCCATATTGATCATCTGTCTGATTATTCTACCCATTATGGAAAGTGGAACATTAAGTGAAATTTCCTACTATTGTGGTAGAGCTGTTTTGTTTTGTTTTTTTTTCCCCTCCCTTTATTCTGTAAACATTCATTTCATGTATCTTGGATCTCTGGTGTTTGATTATAATTTTTCATGCGTATATGGTAAATATCTTCTTTGTGAATTGACCTTTTTATTTAATTTCTGTCTCTTATGTTGACATTCTTGTTTTGTTCATGAGTTATTTTATTTCCCACAGTTCTTTTCCGTGTGTTTCTTTAGCTCTTTAAGCATACTTAAAACAACTTGTTTTAAAATCACTGGTGTGTTTTTCCTCAGCACTGTTTGTTTTGTTGGCCATGTTTCCCTATTTCTTTGTATGTGTTATTATCTTTTGTTGAAATTAGACATTTGAAGAATCAACAGACTCTCTCAGTCATGCTATCTGGTATGGAAGACCATTACTAATCATCAGAATCAGAAGCCTTGTGATCTCCTGATGTAAAGGCTTATGGTCGTCTCAGGTCATATGTCGTGTCTGGACCTGAGTGTGTGTGTGCTTCTTTTTCTAATTTCCCCCAGCTGTTTTGAAATGCCTTAATTTTCCAAAGAGTCTCACCCAGAATCTCCTCAGGACCTAAATAATCTGTCATGTTCTTTTGCTCATAATTCTTGCTCCAGGAATGTGTAGGTCTGAAGTCTTCCTTCAGCTGTCAGGCGCTACACCACCCGCCACTGCCCCTATGGCTTCCAGTCCAAGATCCTAGCAATGCTGCCCTGCCTATCTGATCTCCATCAGGCAAGATAGATACAGTCCCTCAGAAAGCCATATGTCAAATATTTTATTTTACTTTTTGTGGAACAAGGCAAAGAACCTCCCAATTATGCAGCATTAGGGGGCGGGGGTGGACAGTGAGGCAAGAGTGAATAAAAATGCTACAAAATGTCCTACCATTTTGAATAGGACTTTTTCTTGTTTGGGCCTTTACCTGGTTGATGTGGGTTATTTGCAGGTTTCTAGGGCTCCTATAGCTATTTTAGTCAGTCTGTGGTTGTTTATTTGATGTTTATGTTTGGACATAAGAGCCTGGAGCTTCCTGTCAACTTAGTTTCTTAAATGTAACCTAAGACACTGTGGAAAGAACATAGTGACTTCTCATCTTCACTGCTTACTATATGCCAGATTCTCTACTTATGTGTTCTCCTCAGAGCAAGGAGTGCTTTCCTAGAGCAAACTAATTTCTCAATATATTACTTTGCATGGGGGGAATTCAGGTTGCCAGCATCTTTATTTTTTCCACTGAAACATACTCTATAGGAGTGCTAGTGTAGTGTGATTTCTACATATATATGACTTTAATCTCTTGTTACTTGGAAATAAGTGTTCTTTCACAAGCAAAGTGCTCAATGCTGTCTGTTTAGGAGTGAAATAACATTTGTCTTTACTCATGTGGAGATGCTTGATAACTCACTTACATCTATCACATTCTCCACAATCATGAAGCTTTAACACAATAGATCAATCTACCTTAGGTTTCTTTTGTACTTCCTCTCTCATTGCTTCCAATGGTATATTAGGAAGATGGCAATAGTAGCATGAACTCGCAACATAAAATAATTCATGTTTAGATCATTAGTCTGAGTAGTATATTTGAAAATATCTCCTATTTTGAAAGATAAATTAAGCAGCGCACAGTATAAGCCTCAGGCTATCACATATCTTCGTTGCCATGGTTACAGATTTCACTTGTGTATATCAGATATTTCTCAGCAACAAGAACTATACATAAAACGTTGTCAATCATATGTAAAATACACATACACATATGTATGACAAGACTGTACAGTATAGTGGTTAAAATGATGGATTCTGGCACTGGTCTTCCTGAATTTAAATCCTAGATCTACCAGTTGCTCCATCTGCAACTTTGGGCACATGACTTAACCTCGTCTGTAACTCATTTCTCTCAGGTATAAAACATGGATAAAAGTGGTATGCAGCCAACTTTTGTTATTAGAATTAAATTACTTGGTGCGTGCAAAATGCATAGACTATTTCCCAGCATATAATAGAGCTTCAATAAGTGAATTTGTCAAAATTAAATGAAATGCCCAAGTTGAATTTCACTTATGTATAAGGTATACCAGGTCTTTCTTTAACTTAACTTCACATTCCACCTGTTCTGTGTGAATTTCATTTTCAACACGTTATTACACACAAATACCGTATATCATTAATAAATACAGTTCTCATTAAAATGCTGGCTTTAGCTACCGTGAGAAACCAGGTTTTATATACTACAAAACCTATAGTTTTATAGAACCTATAGTTCTATTTACTATACTAAATAGAATGACTGTAACAAGGGTGGCTATAGCTATATGTATGATACTCAACAATTTTAAGAGTGAAATTGGTAATATGATTAAGTATGCCATGGTAACAAGGACATTCTAGAACTTTTTCAAGAAATCCAAGAGATAAATATTAGATTTAATGGCCTAGAAGCTCTAGAGGCCATGGTGAAATCACCAGGGCATAAATTACATTATCATAAAGAATATGGCTAAATAGAGGTAAAATGAATATTGTCAAAACAGAAATCATATCACAATTCAGGTCCAGCCCGAATTTGATCACATTGGTCAGCCCTATTGCATTTGTGTAGGAGAGAATGAATAAACTCCCTTACTGAAGGTAAAATTGTCTGATACTAATATACTTAGAATAACAGTTAATAAAGGAAAGCATGGAATATGAAATAGTGTGATTTATTTTAAAAAGACAAGGAGAAATAAAGCATTATAAATGTGCTAGTTCAAAAAATTAGAAAACTGTTAAGCTGAAATATATCTGTAATAATATTAACTATATAAAGACTAAAGATACAATCACAAAACAAAGATTATTAAAGTACATTTAAGTTTTAAAAAATACAGTATTTGTAAGATATGTAACTTAAAATAAGGCTTTGTAATTATAAAGAATATCATGGGAAAATGTTTCATGCAAACTACCAAAAGAAAAAACATGAACAAACACAGCTGAAATCATATTCAATGATGAAAGACCGAAAGCATTTTCTTCAAGATCAAGAGTAAGACAAAGATACCCACCTTTGTCACTTTTAGTCAACATAATACTGGAAGTCCTAGCTGGAGCAATTAGTCAAGAAAAAGACATAAAATGTATTCAATTGGAAAGGAAATAGTAAAATTATCTGTGCACAGACAGCATGATTTTCTATGTAAAAAACACCAGAAATTACACACACACACACACACACACACACACACACACACACACAAACTGTGAGAACAAATAAACAAATTCAAAACAGTTGCAGGATAAAAAAATCACTTGCATTTCCATACACTAACAATAAGCAAACAGAAAAGAAAATTAAGAAACAGCTCCATTTACAATAGCATAGAAAACCAGCATACTTATGGATTAAGTTAAGCAAGAAGACAGAAGACTTGTACACTGAAAGCTACAAAACATTTCTGAAAGAAAGAAAGAAAGAAAAAGGAAGGAAGGAAGGAAGGAAGGAAGGAAGGAAGGAAGGAAGGAAGGAAGGAAGAAAGAAAACACAAATAAATGGAATAATATCCCATGTTCATGGATTGAAAAACTTAACACTGTCAAAATTCCATTACTACCCAAAGTGATTATTTATTTAATTTTTTATTTACTTTATTTTAGAGAGAGAGGACAGGTAGAGAAAAGGGGCAGATGGAGAGAGACTGAGAGACATAGAGACAGAGAGAGACAGAGAGAGAATCTTAAGCAGACTCCATGCTTAGTGCGAGCTTGATACACAACTTGATCCCCTAACCCCGGGATCATAACCTGAACTGAAATCAAGAGTTGGACACTCAGCTGATTGAACTACCCAGATGCCCCCCAAAGTGACCTTTAAACCATTACAGATATAATGTAATTCCTATAAAAATCCCAATGATTTTCTTTTTCACAAATAGAAAATGCCATCCAAAAATTCATATGGAGTCCCAGTGATCCCAAACTGCCAAAACAGTCTTTAAAAAGAAAAAGTTAGAGGTCTCACACTTCCTGATTCCAAACCTTACTATAAAGATGTACTAATCAAAGATGTTGACTTTAATTTGGTGTAGCTTTAGTATCAGGAAATGGATATTTGTAGAACCTACCCATTTTAGTACTACATTTCCCAGATATCTATTGATATATTTGAGGCTCTTTCCTGTTGAACAAAATGGCTTTATGTCCAGTGTTCTTTTTCCTTTCTTTTGACCACTGTTGTAGTTTTTCCCCTTATCCCCTTCTGGCAACTATCAGTAAGTATGACCGATCCTAATTTGTGGTTAGCAATATTTTATTTTTAGGTTTGAAAAGAAGAGAACAAAGGTTATTAGAAGGCTCTACAAAAAATATCCACACACGGAGAGACAGTCTTAAGAACTTTCTCCTAATTCACTGTTTGAGGGCTACTCTATGGACACATGAGTTGTCACTTATATGCTTAGAAATATATCATATCTTATGATTTTTACCCTAAATACCAATTATATATTTTATGCACAACATTATTATTACTTAATACTGTCTTACTTTCTTAAAAAAATTAAATCCCTTAGAGCTACCAAGGAGAAAGAAAGCATTATTTAGAAATGTACAACTTTCTTATCATTATATTATCATTATGACTGATAAAAGAGCATACACTATGAGCCAAGATAGCCTAAATTATGTGGCATAACAATCCTCCTCCCTCTTAAAAATTCTTAGAGTTCTAAGATAGCAAATACTTATATCTGGCTCATGCTACATGTATAATTCAGGGGATTCTACTTAATATGTCAACAACTTACAGAGCCAAGCTGATACAGGTTTCATTTCAACATGTACTTCTACACATGAAAAAGAAAAAAAAGGGGGGGGGGATGGTGGTATAGAATCTAGTTCTCAAATATTTCAAATTGCACTTTCCAGAGCAAGTAAAGCTCAAACCGAAAATGGCCAAGATTAAGTTCAAAGGAGTGGGGAATTACAGTCAATCGCCTACAAGCATACAGGAGAGAACTGGAATATTTGTGAAAAACCTTAATGATCGCTACATGTAGTACTAATAAATCTCTGGAAAACAATGTGTTCATAGGGTCCATAAAACCCTGAGAAGCCTAATAAATTGCAGGTATATATGAATTCTGTGAAAAGTTTTGATAAATGAGATATAAATGGGTTATATTCAGTGCCTTTGCCAGATTATTAAGAACTCATGGAATTCATTCATTAGAAAAGCATGATGAAATTATAAAATATATCAGAAAAATAAAGAAGTATTTCCAAAGAGGCGAAGTGCTAACTATGCCTTGTGGTACTTTACTCATGTAATGCGACTATATTTGAAGTATACTAGAGGATTTTACTAAAGACTATATTTCTTGTCCTGAAATTTCTGTGTAATGTGATAAATAGTATTATTTCTTAGGATCTCAGTTGTTCCATTTCATCTTGGCAGCAGCAAAATCAGGACATATGCTGATTAAGGGAATTGCTTTAAATTCACTGGAACAAACACCACCTTGTAACATTAATTTTAGAATGCTTCCCTTTTCCCATTTAGAACACCTAGTTCTAGGTTAAATGATGAATCTGTGATCTTGGAAGAAGGCAAGGTAGATAAAAAGTTATATTCTGTACTAAATTGAAAAGTTTCACTCCCTATTTTCAGACCTTTGAAGTACAGGGCAAATTCACATTGCTTTTTGTGCTGACGTATCTCTTGAAGAAATGATCCACTTTTTGCCATCAAAATGGAGTAGATGAATCTGACTCATTAAAAATGTTATGAAAGAGGTTGTGATGATGCAGATTAATTTCGTACCATTCAGTGCTTTAGAAATTTTAAAACATTTATTATTGCCATGTTTATGTGCTTGCGCAGTTCAGTAAAATGACAGCAACATTTTATATCAAGCAGTTAGAGAAGAATGCATTTTAAAAAATACATTTATTGAGCATTTTACTGAAAATACAGGGTTGTAATAATGCATACAACAGCATTATCATAAATAGTAGCTATAATAAACAACGGTTAAAAAATTTTATGGGAAATAATAGCCAAAAAACGGCTTTCTCTCACAGTCTAGGATATATACTTTAAAACTGCTAGAGAGTTTTCCTTCTTTTACAGTTAATGGAATGTTTGTATTTAACTAACAGCAAAAAGGTTGACAAAAAATTGTCCACCTGATTTTTGTGGGTCAGATGTTCAGATATTTTTTGCTAACTTAATTCCATAAACAGTGCCGACACATGCAAAGTGAAATAAAGAACCAAATGACATTACCTAGAGTAAAACAAATCCTGTTTCTTTTCTTTCTTAATTGCCTAGATTGTGTACTGAACTGTCCAGGCTCTAAAATAAACTCTAGATAGTTATGTGAAACTTGTCATTGCCCATATTCTTAGTGAGAATGAATCATATTTAATTACATTAACAGCAACATGGTATTAAACTTGAATTTTCAACCTGAAATGTACTATAAAAAATAAAGTTGTCTAAGAACATAAAAAATTTAGGATATGATTTTTTTAATTGAATTCTTTTTAAATAAAAGGTATTGAGTAAATATCTTATGTTAGTAAATGTGAGTATACAGTTCACAATCTCTCTTTATAAAGAAATCTTCACATTTGTTTCTTAACAAAATAGGCAAGAGATTTTATAGGCAAGAGATATTAACCTCACTCATTGTAAAGGGCAATCAGACAAGCCACAAGGTTTCAGACTGGGAGAGGGGACACATACTTCACAGCTCCCATGAGATTTACAGCACATAAAATAGACTTTTATGACCCTGCATGAGATTGTGCTTCAGACCTGGACATACCCGTTTTTTATGGTCATTAAAAGTTATTGAGTTAACTGCTCATTATACAGTTTAATCTGCACTCTCACTTTTGCTCTACTTTTAGGAAAGCTGAAGTAGTTAAGTTAAAATAAGAGTTCTTTCAAAACTTTGGAAATGTGTAAAATTTGACCTCAGGTATAACTCTGTTTGCGATCCAGAAAGGTTTTGTTGACTTGATTAAGTCATTCTTCACTTGCGTGCATTGCAAATACCTTTTCCCAGTCCATAGCTGGCATGTATACTCTTTTTAATGCTGTCATTGGAGAAGTTTCTAATGAAAACACATTCCAATATATTAATTTCTTATGGATGATGTTTTATGTATCCTTTTAAACAAAACTTTCTGCACCACAGTTTAGGAATGTATTCTCTTAGCATTTTCTAGAAGCATTAGAGATTTATTTTTCTTTTATATCTATGTTGGTAATCCACTTGGAATGGATTTTTGTATAAGATTATGGGAAGGGGGGGTTGGGTCAAGCTACATTGGGGTTATTAAAGTAATTAAACTAGTAAACAAGGAGGTCATTAGACTAGGGTGGCTCTAATGTCTTGGCAGCCTGCATAAGCAAACCAAAACCTAAGCAAAAATCAATGCACTCAAATCTAAGAAAATTAAATTAAAAACAACCAATCACAAACAACCAACTAGGCTTTCCCAAATAAGGCAACCACTTAAGCTTAAGCCAATCAAATAATTTCCTTGCTTTGCTTAGTCTTCTTTATAAAAAACTCTCCCTTAGATCCTGTTGGGGAGTGCTTCTAACCACTTTTGGTTTGGTGTTGCCTGATTTGAAGGGATGTATGATAAAGCAAACAAACAAACAAACAACAACAACAACAAAAAACAACCTCTTGAACATTTTAAAGTATCTCAGTTTATCATTTAACAAGATAAATTCACCTTAGGCTTGTGCTATTTAATAACAAAGAATGAAAATATTAACATTTTGTCTGTTTATTTGTTTATTTTGAGAGAGAGAAAGCATGCAGGGTATGTGTATGTGGGAGGAGGAGTTGCAGAGAGAGAGGGGGAGAGAGAATCTTAAGCAGACTCCACTCCTAGCATGGAGCCTGACATGAGGTTCCATTTCCTCGCTGTGAGACCATGACCTGCGCCAAAATCACGAGTGGAAGGCTTAACTGACTGAGCCACCCAGGTGCCCCAGGAATGAACACATTAACACTCAATTATGGCATACCTTCATAAAAATACCCGAATATTGAGACTATCTCTGTATCCAAGAGATGCTGAAAAGTTTCATACACACACACACACACACACACACACACACACACACACGTTTATAACTAGTTATAAAGAAATAATTGAATTTACACAGTATACACAGGCCATTAGAAATGTAGCCAATTAAGAAAAACTGACATTCAAAATAATTAATACAAAAGTTTGATGTTTAAAATAGGGAAGGGCCTTATTACTCCTTTTAGATAATGGTTCTGTGAAATGGAGAGGGCTTATGTGAATTCCAACTGTCATGATTTGATTCATGTCACACTTCTTTACCTTTCTTTGCCTATTCCCTGCTCACACTCTCTCTCTTGATAAAATAAATTTTTAAAAAACATTAAAAAATAAATAAAATATGGATTACATTTCTTTTACAGATACAGGACTGATCAAATATATAACTGTATTTGTGTCCTTTTTGTAAATTATGTTTTCTAGGAATTTGCCCAAATCTTCCAAAATAAATTGGCATAAAATGACTCAAGATTGAGGAGGCTGGCTCCTGGTTAAAAATTTAGGTGTGATTTTTCAGGCCTGAAAATAAGCTATTACAAAGGCTTTACCTGACACATCTCATGGGGGACAGCTGCCCTCAACTTGGAGCACAACTAATGACTATGGTCTCTGTAGGGAGTCACACTCAAGGTCTCAGGCCCCAGGATGGTCATGCTCTCTCATATATTCACCTTGCCAGCCCCAGAACCTTCATTCCCAGGGCTTTTTAACTGAGCCCTCAGGCAGAAGTCCTCTTCAGGTGCTTCTGAAGAGCTCTCCTTACATGGAAGAAAAGGGAAACCTTGAAGACATGTTTCCCCCACTAAGACTTAGTACCCTGTATTTTCTACTCAGTCTTCCTTCACACTGCTCCCCCTCCGTGCACTCCTTGCCTCCACATCAGGGTCCAGAAAACTGCTGGAGCATTGTGTTTGCAGTTTCCTCAACAGTGACATGACCCCTATGTCTGTGGCTGTTCCACCTGACCTTCAGGCATCTGCCATGCCACACGAGATAATGGAACAGAAGGAGTCAGTGCTTTCTCAAGTTTGGACTCTTGCTTATTCCATCTCAGTAATAATTAAAGGCTTAATTCTCTCATTTTTTTCAGCAAATTTCTTTTATCTTTTCTTCAACTGTTCATTTATATTATTAAATATTTGATCTTTTAAGAGTAAGAAGTATCTTTTATTTTATTTTTTGGTTTTTATTTTTTATTTATTGAAATATATCTGACGTATAACGTGTAAATTTAATGTGTACAACATGTTAATTTGATACATTTATATATTGTAGATTGCCATACATCTATCAAATTACATAATAATCATTTATTTTCTGCTGCTGGAATAATTAAGGTCCAGTCTTTCAGCAAGTTTGATGATTAAAACACAATATCATTGTCTATATTCACTATACTGTGCATTATATCTTTGTTTCCATTATACAGCATAGCATTACCAACCAGAGTCACCACATTATACCTTAGATCCTCAGACCTTATTCACCTTATAACTGAAAGTTTGTGCCATTTACCAATCTGTCCATATTTCCCCAACCCTTTGCCCCTAGCGACCACCTTTCTACTCTCTTTTTCTATGAGCTCAAACTTTTCTTTCTTTTTTGAGATTCCACATGTAAATGGTATCATATGGTATTTGTCTTATTTCATTTAGCATAATATTCTCCAGGCTCATCTATGGTATAGAAAATGGCAGGATTTTCTTCATTCTGAGGGCTGAATAAAATATTCCATGCTATGTATATATTCAAATATTCATCCATTCATTCAGGGATGGACAAATTATTTCCATATCTTGATCATTGTGAATAATGTTACTATTAATAATGGGAGTACGAATATTTCTCTGTTGTAAAGACTTTGTTTGCTTTGGGTATGTATCCTGAAGTGGGCTTGCTGGATCATATGGTTCTACTTTTAATTTCTTAAGGAAAGCCCATATTGTTTTGCATAGTGGCTGTATCAGTTTACATTCTCACCAACAGTGTAGAAATGAACCTTTTTTCAGTGCCTCCTCACCAGGATTTGCTATCTGTTGCCTTTTTGATAATAGTCATCCTAGAAAATGTCAGGTCATATCTCATTATGGTTTTGATTCTCATTTCCCTGATGATTGGTCACACTGAGCAGCTTTCCATACATCTATTGACAATGCGTATGTTTTCTTTGGAAAAAAAAAAGTCTGTTCAGTTCCTCTGAACAGTTCCCCTGTCTTAATTGATTTTTTGTTTGTTTTTTGGTTTTGAATTGTAAGAGTTCCTTGTATATTTGGGATATTAACCCCTTAGTGGATATGTGATTTGTGAATATTTTCTCCCATTCCATAGGTTGCTTTTTCATGCTGTTAATGGTTATCCTTGCTATACAAATGCATTTTAGTTTGTTGTAGTACATGTCATTGTTTTTGCTTTTGTTTCCTTGCTTTTGGTGTGAAATCCCCAAAAATCACTGCCAAAATCAATGTCGAGGACCTTAAGGAGCATATACCCTCTTTTTCTAGGAGATTTATGATTTCAGGTTTTATGTACTTTTTATTCAATTTTTGGGTTGATTTTTTGTATGATGTTAGTGAGGGATCTACTTTTATTCTTTCATTCTTTTGTATATATTGTCCAGTTTTCCCAACACCATTTATTTAAGAGATTATCTTTTCCGCACTTTTTTTTTTTCTCGGTTGCTTTGTAGAAATTTAACTGATCATACATATAGTAGTTTAGTTCTGGACTTTCTATTCTGTTCCATGGATCTATTTGACTATTTTTATGCCAACACCCTACTATAGCTTGGTGAGATAGTTTGAAATCAGGAAGTGCGATGTCTCTAGCTTTATTCTTCTTTAAGATTGCTTCAGGTTTTTGTGGTCTTTGGTGGTTCCATACAAAACTTACAATTGTTTTGTTGTTGTTGTTGTTTCTATTTCTATAAAAAATGACATTGGAATTTTTATAGGGATTGCACTTAATTTGTAGATCACTTTGGGTAATATGAACATATTAACAGTATTAATTCTTCTAATCCATTAATGTAGACTATCTTTTCAATTTTTGTGTCTTCTTCAGTTTCTTTGATCAAGGTCTTATCATTTTCAATGTACAGGTCTGTTACTTCCTCGGTTAAATTTATTCTTTGGAATTTTATTCTTTTTTATATTATTGTAAATGGGATCATTTTCTTTTTTTTTTTTTTTTCAACGTTTATTTATTTTTGGGACAGAGAGAGACAGAGCATGAACGGGGGAGGGGCAGAGAGAGAGGGAGACACAGAATCGGAAACAGGCTCCAGGCTCTGAGCCATCAGCCCAGAGCCTGATGCGGGGCTCGAACTCACCGACCGCGAGATCGTGACCTGGCTGAAGTCGGACGCTTAACCGACCGCGCCACCCAGGCACCCCTGGGATCATTTTCTTAATTTCTCTTTCTGATAGCTCATTATTGTATAGAAATGCAACTGATTTTCATATATTGATTTTGTATCCTGAAAAGGTATTGAAATTGTTTATTAGTTCGACAATCTTTTGGTGAGTCTTTAGAATTTTTTTTATATATACTATCATGTAATCTGCAAATAGAGACAATTTTACTTCTTCCTTTCTATTTTGGATGCCTTTTTAAATTTCTTTTTCACACCTAAATATTCCCAGGATAAATCACATGTTGAGTTACAAACAAATCTTAATATTGAGAAGATTTAAGTCAAATCAAGCATCTTTTCTGACCACAATGGTAATAAACTAGAAATCAATTATAAGAAGAAAGCTGGAAAATTCACAAATACGTTGAGGTTAAACATGTTCCTGAACAAACAATGGTCCAAAGAAGAAGACAAAAGAAAAATCAGAAGATATCTTGAGACAAGTGAAAATGGAAAGACAATATACCAAAACTTATGCAATGCATTAAAGAAGTTCTATGAGGGATTTTTTTTAGATAAACATCTATATTAGATAAACATCTATCTAAAAAATCTCAAACAACCCAATTTTATAACTTACATAATTAGAAAAAGAAGAATAAACTAAACCTAAAACTTGCAGAAAGAAGAAAATAACAAAGATCCGACTCAAAATATAGAAAAGATAATGGAAACTAAAAGCTGGTTTTTTGAATCCATAAACAAACTACACGAACCATTAGTTAGAATCACCAAGAAAAAAAAAATAAAGAGAAGATTCAAATAAATTGAATTATAAATGAAAGAGAAGGCATCACAACTGATACCACAGAAATACAAAGGATCATGAGATTACTATAAACAATTATATACCAACAAATTGGACAACTCAGAAGAAATGAGTAAGTACCTAGAAACATACAACTTACCAAGACTGAATCATGAAGAGATAGGAAAGACCAATTACAAGTAAGGAACTTGCATCAATAATCAAGGACCTTCCAACAAACAAAAGTCCAGGAACAGAAGCTTTACTAGTGATTACCAAACATTTAAAGAAGACTTAATACCTAATAAAAGAAGAGAGAACAATTGCTTTTTACGACTATTTTTTAAGTAATCTCTACATCCAACTTGAGGCTTAAATTCAAAAACCTTGAGATTAAGAGTCAAAGGCTCCACCAACTGAGAAAGCCAGGCACCCAGTTTTTCACTCATTTTACAAGGGCAGCGTTACCTTGATAACAAAACCAGACAAAGACATTTACAAAAAGCAACAAAAATAGGCCAATGTTCCTGGTGAACATAGATGAAAAATTTTTCGACAAAATGTTAGCAAACTGAATCCAGCAATACATGAAAAGGATCATAAACCATGATCAAGTGGGGTTTATTCCAGGTATGCAAGGCTGGCTCAATATCCACAAATCAGTCAATGTTATATACCGCATTAAGAAAATAAAGGATAAACATTATGTGATCATATCAATACATGAAGAAAATCATTTGACAAAATTCAACTTTTCTAATAAAAACTCTCAATAAACTGAGCATAGAGGGAAAACACTCAATATAAACAATAAATGACATGCCCACAGCTAACATCATGCTCAATGGTGATATTCAGAAAGCTTTTGTTCTAATATCAGGAAAAAGATAGGATGCCCACTCTCATTACTTTTATTAATTTTTGGCTCTTGCTTTAATTGGCTAATTCTAATACCTGGCAGTTCAGACCTAACTCTTCCAGCTCAGTTGAACTCTAGACAAATATGTTAATATAGAATATATAATATATACTGTGTCAGATATGTAATGGCATATATACTAAATACATAAAAGCTCTTTTACTAGAGATTATATTAGTATTTTAATATCCAATTTTTTTACCTTATCTCTATTTTCTCTAGTACACATTTGTTTTAATAACTTTTTGGATAACAACCTATTTGATAATTCATCCATTTCTGTTCTAATTTTGTTACTCCTAACTTCTAAATATGAATAGTAATTGATTTTCAACATTTTTATATACATAATTTTAATGCTATAAATCTCCTCACCTGATGACTTTTGCTGCATTCCACACTTTTCTTATGTTTTATTTTCATTATCATCCAATTGAATGCTTTCTATTTCTGTTAAGATTTTTGTTTCATTGATTCATGGGTTATGTCAAATGCTACTGCTACTTCCAAATATTTGGGATATTTTTTCTTTTGTTATTGTATTCTAATTTAATTTTATGGTAGTCAGAAAATATTCTGAATGATTTTAATATTTTATTGAGGCTTCCTTTATGGTTCACTATACATCTAATTTATAAATGTCTGTGTACTAGGGGAAAAATGTAAATTCTGCAGTGTTCTATGTATGTCTATAGTTTAATTCGTAAAATATGCTCAGATTTTTTATACTACTTATTTTCTATTTATTCCATCAACCGTTAAGACAGATGTATCAAAATTCCCTGTGGTTGTGAGTGTATATACATCTTTTAATTCTATTTTTTCTTAATATATTTTATAGCTATGTTGTTACTTATTATAAAATTAGGATAATATTCTTGATGGATTGACTAATTACTTGATAATATTAATGTTATCTCACTTAGCATTTTTAATCCCAATGCCCATAAAATAGTAGTTGTTCAATACAATTTAATTTATTTATTTGATGAAACTTTAGACATCTTTTATTATACATTGTTATATCATGTGTGCCTTACTCTGTTCAGTATCAGACACTGAGCTTTTCAGAAGATAGTTCGGGTGTATATATTTCAAATATTTAAATATTTACATGAATAGGGACTTTGAGTAAAATCCACTGTTTGAAAATAATGACTTAAATTTCTACAAATGATAGTATGCTTAGGTAAATTTAACCTACATATTTTAACTACTAAAAAAAACTGTTTAAAAATATAAAAATTTCCCTGAGTTTCTGATCATCGGATGTGAGCTGAGGAAAGCTATTATATTTGACTTCAAATATGATTGCTTTATTATTTCTTAAGTATCCTGTCATATTTCAATATCTGCTAAAGAGATATTAAATAAAACAGGAATTAAAGGAGACAAGAAAGAAAATGAGACACTTGTCATTGATTGTAGAGCTCAGATATTTCACAAATGGGCCAAATGAAAGGTTGGAATAGTTTAGATAAGCATCATGAATTCCTGTTGTAATCTTTCATATATTCATAAGACAACAAATGTGCTTAATTTTTTCTATGTACTTTCAGCTTAAAGAGAGAGAATAATTTATAATGCGAATTGACTCAGTGCTAATATTTTTTAATATGTCCTGGAAAATGATAGAATGTGGAAATAGGGCACTATTTTTTATATCCATACAAAAAATAAGTTAAATAGCAAGTTGATATCTCTGAATCTTAGCTTTAGTGGCCATTACCACTTATGCTCCCTTTTTTTAATGAGAAGAATAAAGATTGAGGATTGAAAAGACTTGTCCAAAGTAACCCAGTCAGATGATAATGAAAACTACAAAACAGAACATTTTCACATGTCATTCTCTTTTGTAAAGGTGTGTCTGAGAAATCTTTGTTAACTATAATCTAAACTCAATAACAAAAGGATGCTATGCCAAAGAGCTATATTATTCTTGTGTACCTAAATAAGGTAATTAACTAGTGGAAATAAAGTGGTCAAGAGTATACAGCAACTAACAGAAGAATGAATCAGGTTGGTTTTCAAATGACTTGACTAAAGGAAACCATATCACAACTAGATATTAGATGTTTAATGACAAAGTGTTTTAATTTATGGCTAATGCTTCCTGAGCTGACAACTTCAAGATTCCTACAAAACAATTTAAAGACTCAGAAGTAAAAACTCAAAAAAATTTAAAAAGATTTATAAAGCTACTTTTTGTCAATAATTCAGAGTTAGTTTCTTTCATTTTACATTATTTTCATACAAAATGCCAATATTTATTTGAGAAGCACAAGTCTCAGAATGGGACAATGAATAGTGAGAGTAGAGATTGAACATATAGGTGCCTTGCATTTGCATAATTCATCTTGGATATCCAGGTAATATACTAACACATGTTGAGTTAAAGTCATGGAATATTTTAGTGGTATTATATCGTGGAGATTCTAGTTTTACATATACGTCATTTATTATGATTCTCAGGGAAGTATCAATGACAATAGAAGATGCATTCCAAATTCCCTATCAGAAAACAGCCATACATGAAACGTGAATATTGTCTTTGTTCTTCTCTCCTTTATCACATGCATGCACATGTAACACACACACAAAGTCAGCAAGTAGTAACAACTGTATATTCTAAATAGTTTTTAAATTTTATGTCTGGTCCTTTATCAATCCTCCTCTGAGTTATGCTCACCTCCTAGCTGATCACCCTTCTCCAGTACTGTCAATTTGCAATCATAATGATTGTATAAAACATAAATATGGTTATATTACTCCTCTACTTAACCTGGTCTTAAAATGAGTCCTATTATTTTATTTTATCCTAACATTTCACCCATTTGTTCTATCTTCCTCTACTTGACATTTTTCCTCTCATATTCCCACTGAATAACTTCCCTCAAGTAATCAGCTCATTTGTTTGAAATTATTTTTTGACCATCTACGTTGCACCTGGCAACATGCAAGATCTAAAAAGAAAGCATGAGAAATATTTAAATGAGCAGAACTTTATCTCACCTCTGGAACTTCATATTCATAGTCTATCCAGACAAAAGGGAAATATACTAAACTTCCATCTTGTTTGTTATAAAATATAACCAGTGAGTAAAAGCAGTTGTAATTTCAGGAAATGCAAATAGAAATACTAAAATGGTATTAGCCACAAAGATAAGCTCAGACACAAAATATTTAGTGCTGATAACAAAATTAGTTAGATGATTTTTTATTACTTGGTGAGAAAAAGGATTGTGAAAATGTTTTATCATAAAAACATATTAGGAAATGGTTGAATAATTAAATATGTGGGAAATGTGGCCTCAAAAAACTTGGAGAAGAAAATAAAAGGAAAGGAGAATGAGGAGCAGAATGAAGTGGAAAAGGGTGTGAATGACATCAGAAATAATTTCAAGAAATATAGCAAGTCTTATAGGAGAATTAAAATTTACAATTCTGTTGGAGAGATCAGAACTGGCAATACAAAATAAATTTAATGATGGTACTAACTGGAAATATTCTAGTGGTAAAGTATATGCAAAATACCTTGTTCCTAGGTAAATAAATGGGAAAGTAAAAAGGATATGAGTGGCTCTTTATTAATGGTAAAATTAATGTAGAAATATTATATGATGTATGAGTCATGAAAAACAAACCATGTTATATTAAAAAAATTAATAAAACTATCCAGTTATAAACTCTAAAATATAATAGAACACTGAGAAGTAAAGAGAAACATGGGAAAATATCACTAAGTTCTTTGCTAAAAATCATATTTTTGCATATGTTAAGAGTAGTTAATAAAAAGAATATAAATCGTAAAATCAGTGGACAACATAAAAAAAGACCTAACAAAATGATAATAGCAAAAGGAAGACTACAGGATGAAAGTATAAAAAAGATAAGAGAATCAAAACCAAACATCCCTCATAACAATAAATGTAAATGGTTTAAATTTCCATATTAAAAGCAAATACCACTCAGATTTGTGTGCAAGTGGTGTGTGTGTGTGTTTTTAAATAACTATAGCTAAGTTGTTGTGTACTTTTTATTGGGTTTTTTTTGAGAAAAACAAAACTAAAAGCATAAAATGTTCTAGTGTTATCTATAGCCAGATTTTCCATCAACATTCCTTGGAACTTTGTAAGATATAGTTTCACTTTTTCACGGTAGAGAGATTTATTGGTAGAATAAGTAATGCATTATTTCCTTGGGGGAAAAAAGTCTAAACTGAAGAAACTCATCTAACTCACCATTCAAAAAATCAGTTTTTAAATTATAAGACACTTATAATTATTTTTTGTGCTAAATCCTTATGGTACCACTCTTAATCTATTTTGAGAATTTTTTAAAGGTAGAACAAGCATAACAAACAAAAAGTACAGAAAAATAATTAAGAAGTTAAATTTGCCTTCTAAAGCAATTTCAGGTAAATTAAACAAAATTGAAATACAAAGGAGAAAAATTACAATGAAAATTCTAATTTCCAATGTTACTTCCTGGTGGAGGCAAATACATAAGTGTTAGATGGATTCAAATAAAATGTATGACAACCAAATCAGCTTGGGGTAATAAAATTATAAACTTTTAACATCTGCTATAAAAAATTAGCCCATCCTGGCAATACTTTCAGAGAATTAAGAAGCATAACTTAAAGTGACATTTGCTTGGATACCAAATGCTTGAGGCCCCAGATAATGCCAGCATTCTGTCAATGTCTGCAACCTTAATATCTATTCTTTTAAATATTTGGCAGAGCAGCTCACCCTTCTACCAAATTGCTTTGTTATTAAATTGTAGATATTTTTTCATAGGTGGATAGAGCAAAATTCATTTCCAGCTAAATAAAGTTTCATTCATAACTAGATTATAAAAATAAAAGCAAAGCATGTACCTCTTTAAATTCTTAAAGAAAATAACATTATAAACATAAAGGGCATTGCACATTTCAGACTATATGGTACATATGCAAATGTTTATATAAAGTGAAACTAGTATTTATGTAAAATGAAATATAGCTGAGAAAAATTAATGGGCTTAGAGAAGTGGAAAACATGGGAAAGTGTGATTCTTGTTCAAGTTTTTATAATTACCTTGGTAAAATATCTCATTCCCTCATCACAAAATATCTGTGAAGTACACATCATTATACCTTTTTGACTGTTAAAACATTTCTCAGAGTTGTTAAGTAATCTACTCCTTTTCAGACAATGAGCAGATGACAAAGCATGATTGGAAGCCAGTTCTGACTGATTGCGATAGCTATCTTTGTGGGTTTCATTTTGATTGTTGTTTTCAATACACTTAACCAAGGGCATGTCCAATTCTGTTGGAGGATGGACTTTAGTGGGAAGCAGAGATGAGAGATAAAAAGTTTTGGGTTCACCTTAATGACTACTAGGAGATGCAAAACAATAGTTTTTTTTTTCAACGTTTATTTTATTTTTGGGACAGAGAGAGACAGAGCATGAACGGGGGAGGGGCAGAGAGAGAGGGAGACACAGAATCGGAAACAGGCTCCAGGCTCCGAGCTATCAGCCCAGAGCTCGATGCGGGGCTCGAACTCACGGACCGTGAGATCGTGACCTGGCTGCAGTCGGGCGCTTAACCGACTGCGCCACCCAGGCGCCCCAACAATAGATTTTTTTTTAAGGAACATAAAAAGTATGCTTGTAATTAAACCAGTGTCCAAACAAGGCTTTAATTCTCAAACACAGGCTATATTAGAAAAATGATGGGGGATGTGCTTCTCAGAGAGCATATGGCATTTACCTTTATTTTGAAAAACAAAAGGTACAAAACATCTCAGAAATGCCCGTATTTAAAGACAGGTGATATGAGGGTTTATGTAGGCAGCCTGACAGATACCTGATAATTTCCATGAAATATTAATTTTCATTTCCTATCACAAATAGGAAAGTAGTTACAGCTTATTATTTTAATGTCTCTGGCTGGAATGCGACACCATCATAAATACCCCCAGAACCTATGTCTCTAGCAGAATGAAGAGAACAAAGAAAATACCTTAAACTTTGGATGAACAGGTTGTCCTGTGCCACACAAGATAAGACATCATACCCCTTTCAACCAAATCCTTATTTTCCACTAAGGTTTGGGGTGGGGAATAGAGATAGAAAGGGAGGAACTGGCAAAATGGGGCGATGGAAACGTCTGAGGTGGCTTGTTGATACAGGCAAAGCCTTAGTGGCTTCATGCTAAATTACAGAAATGATTCAAAAGCTAGGCTATTTCTCTTGGGAAATAAAACTTCCTTGTGGGAAGATGAAGCAAAGTCTGATATTGGGGCTTTAATGAAATTTCAGATGTGGGAACAAGAGTCCAGGTCCTTTAACCGATGCTGCATACCAGCTGAGATCATCTGCCTATTCCCTACACACTCAGGTAGAGAAAAAGCGGACACATTTCAAAACCCAGTCTTGAACCTGTAGCTCAAATGTGAAAAATAAGGACAAAGTTGTCCACAATACATTAGAGTGAAATAGCTGTCCATCTTCGGCCTGGCAGGCCTGCAAATCATGGCAAGTATGAAATCATTTTACAGTAAGAAGACAAGGCAACAAAAGAACATGCAAGCAGCAGATTGGGAATTCATTCTGTAAAATATCATGAACGAAAAATACAAAATGCCCCCAGGAATAATTCTATAGAAGAATGAAATGACAATAATGTTTTTATAAAATAAGAATCTATCAAGGAGAAAACAGTAGATTAAAAAAAGAAATTTTAAAGTCAGAGAAATAAATGTGTTCCAAAATAAAAAAAAAAAAGGAAGAATTAGAAGAAGAAATAGAAGAAGAAGAAGAAGAAGAAGAAGAAGAAGAAGAAGAAGAAGAAGCAGCAGCAGCAGCAGCAGCAGCAGCAGCAGCAGCAAGGACATTTTTCACATTGAAAAATTTTAAAACCTTTTATAAAATCAAGGTTTGGTGAGGGTGTGGGGCAATAGTGGGGTGTGGGGAAAATTCTAATTTGTAGAATTATAGATTTGTGTAACTCTTGCAAGGACATGTGGTAATACGGAGCAAAATTTAAAGTGTACATATGGCTTGACTGAGCTATGAATCTCAAAATTCAATCTAAAATACACTTGTATACACATGCTAAATTATAAACAAGGAGGTTTATTATCATATTACTTGTTTAGTATCATATTTGTAACTTACAACACATTGGAAACAACCAGGATGCCTATAAGGAGTTCGCTGGAAAAATATTATGCAACAGCTAAAAAAACCCTGAGATATATCAATATGTCTTTAGATGTTTTGGGGCAACACTAGTGAAATTATACTTCTGAGGAAATAGATGTCATAAACACGAACGGCTTAGTTACCAGCAAAGGTGAATCAAGACACCAACATGATGTCTGGCCAGATTAACCACACTTTATTCTCAGAAATAAACAGAGCCACGTCCCACAGCAGGGGGACAGAGCCTGTGTTCCCATGCGGTAGGGGGCAGAGCCTGTGTGGTAAACTCACTACATTGAGAAACAGAACGAAAAAGAACTGAGAAAGACTGTCCCAACAGAGGCAGTGGCTGAAACACCTATTTGGAATTTTTTTTATCTCAATCTCACCAATCTGATAATTCACGGCTTCCTGAGAGAGAAGGAATAGAGAGAGCAGACATAGGAAGTTGTATTCCTTACTGTACTCTCTGGAGGAGTGAGTTTCTTACTCTAGCAGCCACTAGAGAGAGCAATGAGAGAGAATATTTCCTTCTGGTGTGAATAAAGCCAGATGTGAAGCAATGTTACCTTAGAAACCTCTTTACGCAAATTCAACGCATTTCCCTCATAAGAGCTGATGTAACACCTCATAAATGAAATCCAACTTGCATGTAGGAAACGAAAAAGGTGAGCATGACCCCCCCCCCGCCCAAAACCAACACTTTATCCATAAGGATAGTTTTTATTCAAACATGAGCTGAATTTGCGCATAAAAACATGGTGAATGAGGTAGTTTACCGTGAGTTCTCTTTACCTTCCAATCCCCTTTTCCATTTTTCCTTTCTGTTTCCAGATCACTATTTTTCTTTCTCCCATCCACCTTCCCCCTCCATCTTCAGGCTAGTCGTGTTCTTAAATTTTCTGAAGTTCCATCACATAATGCAAAGCCTGGCATTAGTTTCTTAAGTCACTACATAACCCATGATAAACAGGTAGGGTCAGATTAGAGAAAACACAGTTTTTGCAGAAAGATATAGATTTGAATTCTGTTCCTTTTCCTTAGTTTTCTAGATGTTCTTGAGCAAATAACTTAAGATTCATTAGTCTATTTTTTTTCCATATGTAAAATGCAAATATCTAAAATTACCAAGGTTTTTGTTATAAATAAATTCCTGGAAGTTTGGAAATTTAATTAAATTATAACTACTAAGAAGTTATTCTATTAGTAGATATCAGGACTTTGCAGTAGTCTATTAAATGGCTAATTTTTTTTCTTCGGATACAACTATCACTATGGGATATACGAAATATCCAAATATATTCTGAATTCAAAATACACAGCCCACACAGACAACACATAAAGAATATATACTACAGTTGGATGATTTTAGACCTCGCCATGTAATAATTAGGAGTCAACACGGTGAACTGCAGAAAACAGTTCATAATGTACAGTTCTAAAGTTTAAAAAAAATCATATGATTACTTGTTTTTCTTGCCCCCTCCAAAGAAATAATAAAAAATGGAAGAGTTGTGTGAGAAATTCCTTGGTTTATGAAGTCAAAGTGAATTAATTATTCGTGAGCATTTAAAAGAAATGCCCAAATGATATCAAGGCTGTTAAACGAATTCAATTAGTTGAAGTGGGATGAGGGTTTTGCATAGAAAGTTTAATTCACTTACAAACTAATTGACCTAATACCAGTTTATACAGGATTTCTTTTCTATAGACACAGACAAGATTTCCAAATTATAATTCACCATACTGCACCAGAAAAAAAAAAAAGGTACCTACCAAACATATAAAATATTAACAAGAATTGTTGTTTAAAAAAAAAAAAACGTAGTTATGGGTGTATGACAGATTATGAATGGAAGGATGTAAACTTGGCAACAGAATCTTTTAATTCTCCACCTGAATTTTTTTTTCATTTATTTTGATCAAAAATAACTCCAAGTGTCTAGAAATTTTCCGTTTAGGAAAGCTGTCCTATCCAGGGGTAGAGTATATTGACATGTAATCAGTGAAGGTATTTGTTGTGAAATGCTCTTGGAGGCCATGCAGTCTTGTTTATCTATCTACTTTATAATCCTTTGCTCTCTTTCCCCTAAAATGTGCTAAGGCTGACTTTTTGTAAATGGTACTAGTTACTCTAATCAAAGGGATGATTCTGTGTCAGTTGGCTACCCTTCTGTTCTAAACACACACACACACACACACACACACACACACACACACACACACATTTTTAGAAATGAGCTTAATCATTCATATGTATGTATATGTATACGCACACACCCACACACAAGACATGTAGCTTCAAATTCTCCAGAATGACAGTTTATGCGGTTGTCATGTAGCCTGCTATCTGAGGGGAGAGGTATCTATTGGTTTCTTTCCACGGCCAACCAATAAAGAAAAAAAGAAAGCCCCTCCTTCCAGTGTTTGTCATTTAAGTCCCAACTGTGCTGTAGCCTTTAACTGTGTAAGACAGCAAGACAGCACATTTTGTAGATTAAACCAATAAACTCGCAAACATAAAAGAAACAAATCTCATAATTGTGGATTTCAATTAAAGGAAGGGGGATCAAAGCAAACATTCTGCTTGAAATTACACAGCTGCTATCTATACAAAATGAGAAAAACGTCTAGAGCCAGCCATAATTTTGCAGAGGGAAAAAAAACCATGCGGCAAACCCTGCAGTAGGACAGATTGTCTATGCTCCTCACGTCCCAATCAGTAATACAGAAATATTGAGTAATAAATTCCCTGCCTCTCTCGATCTGAAAAGCTCCCACCATCTGTGAAAGACAATTTGTAACAGCCTCAATATTAAGATTCAGTAAACAGACAATCACTCCCATTGTGCCAAGCAGTGGCTACATTTGGAGAAAAGCATAAAGCAAAACAATTAGTAACACCAAGACCCCTCTATTACAAATTATCGAGCCACCAAAACAACTAGTTTCAATTGCGGAGTTTCCCATCCACTGGATAGGAATGCAGGAGATCGTTCAGATCTGGCTCCCTCTGTGGCCCGTACATAGGCCTCACCCTAATGCGTTGAATTATTATTGATGGCCGAGGCAGTTCTGCTCTGTTGGTGAACCAATAATGTCAAGGCAGTACCTGCAAGATTAATTATAGGAGAGAATAGGCTGAGGTTTCCCGGGACTGAGACATTAATATAGACTGAGCATTAGTTTCAGGGGATTCAACAGACAGCTGAGCAAACGCCTCAAACAATGTGATCCACACTAAATCCTGGCAGCTGCCCCTTAGCAACGCTGGAAAGTTGAGAACAAGTGTTATTTGCCATGAGACGCAAAGCATTATGTATAATAATAATACTACTACTAATAATCTGAAAATTAAAGATGGCCAATTCTACCTGAGTTATAATTTCAGCCCGAGCTGTAGACACAGCATAAACAGATGACACTATTTCACCAAGAAGAGTTGGGACCACTTGTTTAAATGCCTTTGTCCTTGGAACACGTAAAACGTTTGCTTCTCATTGAGCAGTGTGACATTTCTTCCTGGTTTGCCTGAGTGATTATTAAAAGCACACACATTTTACTCTTAAGCTGCCCTACTTTGAATGATATGGTAACCCTTAGTTATAAGGCATATGGAGCCTGAAGCATTTTTTCTCAGAAACTAAAGCAATCTTTTACCTAAATATTTTATTTGCTTTTGATATATGGGTATTTTTACACTTTCATATATTGCAAGTAAAATTCATAAAGAAAAGCTGATGTGTGTGGTTAAAAACAATGAAGGAGATGTTACACTTTTAACCTAAGTGCAGTTCAGATTTGTCCTATTCAAAGACGCATAATATGCAATTATATCATAGGTATATGTATACACCTGCATGTGTGCATACATGTATATGCATATATATGCAGACACAGAGAACACACATACATGTGTTATTAGAAAACACTTATTTCGTTCTTACTCTATGTCAGGAACTATACAGGTTCTTTTAATCTTTAAATACATTTTAGTTCTATATGTATTTTATTGATATCTATAGCTGAGATAAAATGAGGCATAGATAAGTATCATACCATGATTAGAAGGTAAATGAATAATAGTGTTCAATTCCAATCCAAAAATAAACTCTGACCTCAGTGCCCAGTCACTCACCAGTAGACATGTTGTGATATAGTATGTGCATGTGTGCGTTTGTGCATCTGGCCTACACCAGAGGAAAACCACAGCCATAGGAACAAAACCATGCGATGGCCAGAGTCATAAAACCATGTATTGCTGAATTTGTCATTGTATTTGAGAGTTTTTTTTATATCCTATTACAGAATAATAATCCAAAAATAATTTATTTTACGTTATGAATTAATGCTACTCTCCATTTTTCCCGTTTTCTCCAAGCAGCAAACATAGGGAAAGTGAAAAAGAAATCCAAGACAGATTTGATCTATTGTGTTAAAACTTCATGACTGTGGAGTGTGTGATAGAAGTGAGTTATCAGGCATCTCTGCATGAGTAAAGACAAATGCCATTGTCAATCTTAAATAGACAGGGAGGAACAGTGCTTGTGAAGGAACTTTAATTCAAAGTAAGTGAAAGGGCCACATTCATATATATGTACAGATTACATATCACTGGCACACCTTTTGGGAGTGTTTCGATAGATAATTTAGAATTTCATAGGGCTTGCAATCTGAACATACCATATTAAGTGTATACAGGTTAAAATAATTTTAAAATGACAAAGCGATGTCTAATTTTATTCACGTTATTATTTGGTATTAAGAAATCACAGGAACAAAGATCATGCCTTCTCCTAGCCAGAGAAGATAAGGAACAAGGGTCTGCCTGGCCATTGCATTCTTCCCAATACAATTCCTAACATTCTTCCCATACAATTCTTCCCAATACAACGATGTGCCTTCGGTCACATTTAAAAGAGTCAGTGAAACAAATGTTTTACCAAGAAGCTCTAGATCTAATACCCTGTGGTGCTACTTGCCTACAGGGAATTTCCACGCTATTTGATAAAGCTGTCCTCTATTTCTGTCCATCTCAAATATACTCCTCAGTTATTAAGTGTACATTATTTCCAGAACATATGGACCCTGGATTGGATGGTTTCTTACCGAGAAAAAAGAGACAAACAAGATCTCTGCCTTCATGGTATAATCTTGTGGGCAAGGTAAGCAATAAATATATAAGTAAGTAGGGAAATGGGAAAAAATGCTTAGTCCTTCTTTTTACCAATAATACCTTTAGTGCTTTTCTTCTTCTTACCTCAGTGTTGCCTTTGACTTCTCTTATATTCCTATGTAATCAGTAAGTAGGTCACCAAAATCTTTAGATTTGGTATCTAAAACCTGAGGCAATTTCCTCATTCTTGTTGTTCCCTTCCTTTCAATTCCCATGAGAATTTCAACCACCAAAGGCATGTGTAATACATATTCTTATGAATAGCAGCTAATGAAGTCTTTAGTTTGTTTTCTTGGATTTCCTTATTGTTTTATGTAATTAGCTCTCCAAAATAAACTGTATCTTCTCTTCTTATATATATATTTTTAGGTTACTTTCTTTAGAATTAAATATAAAATATGTCTTTATATTTGTGACTAAGATTTATTTAAGGTTTTTGGTTCAGGATTTTCTGTTTAAATCTTGTTTTTTTTTTTTTAATTTTTTTTTCAACGTTTATTTATTTTTGGGACAGAGAGAGACAGAGCATGAACGGGGGAGGGGCAGAGAGAGAGGGAGACACAGAATCGGAAACAGGCTCCAGGCTCTGAGCCATCAGCCCAGAGCCTGACGTGGGGCTCGAACTCACAGACCGTGAGATCGTGACCTGGCTGAAGTCGGACGCTTAACCGACTGCGCCACCCAGGCGCCCCAAATCTTGTTTTTAAAATAAGCTTCTCAAGTTGGAATTCAGATGCAGTGTATTGAACTAATAATACTCCTCATTTCATGGCACATCATTATCACTGGTGTATGTCATACAATTCTTAGGCTTTTTAAAATTCATTTTAATCTGTATTCCTTACTTGCAGTCCCCTCTCCCACATACCACTCAGAAAGCCATTCTGTAACGTTCAGTATGGGAACGATTTTTTGGTATATGTTCTTTTAAAACAAGCATTTATATTCAGTACTTGTAATTTACAGAACGGAAATGTGTAATCAATTTCAAAATAATTAACTGTTTGTTTTTTCGACTTTACATTAGGTTTTGAAGGTCCATCCCTGTTGCCTTACCCATATGCAGTCTGCTGCTCTAACTGCTGCCTATTGTTCCATGGTGAATGCTCATCAAAACGAACTGTATACTTGCCTAATGATCTACAATGTGCTACAACAGATCTCATCACAAAAACATACACTAAAGCATTCCCTAAAACACACTTGTATGGTAATGTCTTTGGATATATACCAAGTAGAGTTTCGGTGTCATGGTTTTTGGAAGAAAAGGCCCGTGATCTATTTTTTGCCACCTATCTGTATGTCGGGGACAGAAAGATGCCTTACTCAAATCATCTTGGAAACATATTAATGGCTATCCTTCTGCAAAAGCCATCCTGATATTTCCCAGTAAGAATGCCCTTATGTTAGGAGTATTTTAGAAAACTCTATCAGTTTTCTAGGGTTGCCATAACAAAATACCACAGATGGGTGTCTTAACAGAAATTTGTTTTTCACAGTTCTAGACACCAGAAGTCCAAGATCAAGATTTTGCACGTCTGGTTTCTCCTGATGCCTATTTTCTCAGCTTGCAGATGGCTGCCTTCTTGGCGCGTCCTCACATGGTCTTTTTGCGGTTTGCTTGCAACCCTGGTGTCTCTGTGTGTCCAAGTTGCCTCCTTTTAAGATGACACAAATCGGACTGGATTTGTCTGATTTAGGACCTTCCTAATGGCCCTAATTTTAACGTAATTAATTTCATTTTAGCTTCATCAGTGCTATAAAGGAGCAGTCACCAAATATTCACATTCTGAGATACTAAGAGTTAGAGTTTCAGTACATGAATCTGGGGGGATACACTTTAGCCCTACACAAACTGTACCTGCTCCATCCAAATTGCTGAATGTAGATACAACTGATATTATCTTTTTAGAGAATGTCATATAGGCTAGATAATTTTCAGGTAAAAATGAAAAAATGTCATAACTCACATAGCTCCCTTTCTGTAAGTGGTGGTCTTCAAGAACAGGAGAGAAGGTGTGTGTTAAATCCATGTCAGACACACGGTAAAATAAAACGGAAGGACATGAGGAGGGTTGCAGACACTCTTAGATTTCTCCACGCCTCCCCCATGCTTCACAATTATCCATGTCCTTAAAATTAGTAAAATTTGATATTGAATGAGATCTCAAGATTCATGAGTCTTCTTGGTAAACAGACCCTTTGTGCTAACATATGCAACTATGAAACCTGATGCATTACTCTATTTTTGCTTTCATATCTGCATATTATATAAGTCATTCTATCCCTGTTTTCATAAATATTTTGAAATCATAAGCCTTAACACTCTTTACTTTATAACATGTTGGGAAACTATTAATCATATCTTTATGCCATTAGTTTTAAACAACTCATCACTATGTACGATCTGGTTCTTTTTATTAAAAACTGATGTTGGAAGGCATTCAGGAAAAGAAACTTAGTACCTGGTAGTAGAGGAAATCGTAGCAAGTAAAATATTGGAAAACATGGTAGAAGGCCAGATGACATTCCTGAGACTGACAGAGGAAATCTGGGATCAAGACTGGATGGTAAAACAATTGATTAATTATCCTGATAATTATCTTACTTCATTGAGAAATATCTAAAATTACATATATCATAGGGAAGTTCTTCCATTATTTTTGTCCACTTCTTGAGGACCAACTTGTATGAAGGAAAAATCAAGAAATAATGTCTGGTATGGCACACCCTAATCCAAGCTTTCCTGGACCTTCACAATATCATCTACATAGAGCACTAGGCCTCAGTTAAAAACAAGATACCTAAAGGACAGCCAGAGCAGCACTTCAGAAGATTCAGTAATTTTAAATATAGCAAGTTAATAGAAAAGAAAAAAAACAAAAAAAAAACAAACAAAAAAAAACAAGTGGGGGTAATTTAATCAACTCAACAGGGGTGTTGAAATACTAGTTTAAGAATTGATACACCAGCACTAGATTTATTATTTAATCTGCAAAAAAATTAGCAACTTAAAACACAACAAACATGTAATTGAATTAATAACACATTTGCTGCATGGGTGCAGGGGTGGCTCAGTGGGTTAAGAGCCACTTAAGAGTCTGACTTCGGCTCAGGTCATGATCTCATGATTCATGAGTTTGAGCCCCGCGTAGGGCTCTGTGCTGACAGCTCAGAGCCTGGAGGCTGTTTCAGATTCTGTGTCTCCCTGTCTCTCTCTCTCTGCCCCTCCCCTGCTCATGCTCTCTCTCTCTGCCCCTCCCCTGCTCATGCTCTGTGTGTCTCTCTCTCAAAAATAAGTAAATAAAGAAAAAAAAAAGAATATATTTGCTGCAAGTAACAAAAAACCTAGTATGAGTGGCTAAAACATAAAAAAAAAGTGTTTACTGCTTCCTCATAGCTGCAAGATGCTCCTTCTGGTAGCAATCTGTATTCCAAGGAGACAGAAGAAGGCAAACAGGAGGAATTTGTGAAACGTTTTATCAGGGAGACACTAAACCTCTCCCTGAAGCCTCTTGGAGAATTCTGCTTGCATATTAATGCCTACAATTCCATAACATGATGAAACTTTGCTGTTAGAGAATGTAAAAAGTGTGTATTTTGAGCTGTGCACCTAGGTACTTCAATGGGGTGTTTTCAGTGAGAACAAAAGGGAACAAGAGACATTGGGTAGACAATTAAGAATGACTGCTGAAGCAATGACTCAGAAACTTACCTACAGAGCAGCTAAATATTGGAATCAGCAGACCAAAGAACCTATATTGAACTTAGGTTCAATACACTCTATGTATTTATTTTAAATTAATATAATAACCATATTATTCTGTAAAACATATGGTTGTTAAATAGCTACCTATAAATTAAAAGTTTGTTGGGCTCAAAAAAAAAAAAAACAGTAACTGCAAAGAATTTTTTTCCAAAAAAATTAGCAAACAATGCTGAGAGGAACTTTTTTTGTGATGTCTCTGTTACAAAACACTGTAAATACACAACAAATGTAAGAAAATGTAAAGGGAACCTGGGGTTTTAGTAAATCTCTGACTCATAGCTCTTTCAGTGATCACAGAATCTTGATCTTATATAATCTTGACTATTACTACTCACACAAAGTAATCCCTCCTTCATCTGAAATTTTTAACTTTCCTCGTTGTGCTGAGCTATTGTTACCTGGTAATTATTGAGAAGAATTCTTGTTTATTTAACTACACTATCATATCAGACTTTATTCATTCATGTATCCCTTTATTGTCTAGTCAATTTTCAGCATAGTAGATTCCTTACGTATACATTTACATTGAATGAATTTGATAAATACCAATGGCCTCATTATTCCATAAACTTGTAATGTTGAGTGAATTTGTCTGAAACATAATTTCAACCCTAAACTCTATCAGGACCAAACCTTGTTCTTTTGTTCTTGGGTGTGTGTGTGTGTGTGTGTGTGTGTGTGTGTGTGTGAGAGAGAGAGAGAGAGAGAAAGAGAGAGAGACAAGACAGACGGAGACAAGTCAGAGAGAGAGAGAGAGAGAGAGAGAGAGAGAGAGAGAGAGTGGCAAAGAGGGAGAGAGGATGAGAATGAGAGAAGAAGAGAAAGAATGTGTTATTTTTACATTTTAGTCACACTGTATATTGTGAAAAATGCAAAAGAAATTTGTGGAGGATTTTTGTTGTTTTGTTTTGTTTTGTTTTGCTATACTTATGGAATGAGAAATCTGTATTCTCACATATGCTGAGAAATATGTAGTTTCTCTTTTTAAAAGATTTGCCTCCTTTTTGATAAGAGGAAAAATAAATAAGTAAATAACAATGCTAACTTTTGGTCCATGTGATAATTTTTTTTATATATTTGACTTATTCCAACTTTTTATGGTAGGCATTATAATGCCTTTCCTCAAAGATATCTCAATTCCCATAACCTGTGAATATGTTACTTTACATGGCAAAAGTTACTTCCATATATGATTAAACAAAGCATTTTGCAATAGATTATTCTGGATTAACCAGTGGGCTCATAGAATGAATGACAACGGTCCTTTTTAGAGGGAGGCAGAAGGGTTGGAACCAATGAGAAAGATTTGAAGTTCTTACACTGTTGGTTTCAAATGTGGGGGAATGGACCATATTCATTTGTGGACCCACAAATGAAGGCAGCCTCTAGAAGTTGAAAAAGGGTAAGGGCAAACTTTCTCCTGGAGGTTTCAGGAGCAATATAGTTCCATTGATGCCTTATTTTAGCCTACTAACTCATCTTGGATTTCAGAACTTCAGAATTGTAAAGTGATGAAATTGTGCTGTTTTAAACCACTAAGTTTTTGGTAAATTGTTACAATAGCAATAGAATAGGAATACAACTTTCAACCACAACTAACTGAAACAACCTCTTTTGGATTACACTTCAAAGTCTCTCTAGGTAAAATATTCAGTGTCTCAAAACCTTGCCTCGCCTCTCATAGTCTCAAAATAGAGGAGGTTATTTACAGCGTTTTTATACCCCAGAGTAGAAGGGGACTGCAAAACTATGCAGGATCAATGACTACTATATCTCTGGTCAACTTGATGGTTTTCCTGATTATGCTGAAGTGACTGGTTTACTAGACAGTCTTTCACCATTAAATGTAATGGTAACTGTAGGTTTTTTGTAGAAACTCTTGATCAAGTTGAGGAAGTTCACTTCTATTCCTATTTTTCTAGAGTTTTTATCATAAATGAGTGCTGAATTTATTCACATAATTTTTCTGCTTAGATTGATATAGTCATGTCATTTTTCTTTTCTAGCCTATTAATAATGACATTAAATAATTTGTAACTACTGAACCAGCTGTGCCTCCCTAGAGTAACCCCATTGGATCATGGTATATAATTGTTACATTTTGTATAGTTTCAGATTTTGTTAAACATTTTTGTGTCTATATTCATAAATGACATTACTCTCTAGGGATGAGGGGGACGTCTTTGTGGGGTATAAAGTATTAGTATAATAGCTTCAAAAAATCAATTAAGAAGTGTTTCCTCTTTAAATAGCTGAAAGAATTGTATAGAATTTGTATTCATTCTTTAAAAGTTTAGTAGAATTCTTCATGGAAACTATCTGGACCTGGAGATTTCTTTCAGGGAAAGTTTTAAATTACAAATCCACTTCCTTTATAGCTATAAGGCTATTCAAATTATCTATTTTATTTTGGGTGGGTGGTGGAAAAGTTTTTCAAAGAATAAGTCATTTTGTCTAAGTTGTTACATTTATGTGTTTTAGAAATGCTCTTAGTATTTCTTTTTCATCCTTTTTTAATTAAAAAAATTAATTTTTATTTATTTTTCAGAGAGAGAGAGACAGATCCAGAGACAGAGACAGAGACAGAGACAGAGCATGAGTGGGGAAGGTGCAGAGAGAGAGGGAGACACAGAATCGGAAGCAGGCTCCAGGCTCTGAGCTGTCAGCACAGAGCCTGACACTGGGCTTGAACCCAAGGATTGTGAGATCATGACCTGAGCCAAAGTTGGATGCTTAACTGACCGAGCCACCTAACTGCCCCGCTTTTTATCCTCTTAATGTCTGCAGGATCTGTCTTGATATCCTATTTTCATTCCTGATATTGCTACTTTGTTCTTTTTGTCAGTCTTGCTAGATGTTTATCAATTTTATTGACCTTTTCAAAGAATGAACTCTTTGTTTCATTGACTGATTTCCAATGTTTATTTTTTCTGTTTTCTATTTCAGGGATCTCTGATGTCATCTTTACTGTTTCCTTCCTTTTGTTTGCCTTGGGTTTATTTTATTCATCTTTTTCTGTGTTCCTGAAGTGGGAGTGCACATGATTTATTTGAGGTTTTTCATTTTTTCTAATGTCTGCATTTATTGCTATACGTTTCCTTCTCAGCACTGATTTAGCTGTGTAGCACAACTTTTGGTATGCTGCCTTTTCATTTTCATTCATCTCAAAGTATTTTTTTAAGTTTGTTTATTTATCGAGGGTGCGTGCAGAGAAACAGGGAGAGAGAGAATCTCAAGCTGGCTCCGCACTGCCAGCATAGAGCTGGATGCAGGTCACAATCTCATGAAGCCTGAGATCATGAGCCAAGCTGAAATGAAAAGTCCCAGGCTTAACCGACTGACCCACCCAGGCATCCCATCATCTCAACGTATTTAAAGAAAAAAAAATTTAACGTTTATTTATTATTCAGAGACACAGAGAGAACATGATCATGGGAGTGGCAGAGAGAGGAGGAGACACAGAATACAAAGCAGGCTCCAGGCTCTGAGTTGTCAGTACAGAGCCCGATGTGGGGCTCAAACTCACAAACCGCGAGATCATGACCTGAGTTGCAGTTGGACGCTTAACCGACTGAGCCACCCAGGCGCCCCTGAATGCATTTTTGAAATTTCCATTGATGCTTCTTGTTTGACCCATTGATTATTTTTATGTGTGTATCCTAGCTTCTAGTATTTGGAAATTTTCTTATCTTTCTGTTATTGATTTCTAGTTTGATTACAGTGTACTGAAGAATATGCTCTGTATGATTTCTGTGCCTTTAAAGTTTTAAGGAACAAGTCTACATGTTTTGTAGGCACTTGAAATTAATGTGTATTCTGTTGTCAGCTAGCCCGTTCTAGAAATTTTCATTAGATCCTGTTGTTTGATAGTATTGTTGAGTTTTTATATGTACTTGCTGACATTCTGATTAGTTGGTCTTTAAATTGTTCAGAGAGCAATGCTGAGGTCTCCAACCATAACTGTGGATTTCTGTGTTTCTCTTTTCAGTTTGACCAGTTTTGCTTTACATATTTTGCAGCTCTCGTGTTTGGTGCATACATTTTGAGGAATGCTGTCTTCTTGGTAGATTTACTCCTTTATCTCTCTGTAGTGTCCCTCTCAGTCTCTGGTAATTTCTTCTTTTTTGCTCTGAAATCCACTTTTCCAATATTGTAGTCACTCTTATTTTCTTTTGATTCAAGTTTACGTGATATAGCTTTATGCATCCTTTACTTTGAATCTGCCTGTATCAGGTACTTCAGTTAAATTTGTTGTTGATGGAAAATAATTGGGTCAAGTTTTTTAAATCCACTCTGCCAAACCATCTTTTATTTGGTGAATTGAGACCACTTACATTTAATTATATTACATAATTATTGATAAGTTTGGTCTTCAGTCTATCATTTTATTTTTTTATTCTCTGTTGCACGTTTTTCTTTTTCCTGCTTTCGTGATCATTAACATTTTTTTAGAAATTTAATTTCTATATTTCTATATTTTCATGTATTTATGTACTCTCCTATACAGGATTTTTTGATGGTTGCTCTAGGCATGACAACATATATACATAATTTGCCAGTCTACTGGTCTCCTCATTTTACCAGTTCAAGTGAAGCACAGAAATTTTATATCTGTTTACATCTTTACTCTCTCCCTTTTATAATACAATGTTCTTAAATATTTGTTCTATACATTTAGAACAAAATCAATTTGTATAATTTTTGATCCAATGTCAATAATAATTTAGAGAACTCATAAGGAGAAGAAAGGTATTTGTGTGTGCTGATATTTTTTCTTATTCTTTTCTTATTTCAGAATATTATGTTTCCTTCATGTTTATATTTCATTTCTTTTTAGAGAAATTCCATTAGCCATTCTTTTAGATTAGGTCGGCTGGTGACACACTCTCTTAGTTTACAGTTATGTGCTAATGCCTTGATTTCCCTTCTATTCCAGAAGAATTTTTTCACTAGATATAGGATTCTGATTTGGTAATTCTCTTCTTCCAGGACTTGAAAAATATTACGCCACTTCCTTGGCCTTTGTTGTTTCTGAAGGATACTTGCTCTCATTTTGTCTTTCCTCTATAGTCAAGATGTCATTTCAGAAATTAAATGATGATTTATCTTGATGACATGAATATCTTTAGGTTTGGTATTTAGCCAGCTTCTTAAATCAGTAGGTTTATGTCTGTTGCCAAATTTAGGAAGTTTTCCCCTTTGTTACTTCAAGTAATTTTTCTGCCACAGTCTTTGCTCTTGTTTTCCCAGGATTCTAATAACATAAAATTTGATTTTTTTTGGTCTAGTCTCACAATGATTATGTAATTTCTATTGTTTTATCTTCAGGTTCACATCCATTTTTCTCACCATTTCATTCTACTATTGACCCCATCCACTGACCCTTCCATTCACAGACCTTTTGTATTTTGGTAATTGAATATTTTCCCTAAAATTCCCATTTGGCTCTTCTTTATATTTCCTATTTCTCTGCTGAGATGTTTTGTGGTTTTGCTAGGGCAATCTACTTTTATTATTTGTTTCAAGCCTTTTTGCAATTGCTTGCTTAAGCATTTTTATCATAACTTCTTTAAATATTTTTCAGAGAAGTTGTATATCTCTGTAGTCTCAGTGTTGACATCTATTGGTCGTCTGTTTCATTAATTTTGGGATCTTCCTAGTTTTTGAGATAATGAGCAATTTATAATTGAAAGCTTGATATTTTTGTATTATGGCATGAGACACTATTATCATCTGTAAACTTTTTTTTCATAATGTTATTTATTTATTTATTTATTTATTTATTTATTTATTTATTTATTTTTGAGAAAGAGAGAGAGAAGCAGAGAGAGAGAGAGACAGAGAGAGACAGAGAGAGAGAGAGAGAGAGACAGAGGATCCAAAGTGGGATCCACACTGACAGCGGAAAGCCCGAAACGGGGTTGGATCCCACCAACCAGGAGATCATGACCTGAGCTGAAGTCAGAGGCTCAGGGTGAGTCACCCAGGCACACTTATCATCTTTAAACTTTAACATGCTTTCTGTGACACTCCTCCAACAGGGTAGGTAGTAATAAAACTTCATTACTGCCAGAAAGAAAGAGAAGTCCAACTTTCCCACTTATTCTCCACTGACACTCAAGTGGGCTCTTTATTACTGTTAGGCAGGAGTGTGAGTTCTGGTTTCCCAGACTGTACTGACATTGTGGTGCAAGTTGCTTTGTTATCACAAGGTGATGGTGAAATTCCTAATTCTCCAATGGCCTCCTCTGAATCTACCTTGGTTTAGATAGGCAACTAATTACTACCAGATGAGTTGGAAATTTATGTTCTCAATATGATTTTCACTTGTTTTAGATAGGCAACTAATTACTACCAGATGAGTTGGAAATTTATGTTCTCAATATGATTTTCACTGACACTGCTAAGTAGGAGTACTTATTACCATCTGATGGTAATATAAGTCTCAGCTCCGTAGCTGGCCTTCCTTGACATCATGATTTTATGGTGTCTTACAACATCCTTGTGAGGATGAAAGTCAAGACTTTCCACTCAACTTTTGCAAGCATAGTGGGAACGGAGCCATAGGTGTTTTTTTTGTGTGTGTGTGTGTGTGTTTTTTTGTTTTTTGTTGTTTTTGTTTTTGTTGCTGTTGTTGTGTTGCTATTGTTTGATATCAGGGTTTGGCTGCAGTAGGTAGTTATTATATAAAGATTTCTTCTCTTGCTAGGTTGCCCCTTTCCTAGTCTCTCCCTAACCTTTTAGTTGGAGTTTTTTGTCTGCACTCCTTGACATTTCCAGTTGGCTGACTTATTCAGTTCTGAGGGTGGTATATTTTGGACAAAAAGCCCAGGGTGCTCATCATCATACTGTTCTTGGTTTCTAAGGTCCCTATCTGGTCTGCTTTCGTCCTTCACCACTTACAACCTTCTTATGTTTGTTTTGTATATGATGTGCCAGGTTTTAGTTATACTTTATGGGAGGAGTAGGATATCTACCATCTTCTCAGGAGTAGAAGTCTCCTGGAAGTACATTGCAAAATTTCCAAGTATTAGGAGATTTTATCAGTGTCTAATTTACTGATTTCTAACTTTATTCCATGGTGGTCAAAGAATATACTATAGAAGATTTTAGTCCTTTTAAATTCAACAAAATATGGTGTATATCTTGATGAATATTTATTTGCATTTGAAAAGAATGTACACTCTTCTGTTTTGGGGTAGAATGTTCTGTAAATATCAATGGGGAAAATGGTTGTTAATATAATACGGATCTTTTATATCCTTATTTGTTTTCTCTATAAATGTTCTCTGAACTACTAACAGATGTTTCTTGAAATCTCAACCTTAAATTGTAGATTTATCCCTTTCTGCTTTCAATTTTCAGTTTTGGCTACAGTTACTTCAAAGCTTTGATATTAGACACATACACATTTAAGAGTATTAAGTCATCTTGATGAAGAACTTGTCATTGAAAAAATTTACTTGATCTTCCCAATTAACATACCTTATTTTGAAATCTAATTTGTTTGGTATTAATATAGTTAAATCAGATTTTTTTGAATAATGATTGTAAGGTATATTTTTTACTATTCTTTAATAGGGTGCGTGTGTTTTATTTTAGTAAAACTGCTCCTTAAAATTTTGACCTGTTTATAATTAAGATGACTTTCTTAAAAACAGTACATAGTTTACTCTCAGTTCTCAATTCAATGTGCCAATCTCCGCCTTTTATTTGGAGTTTTTAACACATTTACAATTAACTTACTTTCTGTTAATGCTGGGTTTAAATCTATCACATTTTTTTTTAACTTTTTTAAAAAAATTTCTCTATCTGTTCTTTGGTTTGTTGTTGTTGTATTTTCCTGGCTTCCAAGAGATTACTTAAAAAATCCTTTTATTTGGGGCACCTGGGTGGCTCAGTTGGTTGAGCGGCCGACTTTGGCTCAGGTCATGATCTCACAGCTCAGGAGTTCCAGCCCTGTGTTGGGCTCTGTGCAGGCAACTCGGAGCCTGGAGGCTGCTTCGGATTCTGTGTCTCCCTCTCGCTCTACCCCTCCCCTGCTCATGCTCTGTCTGTCTCTCTCTCTCTCTCTCTCTCAAAAATAAAAAAAAATTTTTTTGAACCCTTTTATTTGCCCTGTTGATTCTTACCCTTACCTATTGAGTTGTTATTGTCTTTAGGAGTTATTCTAGGACTATGATTCTTGAAATTAGTCTGGGAACATTTTATGATCTTCAAGACCCTTTCAGAGGGTCAGCAATGTCAAATGCATGTTCATAATAATACAAATGCATAAGTGTTTTTCCTCAAGACAATAATCATACGTTGATATGAAGCAAAATGCTTTATGCATACTGATTTTGTCACATACAACGTAAGAAGACATGTAATCAAGGGTGAGAATTTTAGTAACGTTTTTGCAGATTTCTGAAGGGCTTCATAAGTGACATTTGCATATATCTTCACTCCACGTGTGGCTCTGAAGAATATATTGACAACTGCTAGAGTTTGGGGCCCCTGACTTGATGTCACCAGTTTTACCTACCATTGTTTTTGCATTAATAGAATTGTAAACTCAATGAAGAAGACAAATAATGTTTTAGTTGTATTATGAAAATAATTTGAACCTCCCACTCTTCCTGAAAGCATATTGGGGACTTGGGGTATCCCTGGAGCACATTTTGAGAATTGCTGCTATTTACCAATGGAGAATCCAATGAACTAGCATATATGCAGTGGTACAGCTGGATCTCACAGGTATTTTTCTAAGCAAAAGATATCAGGCACAAAAGAATACATACTATAATTATCTTTAGGAAAATTCAACCATGAAACTCATATTATGAAGTCAGAATTACGGTCACTTTTGGAAAGTGTAATGACTGAGAGGTAGCATGTTAAGTTCCCTAAGTGTTAGCAATATCCTATTTCTTGATGTGGCTGGGGGTTACACATGTGGGCTCATTTTGTGGTTATCAGTCAAACTGGAGAATTATGACGTGCATTTTTTTCTGTTTACTTATAATAATTCTGTAAAAAGTGTATTATAAACAACTGAAATTCAGTGCTTTACTTTGCAATTACATTACTTCTCAACGGGGATATTACAGCATGATGTAATTAGCAGACCAGATAACAGGGGTTCTTTTCCAGGTATAAGGTCTTGAAGCATGTTTTTAATAAATTCTGTGCATATAGTAACAAGTGTCTGTTTGTGTGTTTTTCCTGCTTATTTAGGTAGTCACTGTCAGAATTAGTTTCCAGAATTTTTCGTGTACAACCATTCCAACAATCATGCCTTAAAAAATATTGATACAGTGATTTCTTCATAACTTATATCATTATTTTGGCATTATTCTGTAATTATGTATTTGGTATTTCTTTTTCCCACTAAAATATGTTTCTAAAAGTTAAAGGCATCTCATTCCTATTTGCATTTTTGCATCTGGCATGATATTTGGCATACAGGTATTATAGTAATTTCCTAGCACCACCATTACACAGAACCACAGGCAGCGTGGCTTAAACAACAGAAATTTATTTCCTCAAAGTTCTGGAGGCTAAAAGTCTACAAGTGTTGGCAGATTTGGTTTCTTCTAAGGGCACTCTCCTTGAACTGCAAATGTCCACTCTGTCTCACATGCTCTTTCCTTTACGTGCATGTGTGTCTATATCCTAATCTCCTTATCCTATACAGACATCAATCAGTCACATGGATTGGGGCCCACACATATGACCTCATTTTACCTTAATTACTGCTTCCTTACAAATTCTACCTATACACACTGTCACATTTGAGGTACTGGGAATTAGGACTTCAACATATAAATTATGGGGGAGGGCATAATTTAGCCCATAATAGATGTATTCAATAAGTGAATATATGCATGATATTGTGACATAAAGGAACGAGCACTGGAATAATAAGAAAATGAATTATGGTGCTTTCTTGTCATTAATTTATATTAAGCCGAGAAAACCATTTATCTTTTTTGACCTATTTAACAAATTGTAGTATTAGATAGTTTTAGTTGCTTAATTTTCCACTTCCATAATTCTGTTATACTACCTGTATGTAAACCATTATAATTTACTTGCATAGCAAACTTATTTACATAGACCTTACACATTTTTAACGGAATGATCAATTTATTTTAATTTGATAAATATTGCTTTAACAAATAAATCAGATAAAAAATAAAATATACTTTTTGACATAGGACAACATTATGTGTTCCAAATAAAATTAATACCTGTGAACACAAATTGCACTGGAAATTTTCATACTTCAAAATTTTAAACCATATTTTAGTAACATTTTTCTTATTTTAACTAGGGTATTAACGACTTATATGTCGTTTTAATTTCAGACATCATTAAGGACATAAATAGTTATAATTCTGTACAAGGAAGTGTAGACGTAAACAATTTTGAAGTTTGCAGTATTTATTTTTACTGTCTTCTAATTTTCCTTCTCCTCCTTAAGAAGTATGAAAACCCATGAAGGTTAGACAACCATTTAAAATGCCAAAAGAGGGGCGCCTGGGTGGCGCAGTCGGTTAAGCGTCCGACTTCAGCCAGGTCACAATCTCGTGGTCCGTGAGTTCGAGCCCCGCGTCAAGCTCTGGGCTGATGGCTCGGAGCCCGGAGCCTGTTTCGGATTCTGTGTCTCCCTCTCTCTCTGCCCCTCCCCCGTTCATGCTCTGTCTCTCTCTGTCCCAAAAATAAATAAACGTTGAAAAAAAAAATTTTTTTTTTAAATAAAAAAATAAAATGCCAAAAGACAGGAAGAAAAGCAATTAGCTCATTCAATCAACTGGACAGTCTTTGAATACACCAGGGAAGAATATCAAGCTTATAACCTTTAAGCAGTAAAATCTCCAAAGTAAGAGTATGATGGAAAATTTTGTTGTAACAATATAGTTTCAAATAGAGCTTAAGTATGCACTGCTTATGTTTTTCCAAACTATTATAGACTGTAAGGGGAAACTTACACAACACAATATCTGTCATTTATACTAGTCCTTTTCTTTTATTCCTAAATGTTTATTTATTTTGAGAGAGAGAGAGAGAGAGAGTATACCAGCTGGGGGGATGGGGGTGGAGGGGAAGAGAGAAAAAGGGGGAGAGAGAGAATTCCATGCAGTCTCTGCACTATCAGCACAGAGCCTGACAGGGGCCTCAATCTCACAAACCAGGAGATCATGACTGAGCAGAAATCAAGAGTCAGACGCTCATCTGACTGAATGACCAGGTACCCCATTAGTTCTTTTTTTTTAAAGGACTCCAGGAATATTATTATTGCTGTTGTTGCTATTATTATTATTATTACTATTATTATTACTTTTCCCTGTACTGAGCAAAGGAGATGAGGCACATTTATGTCTCCTTATGCAACTTTGGGCAGTACTACAATAAACAGGTAATTATGTTAATGTGCTCTATTATCCTATCATATACTTCTCAAATGTCTTTGAAATATAATTAAGAATATTCTTTTAAAACTTAGATTGTTCTTGCTTAAACATCTGAATTTCAGAAAAACATTATGCCGTTTGAGTTTTAATGCATTCCATTTTTATTCAAAATGGAATTCCACTTTATACTTTAAAGCTAATCTTAATGAATATATCACTTAAGATCGAATAAAGATACAGAAACCACGGAGTAATTTAAATAAATAACAGGGAATGCAATATGAAGAATTAATAACTATAACTGGGGTCGGGTAATGAAGTATTGGCAAAACAAATTCTAAGTAACATACAAATAATGTAAGGAAGAGTTCATGCAATGCCCAAAGGGGTATAGGCAAAGACTGAGATCCATACCATGTTGGAGACAGCATGTCTGTTGATTACTAAATGTCAGGTAAGTTGCAGTGGTGTTGCTATTTTTTATTATTTTGTTTCCAATGTTAGACATAATTTATTAGTGCTTATTATGAAAGATGAGAATTTAGGGTATCATCTTGCTGCCACTCCCAACCAACCTAGAAATAATATTCTCCACTCCACTGTCCATATGTAAAAATAAATTTTTGGTTAAGTCATAATTTAATGTTTATATTGCAGACTGACATTACATTCAAGCTATGCCTTAGAGTACAATGCAATTATTTTTTTCATTTCTTGGACAAGTTTTGCTTTCCCTGGAGTTAATCATTAATTTCTTGTTTTCATTTGTTTTCTATTCATTGAATGAGATCGACTTTCAAATGTAACTTCTAACTCTATTTCTAACAAAAAAAAATTTTTCTGATGGCAATTATTTTTTTTCCTTGACGATATCAGTTCTGTTAATTCTGTATCACTACTAATGCCTCAAACCTCTATTCTACTATTCAGAAGAGAAGCTGAGACCTACATTTCTCAATATCTTTTTACTCATATGGTTCCAGGTTAGAATGAGCCAGTAAGTACTCATGTAAGATTTCAAAGGCAGAAAGGAAGGCAAGGACACGATGTTAGTCAAGCAGGTTGTTGTAGCCAAATGCTTGGGCGTATGCAAGGAGCACTAAGGTGTCCAAAGGACCAATCTCTCTGCAGCAAAGCTGAAATTTCAAGAACCTCCTTAAATTGAAAATATCAGTGGCTTCCTGCTTATGTAATATTTTAGAACCTTTTAGGCTGAGCCTTTAAGTAGTATGCCTCCTGACCATCACTTCTTAATGTCTCCAAACAGATGTGCCAGCCTCTAACTCCATCTATTCAAATCCTTCTGACATGGATTACACACACTGCTTTCTGCTTCCTTGAACAAATTCCAATTAATATCATATCAGAACTCGAGTCACTCATGCTGCCGTTGGAAATTGCTGCTCTCTAGGCCCATCACCCCAACTATAATGACTGGAACTCCTTGGTCATGAATTGGGAAATCCATATTACAATATTTGATCCCTTCTTTGCTACATTAGCTATTTAAGTATGTTCTTGGTTTATACTAATTGTAGCACATCAGCCAGAATCTTTTTGGAGAAGGTGCATAGGGGATACTGATTTGATGTTGTTTTTGCTTTTTGCAAGTCAGGAAACAATTTTATTCTATCTTTTTATTAGTAAGTCATTTAGTTACAAAATAATTAGTTACATGAGAGTTACATAAAATTCTAAATTTCAGTTAAACTAATCCTTTGCATATCTTCTGTTTGTTTTGCTTTGATTTTTCTTTTCAGAAGCCCTTAGTATTTTCTCTTTGTCCTAAAGCTTTGAAATCACACGATGATATGCTTTGGTGCACAGTTACTTCTTTGAGGTGAAATAAATATTCAGTAAAATTCTTCAGTTTTAAGTGTATAATTCTACATGATTTGGCAAATGTATAAAATCATGTAAATAGCCTTTCATTCATGAATTAGAACATTTCTTTTTTTTTTAATTTTTTTTCAACATTTATTTATTTTGGGGACAGAGAGAGACAGAGCATGGACGGGGGAGGGGCAGAGAGAGAGGGAGACACAGAATCGGAAACAGGCTCCAGGATCCGAGCCATCAGCCCAGAGCCCGATGCGGGGCTCGAACTCACGGACCGCGAGATCGTGACCTGGCTGAAGTCAGACGCTTAACCGACTGCGCCACCCAGGCGCCCCGTGAATTAGAACATTTCAATCACCCTGTTCTGTTACCATAGTTTTTATTTTCCTAGAGTTTCACAAAAGCCCATGGTTTTTCATGTCTGGCTTCTTTAACTTAGTATATTGCTCTTGAGTTTCAATCAATTCGATGTTTTATCGGTAGTTTATTCCTTGTCACTGAATAGTATTCCACTACACAGAGATACAAATTTTGCTTATACATTCACAAGTTGATGTGCATTTGGGTGGTTTCTGGGTTTTGATTATTTTCAGTAAAGTTGCTGTGAACATTTACATACCCATCTTTGTGTAGACATGTATTTTTCTTTCTCTTAAATAAATACCTAGGAGTAGATAAATGTTTAACTTTAGAAGATGCTGTCATTCTGTTTTTCAATGTGGCAGTATCATTTTTCATTCCCACCATGATACTGGTAATCAAAGGTCTTTTTTTTTTTTTTAATTTTTTTTCAACGTTTATTTATTTTTGGGACAGAGAGAGACAGAGCATGAACGGGGGAGGGGCAGAGAGAGAGGGAGACACAGAATCGGAAACAGGCTCCAGGCTCTGAGCCATCAGCCCAGAGCCTGACGCGGGGCTCGAACTCACGGACCGCGAGATTGTGACCTGGCTGAAGTCGGACGCTTAACTGACTGCGCCACCCAGGAGCCCCAGGTCTTTTCTTGTTAATATTTTTCGTGTTTCTTTTTGAGAGAGAGACAGAGTATGAGTGGGGGAGGGGCAGAGAGAGAGGGAGACAGAATCTGAAGCAGGCTCCAGGCTCTGAGCTGTTAGCACAAAGCCTGATGTGGGGCTCAAGCCCATGAACCGCAAGATCATGACCTGAGCTGAAGTCAGATGCCCAGCCGATTGAGCCACCCAGGTGACTCTCAAAGTCTTTTAAATCAAGAAATTTGTACCTTTTGTTTTGAAAAAAAAAAAAAAATGGTCATAGCCTGTTTTGATTATTTCCTTTTTAAAATCTATTCTCTTTTTCCAAACTCTCATTAGTTATTTTGTTTTTGCAAAAACATGAATGTGTTAATATTGAAGGATACATAAGATACAAATGTATAATAGAGACATACATATGTATATTCTTATAGTTGAAAACAACATGATTACATTTTATTGGATTTTCAAATGTCTAGTGTTATTCATTAATGGTATTTGCCTTTTTGATGTATTTTTAAAAGACATTTGCTTAAAATGAGAATAAAATGGCTATGCTTCACTTCTTCAGAATTGAATAAAAACAACTCAGTAGCAAAGCCATTTTCATAGAAGAAATATCAAACTTCAAAAACAATTAAATAGATTAAAGCATCTTAAGAGATGTACTTATTGAAAACTAGGGGAGTTAGGGGCGCCTGGGTGGCTCAGTCCGTTAAGCGTCCGACTTCAGCCAGGTCACGATCTCGCGTTCTGGGAGTTCGAGCCCCACGTCAGGCTCTGGGCTGACGGCTCAGAGCCTGGAGCCTGTTTCTGATTCTGTGTCTCCCTCTCTCTCTGCCCCTCCCCCGTTCATGCTCTGTCTCTCTCTGTCCCAAAAATAAATAAACGTTGAAAAAAAAATTTTTTTAAAAGAAAACTAGGGGAGTTAAAGACAAAATTTCCATAAAAATGACAGAAATTGTGCATGAAGTTTCCTACTTGCCTTGATGAACATTCTGCTCTTCCTACTGAATTCAAAGAAATAGAGTAATTCCATAGTTTAAAGAGTACCTAGCAATCTTGTGAACACAGACATTCTCTTATTTTAAGTACAAAGTGTAGACGAGGAGCAAAATTTGCCACCCCAAAATGTGTCTCTTTGGCATGAGGATTATTTTAACTGTTATTTTTAAGAAAAGGTAGACCCAGGGCAAGTTTTGAAAACTGGGCAGAAGTTACCCTTTCGTAAAAGACAGGTACATTTATAAAGGACCTCTCCATTTGTGAGGGTGCTGTCCCAGCTGTGTTCGGGAAGAGGGGGATGATTCAACCTCTAGGAACTCTTACCAATGGAGAAGACCACAGTTTAAATCTACATAAGCACTTTACCCTTGTTACTATGTTTTTCCTGGCATCCTCCCATAACTGACTCCCCACTCCCAACATCTTCTTGTCTTTAGTTGACGATGGTATTTAAAGGGACACCTTGGGCCATTTTGGAGAGTTACTAGGTTTTCCTGAGTCTCTCCCAGATATACAAGAAGGTATACACGTTAATAAACTTGGGGTTTTTTCCTGTTTATCTGTCTTATTTCAATTTAATTATTAGACCAGCCAAAGAACCTAAAAGGGAAGAAGGGTAAACTTTTCTACTCCTAAAGTATTATGAATATTTGTAGAGTTCAAGCTGAATAACACATATACCTGTTTTACCTATTATTCCTATATGTCTTCTTGCATAGTGCAAATGTTATATTGATTTCTATTTCTTGAATATAATTCTGACCAGTTTTTCATAACATTTTTTTCACTAAATTTAAGAAAATTCAGTACAATGAGGTACTTAACTTCCTTGGTAATGAAACTGCTTAAAAGCATAAAGTTGAACAAAAATCAAAATGGCTGCATTAATGCTTCAGGGAGGATCAATTTTAAACTTTGTAACCTTTTGCCTCTCTTCTGCAAACTTTTCCCCCTCCCTTCTTAAGTTTTTGTTTCAGGAACTCAGTACCATCCTGAAAACATGAGGAAAGAGGATGGCAGCACACACACAATTCCTGTTGAAGCCAACTGGATCGTGGATTTCCCTATAAAATCCTGAGCCCCTTCCTCTGGTCTCTTTTGCCTGGAAAAGCAAAAAAGTTATTGTTCTCCTTTATACCTAAACTTGTTTTTGTGTTATATATTTTGGCTCTGGAGCACAGAAGTCCGTTTTCTACAACCGTAAAAGTAGGCAAGGTGCCTGGGTGACTCAGCTGGTTAAGTGTCTGACTTGATTTTGGCTCAGGTCACGATCTCACAGTTGTGAGGTTGAACCCTGTGTTGGGCTCTCAGGCTGAGCTGAGCATGGAGCCTGATTGGGGTTCTCTCTCTCCCTCTGTCTCCACCCCTCCCCCCATTCTGTCTCTCTCTCTCAAAATAAATAAACATTTCAAAAAAAACAGTAAAAGTAGGCAGATTTTTCTAGCACAAAGTCGATTCCTTTGATCAAGATGTGCTAGACTAGACATTTATGACTCAAGAAGGATTAAGTAAAAAAAATTGCTTTTATTGTATTTCTTCTGTACCTTCCCAGAGAAACTTATAAGTTCTTCAAACCTCAGTCTCACACACCAAAATTGAATGTGTGGCCACATTCCTATAAACTTTTTGCCTACACAATGACGTTAAAAAAAAAAATATCCAATATCCAAAATATCCAAATACAATCCAATCTATATCCAATATCCAAAAATAATTATCCAATTATCACTGATTTTACAGATGACATGATCAAACTGAAGAGTTTCTTCTAAGAAAGCAAACATACTATTTCCAACACCTGGTGATTCGATATTAGACTTTAAATGTAGAATCATCAATTGTAGCAGATACTGTTGATGCCCTTCTCCCATATCCTTTTGGCCCATGTGAGTTACCTGAAGTTGTGGTAGGGGTAGAGGCACACAGTTTGGGCATGCTGACAGCTTCCTACTGAATGCCTGCATTATTCCACCCCTTAGTTAAGAATTTGGGGGAAGTCTCCCTCATGTACTTCAGGAGACGGCTTGCTGTGCCCAAGTGGAATCTAGAAGACTGAAGGAGGCAGTGGCCCAAGGACAACCTTCACCAATATGAAGCCAAGGGCAGACCATCCCAAGATGGGCCATGTTGGAATTAACATCATTTTGAGTTCAAAGCAATCAAAACCCAGCAGATTCAGAAGAAACTATAATGTTCAACTGCCTGCTTATATTAGGGAGAGAGCTCTTAACAGAGTTCCCCCTCTGCCTAAAAACTTATCTGCCTAATAGGGCAGGCTTTGTTTTCCAAACATCTCCTTCCACCTTCTTGCTAATGGTCTTTCTCTTCTTTGTGTCCTCAGATTGCTACCCCTCTCCTTAGCCCATATAAGCATCATGTGGTCTGTCTTTGGAATATCCGTATTGTGTGGATTCCCCGTACATACGCTACTAAATTTGATTTTTTCCTGTTAATCTGTCTCAGGTCAATTTGGTTCTTAGTCCAGCTAGAAGGACCTTGAAGGGTAGTTAAATTCTTCCTTCCAACAACAGCATACCCATCCTTTTGTAGGACAACTCGAAGGTGTGTTCCACATAGTCTCTTATCTGATCCCAATGTGTTTGAGCTCTGTTGCTTACAATGATAATCTATTCATTTATATATGTTCTTGGCTTTTCTCCATTCCCTGTCTAACTTTACTATTCTCTCACTTGTACCACCTTTGATTACATTGGAGATAGACTACTTTATACCCACGTCCTTGTATTGATATTGGCTTCAGAACAAGCCTACTTTACAGCATGTGCAGAACTATTTCACATAATTATCCCAAAATAATGAAAAAAGAAATAAAACCTTAATAGAAATAAAGTAATTTTTTTAGTTGAATAAATATGAGTTATCTGGATACTCAATGTTCTAATTATTTTTGCAGGGTTATATTACAGATTATTAATTTTAATGACATTGTAAGTGTCGTGATTTGAGGAAAGCAATATTGAAGGAAACATTCATGTAAATATCACACTCAGACACCCAAAACATCATGGTTGGGCCTATGTCTATAGAATGTTTTTTTTCTGGATCCATGCTTTCATCTCAGGTCACTCTGTATATCTTGCATTTCTAGATCTCTTATACTTATCTGCTTACTCATTACATTCAACCTGTAAGTCCTAAGTTAATCATTGCAGCTTTTTTGTTTTGTTTTGTTTTAATTTCTTTAATTCTACTACCAAACCTCCTGTCTTCATATTTAAAACTTCTTAAGCCAAAGAAGTTTCATACTGGTTTCAAAGTATGTGTCTGAAATATCACTATTCTCGGTAAATAAAAGAAAGAGATGACAAGTTTTCTCAACTCAAATCCATGTCCTCAAACTCATGTTTCCAAATTTATATGCAACAAAATGTTTATAAATGGTTTTCTTTTGGTAACATTCTGAATTTTTTAAAAATCTTACATTGGTAAGTAATATTTTGTTACTACTCCCTCTAGCTTGTTTAGCTATTTATTAACAAGCTTCAAGAAGGTAAATATTAGGAAAAACACTTGTTCTGTTTAAGCTCATATAGTTCAGGATCAATGAGACAAAATGAGAACAGAGGTTGAAAAGTTTTCAAGGATTTTACTTCTCTGAATTAACGGCATTTTTCTCTTCAGGTATGAAATGGGGAGAATCTCAGGTTTGATTTGTATGGGAGGAAAAATAATTTTTTCTCTACTCTTCTAAATTTTTGGCTGAGATCTCTCACCTGCTCCACCCACCCTGACCTTTAGAGAAGGATAGATCAACAGGACAAAAACAAACAGAAGTATAATAACATGTTTATCTCCAACATACATGAGAGAGACCCAGGAAAACTGAGTAACTTCCTGAAATGGTCCAAGTCATTACTTTAAATGCGATCTCTGGTTTAAGACCAAAGAAAAATATTGAGGGGCATGAGAGCCATGTGTGGGAGGTTGTCAGACAAAGCATAGGTATGACTATTATAGGATTAAATTCCTGCCTTCTCCATTGGTAAGAATTTCTGGAGATTTGAGTATCCTCTTCTTCCTGGTACCAAGAGGGAGACACCCTTACAAATACTTAATGTCTCTTATAAAAGGGTAACTTCTACTCATTTTTCAAAACCTTTTCTGTAGCTGCTATTTCTTAAAAATCAGCTCAAAACAATCTTTATGTGAAAGAGGCATTATTCTGGGGTGGCAAATTCTGCTTCCTTAAGGGGGAAGAATGATCCATAAAAAAAAAATATATATATATATATATATATATATATATATATATATATATATATTACATATGTGTATATGGCAGATGTTTATCGATATACCTCATATACAGTATGGATTTCATGCAGAGTTTCATTGTTTCAACCTCTGCTTTCAATTGTGACAAAGGATTAGGTTGTGCTATGACTTTTATAATTTCCCTTCAAGTAGTTGCTTCAGGATATAACATACAGATTATGTTCAGTGGTCTGCAGAAGCCTACATGTATATGTTAAGATTTGGGGAAAGGGAATGAATTATCTTAAATATAATAAAGTTAAAAGATACTAGATTTATAGTGTTATGTCCAGTATTGATCTGTAATAAGGAGAAGGAAAGAGTTTGAGTTTAATGAGTTCAGTCCTTATTTAGGTGCTAGGGAGGGAGGTAGAGTATTCTTCAGTTTGTTAGTATTTATTTTACATAATATTTTGAAAGTAGAGTGTGTTATCTAAAAAACCAAAAGGTGAATAAGATATTAATATTGGTTTCTCAAAAACTGCACTATCCCTCTACCTGTAACTCCGAATCAGGGACATAAATGATATTTTGGAGTACACATTTTGATGATATATCCAGACTAATTTCAAAGTCTATGAATTTAATATTTACCTATGGAAACAAAATATGCATATTTATTACAAGTTTATGACATTAACAAAGAAATTCTAGGGGCTCCTGGATGGTTCAGTTAAGCATCTGATTCTTGATTTGGCCTCAGGTCATGATCTCAGGGTTGTGAGATCAAACTTTGCGTAGGACTCTGCACTGGGCATGAAGCCTGTTTAAGATTCTCTCTCTCTCCCTCTACTGCTCATGTACACTCTCTCTCTCTCAAATAATAATAATAAATAATAATAATAATGATAGAAATTCTAATAAATGTTCTAACAGAATACAGATGAATATAAAGTGAGTGAAATATTCATTGCTCTGTGATATATTTATACAGCATAGGCTAAAAGAAATGCATTTGTTCTTTATTTCCTCTTTTGTATTCTATGAAATAAGAACACTTTCATTCATGATAATACTAACATATACTCATACATGTTGGTTTAGTAAATACACTTATCTCATTATCTGTCATCTGTGCTACTGAGATAGCCTTCATGCATTTCCTCCCTGTGTTTACTTTATCTTGAATCCATTTAGCATAGCTTTAATCATATTACTTAACATCTCAAAATCCTTCCAGGACTATCAGCTTCAAACTTAATGGTATCAGACTTCTTATCCAACATTTGAAGCTCCATAACATCTAAGCCTGACCTAGATTCCAAAACACTTATCTCTCACTACTTCATTGATCCTAAGCTTGTTCCAAAAGAGTTACTTCATGTGACTTCCATCTTTTAAACACTTCCATCAACATATAGTCTTTATTAAGGTTCCTCTCCTAAACATGGAGCCCTCTAAACTTTGAACAAGCCAAATCCTTATTCTTAAAGTTCCATTCCTTTTTTTTTCATGAAATTACCTCTTGTTTCTTTACTCTGAATACCATATCATTTATTTATTTTTTTAATTTTGAAATACAGATTCACAGGAAGTAGTAAAAAAATAAATAAATAAAAGCCAAAACAAAACTATTGACGAAAATCCTATATTCCTTTTATCCAGTTGCCCCCAAAATGGTAACATCTTGCAAAAACTATAGTACTATATATAAAAACCAGACATGTGGTATAATCTGCAGATTTTATGCAGATTTCACCAATTTTACACTCACCCATTTTTTGTTGAATAGATGTGTATAAAGTTCTATACAATTTTATGACACATGTGGATTTCTGTAACTATCACCACAATTAAGATACAACACTGTTTCATCACCAATTACAAGACTCCCCCATATTACTTCTTTCCATCTACATAGTTTCCTCCCTACTCATCCCTAACACTTGGCAACCACTAATCTATTCACCATCTCAGTAATTTTGTTATTTAATGAATGTTATACAGATGGAAACATACTGTATGTAGCCTTTTGACATTAGTTTTTTTCACTCAGTTTAATTCCTTTGAGACTTCTGGTTACTGTGTGTAGCAATCATTCACTTCTCCTTATTGATGAATAATATATTCTATGATATGGATGTATTACATCTTGTTTAACCATTTATGAATTGAAAAAAACTTAGGTCATTTCCAGGTTGGGGTTTACAAATAAGGCTGGTATGAACATTTGTGTGTTGGTTTTTGTGTGAATATACATTTTTACATCTCTGGGATAGATGCATAAGAGTGTGACTGTAGGGTCATATAATAAAAGTATATTTAGTTCTGTAAGATACTGACAAACTGTTTCCCAGAGGGCTGTATCATTTTACATTCTAACATCTAATGATGAGTGATTAAGTTTTCCTTAATCTTTCCTAGAATTTTGTGTTATTGTTATTTTTATTTTAGCCATTCTGATAGGTAATACCTAATATCACATAGCGGCTTTAATTTGTATTTCTGTAATGGCTAATGACGTTGAACATCTTTTCCTGTCCTTATTTACTATCTGTACACCATCTTCACTGAAGTATCTGTACATGATTTTGCCTAATTTATAATTTCAGTGTTTGGTTTTTCTGCTAAGTTTGAGAGTTCTTTATATATTCTAGATATGAATGAATTATTTGTTAAATTTGCAAATATCATCTCCCACCTACATAATTTTACTCCTATATTATGTGATCTACATCACTTTTTATCCTCTATTTTATAATTAAATACATGTTTTGTTTCTGTCCTATAGAGATGCAAGTTTTTGAAAGGCAAAACCTTAATTAACCTTCACATATACCACAATAAAAGAGACATCTAATAACACATTATTGATGGATTAGTGAGCAAAGACATAAATCTGTTAAGATAGAAATTCCAATAACAAACCACTTCACAAGATTTTTATATGAAATTGAGAAAGTTGAATCATATACTTTCCAAGTATACGAATCATCAATTTAATCATATACTTTCCAAGTGACTAAGTATTTTCTTTTTTAATGCCTGATTTTTAGATCCCGTATCTTATGTGCAATCAGCTTTTTTTAAATTGAAGCTTCTTCCTCAACCTATGAAAATGGTATTTTTCACTATGTAAACTTTACCACGATGCAGTTCTTCAGTTTATCCTGGTGTAAGTTTTTCTATCTTCTGTTCAAGATTTGTTTTAAGTCTGCCTCAGAAGATCAAGCCACGGGGATCTAGATGTGTTCTCCAAATATACCTATATAGCTGCACTGCCTTCTCCTCTTTGGTATCTAATATTTAGATGATTATGCAAGCCTCATTTTACTGCATTTAAATGGCTATCCACTTATTGATTCACTTGGGATTTAATTGCTTGCTCCAAGTAAGTGTTTTAATTCAGAATATTCAAGATCACTTTGCTACTTCCAATTCCAATGGAGTCACAGAAATTAGAGATGTAAATAACCTGCTAAGTCGCCCTTTTAATCTTTTCTCTGGGCAGGGTTATTCCCCATGGTATATTTTTTTCTTTAAAAAAATTTTTGTCACTCTGAACTTTAAAGAGGTTCAATAAGTGTGTCTTCTAATGCTTCTACCCCAAGGCTAAACCAGGAATCTCTGGAAGGAATGGAAATCATATAATATACTCCGATCAGTATCCAGTATCTATTACATATGAACCATAATGATTCGTCTCGCCATTACCCCCAAAATTTTTTGAGTTCTTTGTTGTTAGTTCAATAATGAGAGAAGTGCCTTCTGTTTCTAACAAGACTGTCTTCTGTTGCTAGTAACTGCCAATTTCATCAGAAACATGATTAACAAAACTGTTACAGTAATAATAGTGGTGATGAAGTTGTGCCATTAGGAAGGAAAGGAAACACAATTATCTGTCATTTATATTCACCCTAAATTCCTCTTTCCTGAGTCACTTTTCTTAAACATAAATGTAATTTTCCTAAGAAAGTTAGAAAGGCAGGAAGTCAGGAGTGGAATAGAATTTGACTAAATACCTCACTTGGGAATGGTACAACCTTATAGTTTGCAAGGCAGTGTCATCCATATAGTGATGAGGTGAAATTGAATGGGTAATATTATCCACATTTTACAGCTGGTTGTACTGAGGTTCTGATCTGGTGAGTTGCTTTAGGTTAAAAATGTATTCTCAAACCAGCTATATGATAACATGTGAAATTCAGAATTGAAACATAAGCATTTATTTATTGGGGTCTATTGTATGCAAAATTGGTTCAAAACAATGCATTCTCTTAGATTTCCTCTTGTCACATTCCCTATTCCTTCTCTGTCTCCTCTGTGAGCACATCTTCTATTTCTCCTTAATATATTTTTCTTTTAATACATTTTAGAGCAGCAGAGGTCCATTTTGCTGCATATTTGAACCACCTGTGGAGCTTCTAGGTGTCATGGTGCCCAGAACATACCCTATAACAATTCAGTACAAATATCTGAGGGAGAAACTGAGGATTCAATATAATTTCTTAAACTTTTAGTTGATTCCAAAGTGCAGCCAAGTTTGAGAACCATTATCTCAGATTTCTAGACTATTCCTTTCTCTCTTACCACTGTGTATTCATACAGTATGATTTTATTTTCTATTTGCATGTTGGTTGCTTTCGAGTCTGTGTCTCCAACTGGAACACTGTCTTGGGCTTCAGAATCTCCCCCATTTATATATCCTCTCCACAAGGATTTTATTTTTTTTAAGTTTATTTATTTGAGAGACAGAGACAGAATGAGAGGAGTAGGGGAAGAGAGAAGAGAGAGAGAGAGAGAGAGAAAGAGAGAGGGAGAGAATCCCAAGCAGGCTCCCCACTGCCAGTGCAGAGCCTCACAGGGGGCTAGAACTCATGAATTGTAAGATCATGACCTGAGGTGAAATCAAGAGTCAGATGTTTAAGTGACTGAGCCACCCAAATGCACCTTCTCCACAAGGACTTTAAATTCAACAATCCTTTGGGTTTATACGTTTTCTTCACAACATCTTTTTTCTCTTATTTAGAGTATAGACTATTATGCTATAAAACAAGACTCAAGAATTCAGTAGCTTTATCAAAGTATGAGGTTTTCTGTCTCTCCCTCTATTGTCAACCTAAAAAGCTCTGCTATTCTCAATGCCCAGGCATCTTTTCTTGTTCTCATCATTACAAGCTAACTGGGGGAAAAGATGAGGGGAATCCAGGTGCAACCCTGTAAGTGGCAGTCATCAGAATGTGCACATATAACTCAGTTTACCCCATCCACTAGTAATTCTTCACATGGATATACCAGTATATAAGGGTAAATATGTGTAGTCTTTAGCTAGATGGTTGTCTACCTGGCTAAAACCCAGAAGAAAGAACTTCTGGCTTGGACAAGATGGAGTAACAAGGACCCAAATTACCCTTCTTCCTGAAATAACAAAACAAACAAACAAAAAACAAAACAAAACAAAAAACCAAAAACCTGACAAATTATTTGAGACAACGGTTTTTAAGATGCTGATTGTGGACAAGGAGGTTCTAAGAGATGTGAATCAAGTGAAGTCAGCCAGAAAACCACCCTAGCTTACTGCCTCAACAGAGATTCCAGTTCACCATGCAGAGAAGGGGGAACCTATCCAGATCGACGAAGATTCCCTGAATTGAAAAGGTGGATCTGAGCATCAGGAGAAATAAGAATTTTCTAGGCAGTTAGATCTTGCAGATCAGATTATCAGAGAATATGGGGGGGGGTGGCATAAACAAAAAACATCTGAAGTCTATAGAGGATATTCTTGCAGTATTCAACATACAACTCATCAGTACAGGCCTGCAGAAAATGTCCAATACTGGTAAATAAAGCAAGGGACATGGCTGAAAGTAACAGTGGCTGGTGCTTACAGGCACCAGAAATTGTGCTTTTTTCCCACCAGAAGGAATACAAAGCCTTACGATTCTCAGAAAACTGAGTAGAGTACACAAAAGGTCTTGCCTCCATCATGGAGAATACTCAGCTCTCCCTGCCCATGAAAGATACTTAACACACCTCCTGTTGTTGTTCCTTGAAAACTCTTTAAATGGTAATCTCAAAGGATAGAGTTGTTTTCAAGTAATCTAGCTGCATCCTAGAACAAAGCTCAAAAAGATGTTAGGTATAAAAAATATCCAACACCTAACTAGATGAAAGCACCAATGTCTCATATCCAATAAAAAAAATATGAGGCATGAAAGAAAAATTGCTCATTATGAGGCAAAAAAATAGGAAATTAGGAAAGAAGGACAGAAAAAAATTCAAAATATAATTGCTGAGTTTTTCCCCAAAATTGACGAAAACGAGAAACCCAATAATCAAACAAAAGCAAACACAGAAACAGACCCAAAATCCAGAGAACAAACTGGTGGTTGCCAGAGGGGAGGAAGACATAGAGATGAGAAAATGTGTGAAAAGGAACGGGAGGTACATGTTTCCATTATGGAATGATTAAGTCATGGGGATGAAATGTACAGTGCAGGGAATATAGTCAATGGTACTGTAATAGTATTGTGTGGTGATAGATGGTAGTTACACTTATGGTGAACATAGCATGATGTATAGTGTTTGTCAAATTGCTATGTTGCACACCTAAAACTAATGTAAAATTGTGTTAACCGTATTTCAATTAAACAAACAAATAAACAAAAATTGAAGTTCAAACATCTCAATAAATCTCAAGCACAAGAAACATTAAGGAAAGTACTTCAGGGTTCAACATAATCAATTTTTTTTTTTTTTAATTTGTGAGAGAGCGAGATAGAACAAGAGTCTGAGTGGGGGAGAGGGGCAAAGGGAGAGAGAGAGAATCTCAAGCAGTTTCCAGGCTTAGAGCACAGACTGATGTGGGGCCTAATCCCATCATCCTGGGATCGTGACCCGAGTAGTAATTGAGAGTTGGTTGTTCAAGGTATTGAGCCACTCAGGCACCCCAACATAATCAAATTTCTAAAAACCAGTGATGGAAATTTTTTTAAATGGCCCCAAACAAGACATCTTATTTAACCCAACCATGTATTTAACACAATACATATGTACAAAAGCAAAATGAGGATGATTTCCTTCCCATAGAAAATATGCAAATGAGGAGACAATGGAGTAGTATCTTCAAAGTCATGAATGAAAATGCAGTCAAACTAGAACTATCTAGCTGGTAAAAATATCTCCAAAAAGTGTGAAAAAAAGACTTTTTTAGATGTCACCTCCGGACCGTCATGACAAAAAAGCCATTTTCTTTCAGTCAGAGGAAGAAAAGACAACCAGATGGTAAAATGGGATGAAAGCACTAGAAATGGAAGTTATTTGGGCAAATATATATGATTTTTTTTCTCATTCTTTCTTTCTTATGTTTTTCTTTCTTTTTCTTTTTTCTTAACTTTATTTTAAACATAAATGACTATACTTAAAAATCATAATGTATTGAGGGATTTAAAATATACATAGGGGTGCCTGGGTGGCTCAGTCGGTTAAGCCTTCGACTTCAGCTCAGGTCACGAGCTCGCGGTCAGTGAGTTCGAGCCCCGCGTCGGGCTCTGGGCTGATGGCTCAGAGCCTGGAGCCTGCTTCCGATTCTGTGTCTCCCTCTCTCTCTGCCCCTCCCCCGTTCATGCTCTGTCTCTCTCTGTCTCAAAAATAAATAAAACGTTAAAAAAATTTAAAAAAATAATAAAATAAAATATACATAAAATTAAAAGGCATGACAATAATAACACAAATCCAGGAGGGCAGAGATAGGGAAGTGATACAGTAACACTCAAAGGTAGAATGTGATAAGATAAAGTATATTATCAATGTCAAGCAACCATTAAATGACAAAACAATGAGTTTTAGCTAATAAGCTAGAAAAGGAGGTACAATGGATTCACAGTTTGATTAAATTAATCCATAAGAAGACAGAAAAAGAGGATTGCTGTGACTGTTCAATTAACATTCGTTAGTGGACAGTGAGACTTGGTTCAACAAAAGACCACAAGGGAAAGTGGGACAGAAGTTTATAATGAGCAGGTCCTACAGAAAACGCAGTGTGCCTTGAGGGGCCACACAGGGAAGTCAAAGCAGGTTGCTGGCAGAGAGAAAAGCAGGATGAGAATCACAGGTCTTCTTTAGGGTCTGTGTGGAGTGCTTCTGGGTTTAAGGCCAGAGTAATCAATTCAAATTAAAAAAAAGTGGAGCTTTGGTGAAGTTCTACAGGGGTTTTATCTAAGGCTACACAAGGGAAGTCTCTGGGAGGCAGGGGAGATTATCACAAGGGCTGCTGGAAAAGCCATATCTAGAATTTACATTTGCTCCTGTTTCGGTGGGCTGTTATCTCCATCATGCACTTATATGCAGGTAAAGGACCCCACAGGCTGCTTGGCCAAACAGAATGCATGTGGAGGCAGCAATACCCTAGAGCAGCATAACTAAATTCATTTTAAGGATAAAGGGAACAAAGATAAAACTGGGAAAATAGAAAACAGTACATGGATAGACTTAAACCTAACAATATCAAAACTCACATTAAATGCAAATGATATGAATACCTCAGATGTTGTGAACACCATTGTTAAGACAATGAAATACTTCACAGCCTTTACTACATTCTTTCTTGCTTAAAACTTTTTGATAAATTTCCATAACTTAGAAGATGATTTACAAAATCCTCAATATCTCCTACCAGACTCTATGATCTGACCTAATCTCTTTCATTTCTCCTATGACCTATTTTTCTTCCAACAAACTGAAATTCTTTAGTTTTGGTAAGATGCTACATTTTCTCTTTCTCCTTACATTAAGATTCACCTTTCCTGAAAGAGTCTCCATCCTCCTTCCTGAACTGTGTCATAGTTAAATCTTAAACATGCAGAGGACGCTGTTGTAGACTCTTGTAGGGAACAAGGGCAGCCGCCATAAGAAGGGCCACTGTGTCATGAACATCATTTTGAGTTAAAAGCAATCAAAAGCCAGCACAATCAGAAGCAGCTCTTTACCGCAACTGCCAGCTCTCCTCTGGAAGATACAGCTGTTAACAGAGATTCCTCTTTATCTAAGAAACTTATCTACACAATAAGGCAACCTCTGTTTTCCAAAAATCTTTCCCCTTCCTGGCTAAAGGTCTTTCTCCTCTTTGTATCCTCCTACCCCTACCCCTTTCCTTAGCTCATACAAGCATCATCTTGCCTGTCTTAGAATTTCCACGTCTTGTTGATTCCTTATACATTTGCTATTAAATTTGATTTTCTCCTGTTAATCTATCTCATGTCAGTTTGGTTCGTTGTACAACTAGAAGGACCTTGGGACGCCTGGGTGGCCCAGTCGGTTAAGCGTCCGACTTCAGCCAGGTCACGATCTTGCGGTCCGTGAGTTCGAGCCCCGCGTCGGGCTCTGGGCTGATGGCTCAGAGCCTGGAGCCTGTTTCCGATTCTGTGTCTCCCTCTCTCTCTGCCCCAACCCCGTTCATGCTCTGTCTCTCTCTGTCCCAAAAATAAATTAAAAAAAAGTTGAAAAAAAAAAAAAAACCAAACAACTAGAAGGACCTTGAAGGGACTGTTCTCCAACAGTCTTATTAGAACCTAACCCTCAAAATCTCCTCTAGCTGTCTCTTCCTCTTTTCTCTATCAATCTGTCCTGGGCTTGGGAAGCAAGTAGGTTGGTTAAAAATCTTTTTATGTACCCTGAAGGATACACTGATTTTGCCTTGACCTAGGATTTTAGCAGTAGAGCAGATAAGGTTTTAGGTTTATATATGGGGAAGTAGAGCCAAAAAAAAAAAAAAAAAACCAAAAAAAAAAAAAACCACTGTTGACTATTGAATATGGGAATAAAGGAAGAAGCACTATGATGAATGATTTATCACACTTTATCTTAATTATTTGCTTACTTATTATTATTGCTCAGTATACCAAAACCATAATGGTTAAGAAGTGAGTGGTATCCTCAGTGCATTGGATGCATTCTTTAAATATTTTTTTAATTGAAAATTGAACTCACAGTAGTCCTAGGCCTTTAAATTTATAATTCCTACCTGTAAGTGAAGAAAGTGATCTTTAGAGAACTTCAATAACGAGGAGGTACATAATCTAGAACTTAAGAGTTTAATCCCTGGAGTTATACAATCTGAATTTAAATTGTCAGTCCACCACTATCAAGCTGTATGAACTTGGGCAAGTTACTTTGGCTTTCCATAATTTGACTTTCTCATCCTTAAAATGGTAATAAAATTATAGGTAGTCTTTTAGAAAAACTATGGGATAACGCACAGGTATGATTAATAATGTCTGACTAGCAGAAAACCCTCAATAACTCAGCTATAGTTTTTATTATAATTATTACTATTATTAACAGACCATTATTATAATCTGTATTATCCAAGCTAATCTAACTATTTAGAAACTGATCCCACATGTAACACCAGGTCATTTTCCTTCCTCCACTGCAAATTAACACATTAAAATATAGTACACAAAAATATTCAGATTTAAAATTTCATCATTTTCTTTTCTTTTTTTTCCCCTGTTTTGTTTGCTTATATTCTCCTTTGAACTCTCAAATACTTTGATTTTAGCCTCGATGATTTCAACAGCTTAGAGTGTGATCACTTCCTTATGACATTATGTGTTTTCATCTCTAGAATTATAATATAGATATTGAACCAAGTGTGAGCCTATGGTGATTATTTTGGGAAATGTTTCATTAATCTTAATAAATGACAGTTGCATTATCTTTTCTATGACCTTCAACTTGTTTTTAATCTAGGAACTCTTGCTCACTCTAAAATCAATTTGAATTGATTACACAACTAAGAACCTTGGTATACACTTTCAAAGATTTTTAAGTAGTATATAATTATAATAAGTACTAATATATAATGTGTGTGTTAAACTTGCTGAATAGCTCTCAAAGAGCTTTATCCTGAGGATACGATTTGGGAGACAAGAAAATTAAGAGTATTAGGAAATACATATTATTTCACTTAGGTTTGTTTTAGTTTAGTTATGTCTTGGAAAAGATTTTCTAATCCAGTGTACATGTTATTCAATAGAACTTCTGGAATCTACATTAACATTTCTAGGCCACTAGGGTGCCATTCAACATATGACTACTTTGACACACTAGATAGTATTTTCACGGCTGAAAAGTCAGTATACAGAAAAGAGGAGTCATTTAGCTCCTGCCTGCAGGGAGGATTACATCTATGACAAAAATTATTGAGATTTGTCTAAATCAGTAGCAGTAAAGGTGTTATTTTGCAAATATTACTATAGGGAATGTTTCATTTAAATAGTGGAAATTAACACTTTCAGCCAAATGTTTTAAATTTTACTTTAAACATATTCCAAAATGATAATCAACATGTTTCTTTAAATAACCATAAAGTTAATGTGACCAGATAAATAAACAGGTCTTGATTATAAGTCTCAAATCAAGAACAGGAAAATGTTGTGCTCTGTAAGAGGCTTATAAGAGATGCCAGAGAGAATTCAGAAGTGACTAACCATCTGAATAATCATGGAAAATCAATTCAGTAAGTCATACATTGTCAAAGCAATTCTTACAGAGCAATGTTAACATGTCTTGTTATTTTAATGGAAAAGAGAAACAATTTAGGGAGGAGTTAATTGTTTTTTTCAAAGGGAACACAAATCATAAGTAGACAGCATTTAAAGTTGCCAGGAATGTGGAGATAGATGTTAGCAATGAAAAGAAATAAAATGTATATTTCAACTAGACTAGTGCTTCTTGAGAAGGCTAATGAAACACTATTGTTTTGGAAAGGTAAATATTTGCTGAATTAATGATTATAAATAAAATATTTTCCGGTACCAAAGAAGTACAAAAGGTAGCTATAATCACATAGAAAGTAGAGATAATACTACTTAAAAATAAAAAAACAAATTATCAGGTGAACAAAGTTTCAACAAGATATATTTAATTCAGACCATATTAAGTAAAGCGAATCAACTTGACATTTTTCTTAGTTTAGAGTTGGGATATATTACAAGACATATAGAAAACTGAATGCTTGATATTATAAAAAACTTTATGGCCAGCAAATGCATGTTTAACCTTCCTAAAAATTAATGGACTATTTTAACTTAAGCAATACCATTTGCATGTTAAAGGCAACGCACAAACTACAAATACTAGAGTATCTTACAAATCTGGAATTAGTAGAGACAAATAAAATACAAATAATAGCAAATTATAATTTCACCTTATACATATTGCTTTAAGGAATTTATGGTACTTCAAATGAGACCATCAAACTATTCTCTAATGGAAGGCCTTGAGCATTTGCAACTAATATGAATTTTGCTGAAAGCTTTTTTCACAAACAACCTTATTTGCTCATAGAATATTCCTCTAAGTTCTTATTATATCAATGTATTATTTAGCAACATATAGAGCATAAAAAATATCAGCGCGTCATGGTTCAATTCATGACACAGTAACAGAAAACAAATGTATCTAGAACTTTTGTTCTAAGTCAGGCATTGAGCTAACTGCTTATATTTCTTTTCCCCTATAAAAATTACTTTGGTTATTTTTATTCTTTTTAATTTTTTTAGCGTTTATTCATTTTTTGAGATAGAGAGGTGGAGACAGAGCGTGAGTGGGGGAGAAGCAGAGAGAGAGGGAAACAGAATCCAAAGCAGGCTCCAGGCTCTGAGCTGTGAGCACAGAGCTCGATGGGGGGCTTGAACAACTTTGGTTATTTTTAAATGAAATAATAGTTTAAAAAGACTAACAAATAGTTTATATACTCATCACTTATAAAACCTAAACAAAATTTTCAATTTGATAGCTATTGTTTCAATTTAGAACAATAAGTTCTAAAGAAACAATGATTAAAACAGCATATGTAGGCTACATCTAGAGGGAATACTGGAAAAATATCTGCATTCCAGAAATTAAAATTTTACATTTAATGGTTTAATATGCAACAAAGGAAATGTAAACCCATGATCCACACATTGGAGGAAAAAAAATCCCTACTGATTTGGAGTTAAGAGGAAAAGAATGGATATGTCACTTCATAAATATTTTTAAATTAATGCAGACACTCCTTGCCATTCGAATTCCCATTATCTTAATATTCACTTAGATGACTCACAAATATTTTATTCAAAACTTGCTATCTGAATGTAAAACTGGCTATAATGAATGTGCACGTGCCAACTTGCACGTGCCAGTGAAATGTACTTAAATTGAGCATTTTTGTTAAGAGAGTGTATAGTCAAGACAGTTGTATTTCAGCTCTTTATGCCCCAAAGAACCATGTTCTCTTAGCAAATCTTAAACATTTATTACTTTGCTTACCCTTCTCGCGGGCACATATCACCAAACAGCAGCAGTCACTTCAGCCCCCATTTTCCTTCTCCCGCCAGCAAACTTCAAACAGGCCTCTCTTCATTTGGTGAATAACCACTTAAAAAAAAAATCTAGTGTTTACTTATTTTATTTTGCTTTGCTGTGTTTTTTGCACTCATCATGTATCTTTAACATTGTTTTTCCTATTATCTGCATTACAATATAAATTCGTCGTAGTATCAGAGCAACCTAACTCGTATATGCATCGATTTATCACCTCAAATCTGCTTTCGTTTGCTAGGTAACTGGTGTTTTAAATATAGCCTGATGATCCTTTTTGATTTTCTAAATGATAATCCATAACTCATGACTATTATCCACTCCATCCTCTCTGCCAGATACTTGACAATTCTGTCCAGATACCTGACCATTATATAGATATCAGTGTTACTCTTAGTTAGTTCTTCTCCAGCTTATTTTATGTAACTTTAAATCATATGCTTAAACAAAGATTTATTTAAACCTCACCTTTTCAATAATAAGCCCCTATTTTATAAAACAAGATTCTCAGTACTTCAAACTTTTTGTACATCTTTCCAAGTTCTCAAACTTTTCTATTCTCTAATCTAGTCCGTATATTCTTAAAAACTTTTGCAGATTAGATTTCTCTGGCTCCATACGAACCCATTTTTTTTATTTTTTCTACTCCTGATGATATCAGTTATGGTGGAACTTTCTTTCATTGCTTGTCAGAGTTGGAAGCACTGCCTCCTTAAGGATATGTCTTGCTTTTACTTAGCTTGTGTCTCATTTTGTTGGAGTAAGTCTTTCTATAATTTAGTAAAAGTCTGTAGAAGGCAAATTTACCAAAACCTTGCATAGCTAAATCAATCTATATTATTCTCACAAATAATAAAACCCTAGATTGAAAATGGTTTATTTTTCATGATTTTGATGGAATTATTGTACTGTTGTCAGTATACTGTACAACTACTAAAACTGAAGGAGTATGAACCACCATTATTGCTTTTTCTCATTAGAAGCTTTTAGATTTCCTTATTTCAGTTCCCCCCACAAAGTTTCATAATAAGGAATCTAAGTGTGACTATTTCTGTTCACTTTTCTGGGCACTTGGTAGAATCTTTCAATTTGGAGATTTATGTCTTCAGCTCTGGGAAAATCCTTTTTAATATTTTTGATTAATGGTGGCCCAATTTTATTCTTCTCTTTTCAGGGACTTTTACGCATCAGCTATTGACCTCTTAGACTGGTCATATATCCTGGATTTTTTTTTCCTTTGGCTTTTATCTTTGTATTTTTCAATACTTTTTCTAGAGGATTCCTTCCATTTATTTCCAGACCTACTTGAAAATATTTTACCAATTTTATTTGTAATATAGATTTTTATTTGCTTTATATCTATTTATAGATTCTAGTATTTTTACTCTGGCTGTGATATATTCATTAATTTACTTGTATGTCTTCTTAGAGTATTTATAAATACTTGATTTTTCAGTTTATTTATTTTTTTATTATTCAAGATGCTAGATGTCAGCAAGGCTGTCAAATATTTAAAAATTAAGCTACTCAAAATTGATAATCAAAATCACCGTCTGATAAGATGATAGAATGTATTGGTTTGCCTTAAACCATTTCTAGGTCATATCTCCCTAGTATGTCTTAATCAATTTGTATCTACTGATATTAATGGTGCAAATGTAGTGGAAGGTATTGACTGATGGTCAAGTAACTCCACCACTCTCAGAGTCAGAAATTTTGAGGGACAAATATAAAAATATCTTTGATGGTCAGAGAAAAATTGATAAAGATAAACTGCTTTATAGAAGAGTAAAAGGAGGTAGAAAAATTAGCTGAGGAATTATTTTTTTGAACAAGGTAGTATGGGGTTACACTAGGAGTATATGCTGTGTTCCTCTCTTTCCTCCATAATGACTCTCCATTATCCTCAATTTCAGATGGTTATGACCATCAGAGTTATGTACATTGATTTCTTTTTTTTATGTGTATTTTTTATTTGAGAGAGAGAGAGAGAGAGAGAGAGAGAGCGAGCGAGCAGGGGAGGGGTCAGAGAGGGAGACAGAGAATCGGAAATAGGCTCCAGGATCTGAGCTGTCAGCACAGAGCCTGATTTGGGGCTTGAACCCACAAACCTCGAGATCATGATGGGAGCCAAAGTCAGATGCTAAACCGACTGAGCCACCGAGGTAGCCCTATTTCATACTGATTATTTATGACTTAGAGATGATTTACTCTGTTGCACCTATGAACATGGATGAGAAGACCACTAATTTAAAAGGAGAAGAGCAAAAGACATGAACATGACTACCATTTCAATGTCTGCTAGATTGTGTTCAGGCAGTGTATTTGTTTTACAAAAACAAGCAAATTATCCAATACTGCAATACATAACTCTGCTTATCAAAACATTAGAAAATTATTTTCAAAGCATTTTTTATTAACTGGGGAAAAGTAACATGATTACTATAAGATTTTGAATAACATTATTCAGGAATTCAAGTTCCATCTTATGATCACCAACAAGCTAATATGAAACATTTAGCTTCAAAAGTAAAGACAGATTAAAATTTCAGAAATAAAAGTGGAGTAGGAAGAAGTTATTATTGCCTTAGTGGAATTATCTGAATTTTCAGGCAGGCAACTTCATTGATAAAATAACTATAAAGTAAGAAAGTGAAATTCTGGGGGGTGGGGGAGAGGGGAGAGTGGGTGATGGGCACTGAGGAAGGCACCTGTTGGGATGAGCACTGGATGTTGTATGGAAACCAATCTGACAATAAGTTATATTTAATATATATATACATGAAATTCTAAGATAGTAAGAGAAATTTTACCATTACTGCATTTTTTTCTTTTAGTTAAGCACACAGTTTTCAAACTGAATTCTTTAAAATTCTGTGGTTGTTTATATGGCCTGGGCATATCCTATAGATGGGAAAAGAGGCACTGATCATCAGTGGTGTTTATTTAAGACTTGGCTTCCTGTCCTTATCTATGTGTTGATCTTGCTGCCCTTACTTCTTTTCCTCTGGTTATATAATAAAGTTTCAGGTAAGGGTCCATTTAATCATTGACAAAAGAAAAAGGAGAATGTATACAAGAAGAGGGAAAAAAATATAAGGAGAAGCAGAAGACAGAAGAAACTCTGCAACCTAAAGCAGTGGTTGAAAACCCTTAGGTTAAGACTTGGACAATTCTTTAGAGAACTGTTTTTTTTTTCCCTGAGAATGTATTAATAATCATTACATGTAGTCAAATAATGGAAAGATTAATATAGCATGCCAATACCCTACTTTCTCTCTGACTCTAATTCTTACTCTCCTGAGGCAATCAGGGAGGTAGGAATCTGTGACACATTTCCAGACACTACCTCAAGTATCCTTCAAACTTTTTCCATACTTATAAAAACATAAACCAACATATAGACTTAAAAAGAAGCCTAGAAATGGTAAACCACTAATAAGTTGTTGTTTTATTAAGAGTTTTGCTTCTTGGCTCCATACTCCAATCTACAAGGTCTCTCCAAAGTTACAGTTGACATAAGGCTACTTTATTTGACAAAGTCCAGAAATGGAGGCAGTTGGCCTAAGATGGTAACCAATTTTCCACCTTGGGGTCCTGAGTGCCTAATTGAGATGTATGCTTGGAGATAATAACAAAAAAATAAATTACTTATTTCACAATTTGGTGTTTAGAATTCCTTGTTGAGAAGATATGTTTCTTATGTTTACTGTTTTATTACTCCAATTATCAAAGTGTTGTAAGAAACTAATGTAGGTTGTTTTTGTTCTAAATATTGAAAAATTTCCTAAGGAGACTCCTTCATTTTGCATATATCAACTATAAATAGTTCAACTTTTTTCTTCTTAGAGAACTATGCATATCCTATATTCTAGAAATCACACAATATGTATTCTATGTTCTTGAGACCTGTCACTAGATATTGTTGGGTATTAGGTATGCATAACATGGTATATCTACTTGATGTTCATATATGATTTTTTTAATTTTTAAATGTTTTTAAGTATTTTTTAAATTTTTATTTATTTATTTATTTATTTATTTATTTATTTATTTATTTGAGAGAGAGAGAGAGAGCTTGCAAGGGGCAGAAAGAGAGAGAAAAAGAGAGAGAGAGAGAGAGAGAGAGAGAGAGAGATTGGAGCCCAAGCAGGCTCTGAACTGTCAGTGCAGAGCCTGATTTGGGGCTTGATCTTACAAACTATGAGATCATAACCTGAGCCAAAATCAAGAGTTGGATGTTTAACTGACTAAGCCACCCAAGCACCCTATCTTTTTAAAAACTCCCATTTGCTTTTGACCTGTACTTGTCATATTCAGAGGAAAAAAAATTCTAGTACATTTATAAACCAATTTTGTGACCATTTTCTTTTTCTTTTTCTTTTTAATTTACATCCAAATTAGTTAGCATATAGTGCAGCAATGATTTCAGGAGTAGATTCCTTACTGCCCCTTACCCATTTATCCCACCCCCACCCACAACCCCTCCAGTAACCCTGTTTGTTCTCCATATTTATGGGTCTCTTCTGTTTTGTCCCCCTCCCTGTTTTTATCTTATTTTTGTTTCCCTTCCCTTATGTTCATCTGTTTTGTCTCTTAAAGTCCTCATATGACTTTTGTCTTTCTCTAATTTCACTTAGCATAATACTCTCCAGGTCCATCCACGTAGTTGCAAATGGCAAGATTTCATTCTTTTTGATTACCGAGTAATACTCCGTTGTATATATATATACCACATCTTCTTTAGCCATTCATCCATCGATGGACATCTGGGCCCTTTCCATACTTTGGCTACTGTTGATAGTGCTGCTATAAACGTGGGGGTGCATGTGTCCCTTCGAAACAGCACACCTGTATCCCTTGGATAAATGCCCAGTAATGCAATTGCCGGGTCGTAGGGTAGTTCTGTTTTTAGGAACTAAAATAGAGGAAACTCCATACTGTTTTCCAAAGTGGCTGCACCAGCTTGCATTCCCACTAACAATGCAAAAGAGACCCTCTTTCTCTGCATCCTCGCCACCTTCTGTCGTTGCCTGAGTTGTTAATGTTAGCCATTCTGACAGGTGTCAGGTGGTATCTCGTGGTTTTGATTTGTATTTCCCTGATGATGAGTTATGTGGAGCATTTTTTCATGTGTTGGTTGGCCATCTGTATGTCTTCTTTGGAAAAGTGTCTATTCATGTCTTTTGCCCATTTCTTCACTGGATTATTTGTTTTTTGGGTGTTGAGTTTGGTAAGTTCTTTATAGATTTTGGAGTGACCTATCATTTTGAATAGGATAAATGAAAAAGGGGACAAAAGAAAGAAGAGGGTTCTCTTAGTACATGAAAAAGTTTCAGCCTCTGGCTGCTCAATAGCAATTAAGGTGGAGAGTTTGGATCAAGATGACACATACATACATTCCCTCTCATTTTCTTTCAGTCTCTCTCTCGTTCTCTCTCTTTCACACACACACATACACACACACCCCACAGAAACATAAAAATTCCAACCTGTTCTATGACACAAGTTCTTCCATTTCAGAGTGACCAACATTTTTCTTTCTAAAACTTATTTTCCTTCATTTGTTGTTGTTGTTCTATGTACAAAGTCCTACTGCGCTTGAATCTTACTTCTAATTTATGTGCTGTAATGAAGAATTGATTCAAGGTGGAAAATTTCTTAACTTCAAGGATATACGTTCTCTGGTAAAGAATGCCCCCCCCTTTAGACATTTTTCAGGAGGCTTTCTAAACTGATTTTATTAAATTAAATGATACCTATATATATTATATATTATATATATATATATAATATATAATATATAAAGAATATGTAATGGCTTTAACTATGTGTATCTCAGGATAAATTTAGATAAACACTCTGATAATTACTGTGAAAATCTACTCAAATATTTTCTTAACAAACTTTTTTGTTTGTTACAAACAAATGCAACTTTTAACTTTTAGGCTGAATGGCTACTTTTATTTTCTATTTTCAATTTCCTGGCTTGACAATGTATACTAATGATGTTTCTCTGTCTCACCAGGCCTCACAGGAAATGTTGATAATAGTTCATAGCATTTAATGTTGATTCTTGATAGGTGCATATATTGAGTAAGATCTTTTCCCCCAGCTCATCTCTGCTCTAAAGTTTAATATTGTAATTTAATAAAAATGGCTTTGCAGCTGTGAAAGCTATCCTGGTAAAAAAGATATATGTATTTCAAAGCTGGTTCAGGTTCAAAGTTAAAACAAGAAATTTTTTTCCTATTGCCATGTCCGTCTTTTCCTACCAAGGGAAATAACCTCTTCAAAGGAAAAGACAGTAAATCTCTAAATCTCCATATTTACTCAAGTCCCGAGACTCTGCAGGGCAAAAGCTGCCAAGTCTATAGATTTACAATGTTTTATGATAATGATTTCCTCCAAGGGCTCACCCGAGATGAAAAGATAAATTAATTTATCCACTTCCAACCACCAGTGAAAGTTTAGTCTCCATTCCAAAAGCTGCCTTCAGAGCAGCTCCTGCACTATATAATTCATCAGCAGTGATTAAAATTTAAGAGTCTCTGGATATGACCATTTTGCACTGGGCCTATCAAGTGGAAAGCATTGTAAAAAAAGATGAGTTTAGAGCTGAAGAGGGCATTATGACTTTTTTCCTGACCTTGTGATACTGCTACTACTGTTAATAACAACCAGTTACTTGTTATCAACTTTGTGCCAGGCACTTTTTATATGTAATTCTCATTTCATTCCTCTTAATATTGCTATGAAGGAGATTCTAAGAACTCCTGAGGATCAGAGGATCAGAGAGGCTAAAGGTCTTTCCAGAAATCACATTTGTAACCAACAGAGCCAGATATGAGCCCAGATTAGTCTGATTCCATGCCCTTAAGCAACTTGGCTTCCAATCTGCATTATGTTACAGATTGCAGCTGCTGAGTTTGATTTGGTTTGGGTTTTTCTATGTAAATGTATTTCTTAAAAATTCTGATGTATTCTACTTTATGTATTGATTTTTCTCTTTTATTTCTTGAGTGAAATCATGAGTTCCTTTCATTGCCTATACAACAAGCTTTATTTTTAGTTTTCCATTTTTTTCTATTTGTATCCTTGTTTTTAATATCTTAAGAAAACCATATGATTCACCCAACTTGAGGCATGTTGTAATCAGCAGGCCAATCATTCTTTTGAATATTACATCACATCTTCCCACCCCCATTTTGCATTTCACCATTCTAAACACATGTATCTGGGCTTTTGTTGTTACTAGTAGCTTTCAGTCCCCTAAACACTGTCTTCTATTGCCATGATCTTCACTGCAAAACTGCACCACAGATGACACAAATTTAGGAATACTTTAAAATTTGGGGCTTGAGGTTTTGAATTAAATGCTTAGACAATGTCATTTACACATTCAGTACAAGGCCTTAAGAGCATAGTTACAGAAACAATGCTTATAAATAGTTGTTATTACTGCAGATTAAAACTGTCATTACTTCCAATTTTATGGAAGACCCTGACAAGATCCATACACATCTATATTTGTAGAGGAACCATGAACTATTTATGGGGAAAGAAGTAAAGACATAATACCTTGGAACATATTACTCATTGAGTGCCACATCAGAAATCTAGATCATTTGTAAATAGAAAGTCAGGATTAAATCTTCTACTATTCTGTGCCCAAGGAGAATAATGATGACCAAAAGAATGTGGGTCAACTTCCAAGAGTAAACTCTTCCATTTTAAAACTTTAAAGACATAAAATAAGATGAAAGTAGAAATACAAGCCGTTTCATGTCTCTAGAGGTAAAGATTAAACTTGACCTTTGGAACAAAAATATCTTTGTTTAAGAAAATTCACTATTACAACTTCAGTTACCCAAGTTAAAAGCATTTTTTGGAAAGCTACAAAATGAACTTTAACTCTAAATGCTGTTGTTAGATATTGTATTTCATAAATGAAAATTGCTGTGTGAAAGAGATTAAATTGTGTCTTAAGGTCATTATTGCTTTGTTAAAGAGATTTTTGTTTTTTGTTACTTTTGGAATGGAAGTATTGAAGAAGGAAAGCATGGAGATGGGACTCGGTTGGATAATTTTCCACTCCAATCATTAACATATTTTTGTTGGGTTTTTGTGTATCGTTTTTAACACCTGAAGATTTTCTTACCAGATATATGGAGATTCAGGAAGCAAGCAATACTGTTTCAGGGCCCAGTTGATCACCTGTTCCTTGGACATGCGAAATGAGCCATTTTCCAAACCTAGATAAAGAATCCAAGACCACTCTGGGAATACTTGAAGCCCTGGCACATGCATTGGTAATCTTACAAAGAAAATTTCCAACAGTAGTAGAGACAGATACTACTTCCATAGTTTTCTAGGACAATAAGTACCAGCCAAAGGGAATGAGGGCAAGAACTGCAAAATCATGAAAGAGGCAAAGACTACAGTTATGAAAACACACAGGACAACCACTGGGAGATATTGAGAAATAATTATTGTTGATATCTATCAATCACACAGGAGATGCCTTTGTATAGGAGAATGGAAATTCTATATAAACCCAACAAACGGAACAACAAAAGACAAAATCTGCCCTATATGTGCAAAAGACTAGCATCAAAATTAGAGAGAGACTATAAGAGAATTGACATCTTTGTACTTCCCATTCTGATAGGAGAGAACAGAAAACACTGACAAAGAAACCATTTCTGTTGGTGGTGGTGGTAGTATTGTTTGCAATACCAGGCAAGTAAGTAATGTGTCTAAAAACTACTTCTGGGTTTTCCAGATCACTTTAGCTAGATACTGGGAAACCCAGAGCCTCTGGGAAAAATTGAAAAAGAAATGCAGGGGCGCCTGGGTGGCTCAGTCGGTTAAGCAGCCGACTTCGGCTCAGGTCATGATCTCGCGGTCGTGAGTTCTAGCCCCGCGTCGGGCTCTGTGCTGACAGCTCAGAGCCTGGAGCCTGTTTCAGATTCTGTGTCTCCCTCTCTCTGACCCTCCCCCGTTCATGCTCTGTCTCTCTCTGTCTCAAAAAAAAAAAAATAAATAAAAACGTTAAAAAAATTAAAAAAAAAAAAGAAAAAGAAATGCTGACTACATAGAGTATGGTGTCAATATCAGCACAGATAATAAATATCATAGTGAAACAATGGTATTGAATCTTGTTCCAGCAAACAAAATATAGAAGTGTTAAAAAAAAACTGAGAGAAAAGTAGTAGAGAATGGGGACCAGGGTGTGGGGGAGTATCTCCATAAATAGTTCAGCCTTGTTTTTAGAGATCTTCCATGTTGTGGCTCTCATGATTGCTATTTGTTCCAGTGCATCACCAAACAGCTAACAATACAGTCAGCCATTACCAACCATATGACTTCCTGGGGCTGTCCTTTACTTTTATGTTTCAAGAAAGAGTTAATAACATAAATTAATAAAAATCTCGATTATATATTTATTTGTCAGTTTAATGCTTTAAGATGTTAACCATTCTCTGGAGATGTTTGAGTTCTTGTCCTGCTTATATTTTATAATTTATTCTAATCTGCTATGCCTTTGATATCCTAGTACTTATATTTTTAAGTAAATTATGATAAAATATTTGATTGGAATATATGGAGTTATCACAAATGTAAAACAGAATTTTCCTTTTTGTGTTGTGTGTGTGTGTGTGTGTGTGTGTGTGTGGTGTTTTTGTTTTTTGTTTTTGTTTTTTTTTTAACTCCTATAAATGAAGAGAAACGTTTTCCTGGTCCAGATTCCAACAGAGAGTAACATTTGCATTTAGCTGTCATGTTCCTCAGTCTACTTTTATTGAATCAGATCCTCAGTTTTTGTTTTTTACTTTGACTCTTGAATAGAACAGCTACGTTGCAGAATGATCTTCAATTTGGGTTTGCCTTAAGTTTACCTATGATTCAATTTAGGTCATGAATTTTTAGTAAGAATGTCACAGAATGATACTGTGTCTATTTAAAAATATATTGAAAAGCTAATACGGTGTTAAGTTGTATCTGTTACCAGAGATGTTCACTTTGATGATTTTGATTCTACACTGCCACACATTTGTAGTAAGAAAACACAAAATAAAAAGCTGGTTTCACTTAAAAATGTCCTTGACAGAGTAAACATTTTATTATATATCGCCCATGTGAGTACATGTCTTTTCAATATATTGTTACAGTATGAGAAGTATGCACAAAGCATATCTGCTATATACTTTTATGATTGTGAAGAAAAGTGTGTGCCCTTTTTTCATACAAAACCATTTTGATATGAAAGGCCAATGGACAAACAGTAGTTACCCATATGTGGGTATCTGGTAGACATTTCTAACAAATAAGCTAAGTAAGGCTGCTGCTTCATAACAAACAAAAAACTGATGACATTGGTTACCAATATTAATACTCACCATTTCAAATGAGAATTGGAATTTTGGAAAACTTGTGTCTGCCACCTTGAGCTTAAGGACTTCCTAATACTTAGAGGTTTTTTTTGATGGGACGCTTAATGATATTAACAAATATGAATTTTTTATTTTTATAATGAAATGATCATCATTTTGAACATCCGTATAATTCCACAAACCTTTATTTTCTATATTTTCCAAATGATCAAAGTGTGTTATGACAGTATCATACACAGATAAAAGATGCATTTAAAAATGCAAGACAGGCCAATGGAGTTTTGTATAGCACCTAATGAAAATTCATTGGTATGTTTTTAGGTTCCACATTGCAGATGACCTTCAAGAAACTACCACAGTTGAATTTGGCTGTAGAACCAAAGAATATCCACCATTATCTGAAACAGCAGTTAAAATACCATTCTCTTTTCCAACTACGCATCTGTGTTAGTGAGTTTGGATGACTTTTTTTTTTTTTTTTGTACACTTAAACCAACCTATCACATCATTTTAAATGCACAGGGAGATTAGAAAATCTGTCTGAGGAGCATCCAACTGAGGAAGGGCTAAAGGGGGCTTCCTCTTCAAATCTGAGACCTAAAGGAAGAGGAGGTTTACAGTGAATGGTGTCAGAGAAAGGAGTGATCAAACACAGGAAGACTTATCAATTCTATTCATTAAATGTAAGCTCTTTCTACCTATCTCTTTACTTCTTTCATTCTTATCAACTTTGAAGGCTGTGCCACACTTGGAATTTTCTCATTATACAGAGAAAGCATTTTTAGAAGAGTTTAATCTAAACTTCCTATCCTCTCTATAATTCTCTATAACAGACGTGAAAAATGAAGAGTAATACAAATTTTTCATGTTCTACAGTGCAATTTTTATTCTAAAAGTATAATTACTTAGTATACTATTATAATTACCTGTATAGTTTCTTTTTACCTGTATGTTGTAATATGCATACACAACAAGGATTTACCAAAATATTGAACATATACATAATAAACAAAAAATGTAATATGCTTTGTACGTCTGCTTGGTTTTTGAAATTAGAAAATCACCATGTATTTGGTGCCTCAAAACTCTAAAATGGGCAATTTCTTAGAAACACAAACACACAGAAGTATAACAAGTATAATCCTTCCTCTCTCGAAAGAGTTTATGCCATCTCAAGTGGCAGAAATAAGTAATGTCATTCAAGAGAATAAGAAGCTAAAAGTATTTGTCACTTTTGACCATTATCCTCTAGCTGTAGGAGACTTTGGAAAGGAAAAATCTTATTATAATTTTAAAATATAATTTTCACTTTATTTGTTTAATGATGTTTGAATGAAATAAAAGTATTCAACAAAAGAAACAGCACACAAAAACCCAAGAAATAAAAAATAAAAATCAAACATTTCAAATATATTATGTAATGGTGTATTTTGTCAAGATGTTTTGTAAATGTCTGCTTCCATGAAAGAGACCAACAAAAAGTGAGAGGGGGAGAATTAGATTAGACAATTGGTAATGGTATAAGAGAACCCTTTTTAAACAAATCCAACTGCTGTTTATCTTGGAGTCTAAAACAATATAATGGAATGTTTTTGTCCATAAAACTCACTTGAGATCCCGAGTTATAAATGTCAACGATTTGCATAAAAGCTCAACTTTAAAGATTTAGTACTGTGTACAAATGAAGACAAAAATAAGCACAAACATAAGAGTTGCATTTTAATATAGGTATCCATTATCTAATGTTTATATAATGGAAGCCAAATGACTTCATTATTATCTGTGCTATTACACTGAATACCAAATGAACTCATCATACAGGCATACTTGCTTTAAAAACTATTACAGCCCCATCAATGACAAGGGAAACATATATATGCAAACTTCTTTAGATGACTAATTTGATTTTTGTGTTAACTGCTAATGTATTATTAATCAACAGTTCATTATACTTTTAGATAGCCTTAGTTTATTTGTGCTTTATTTGTACACAACTCATTTCTGTAATCTCTTGCTCTATAAAATTTTATTCCTATTTAAACAGTATTATCCTTAGGTAATGAATACATATATGCAAAAATCAGATAGAGGAATATGGAACCTGGTAAATTATTTGGTTATATCCAAATCTTAAGAAGTGCAATCAATTTGGCAAAAAGTTGTTTTTCCCATTAACTCGTTATTTTCAAAATAAAATTATTGAGTTCTGGTTTAGACTATATGCATTCGTATCAAAACAATGAAATACTCACTTTATCCTTTCAATTTTTATATTTCCGAGTTGGCTTCATGTATAGAAATTTGACTCACTTGATATATAAATTGTTGTTTTGATTTTCTAGGCCATACCCAAAATGAAATACTTAAAAGTGGATTTGAGTGAGATGATATCTTAACAAAAAAATCAATAGGGAGTCAAATACTGTGAAGTTGTTAAAAAAAACATAAAATGAAAAAAATACATTTTTATAAACAGGTAGAAGATGTTGATGCTTATGAAAAAAAGCTCATTTTTATGAGAAAATCTAGGATTCTAATAACCTGGTGTCATGGAAATAACAACTCTTAGTAAAGGAAACTGACAATGGTTTTTGATCCTTCAAAGAGGCAATCAGAGATACTCACTAGAATTCCATGCATTTATGTATTAAGAACTATTCACTTAAAATCTCTAATTTGGAATTTGCTTTGGTTTTGTTATGATGAATTATAACCCTAAGTCTTTCTAACAACATGATAAATTACTGAAATATGTATGATTGCTTCACAACATCAACTTAGAGCAATGTTTCCCAAACATTTACATGTCATTACACAAAGAAGACCAGAAACATTTATTCAACATACTCTAGTGACAAAGAAGGGTGCCCATAGTCAATGGAAACAAACTGAGGGGCTCTGCTCACCAATGGCCAAAGAACGTGGAACTCATTTTCAGCATTAGCTAGGAAATTTTACCAAACAAATATACTTCCCACTGCATAAAGTTACTCTTACATTGCATCAACACACAAAAGGAATATTCGTTAAATGTACTTCTATAGGAAATTACAAATGGAGTCAAATGAATACCTCTTATGAAAATATTTCATTAGATACTATTTATTTAGTGCTTTGATTAAAGTAGGCACGACTCCATCTCTTTATCTGTATTAAGTCATTTAATCCTTATTACAACTCTGAGACCGAAGCTTTTATCTCCATTTTAGGGTAAGGTAACTATGGTCTAGAGAAATAATTTGTTCAAGAGCACATGAATGGAAAGAGGTAAGAGATAGCCTTGAATCAAATCCAGATAGCCTGATTCCAAACCTTAAATTGTTTACCATGGCTTTTTTTCCATTATTTTAAATCTGCCAATAATGAGTAAAAATTAGTATTGAGTAAGTGGTAATCTTTTGAATTCTAAAGGACGTGCTGGGAAGAGATTTGCTGACGTAAAATTTATAAAATGTGTTTATATAAACAAATTTTAATTTTCCACTTGATACAGGAGAACACCACACATCATTAACCAAAAGAGAAGAAATATTGATGCATACTTTATTTTAACAAAGGAAACAAAATTACTTAAAAATTGGTGCCTTATATTCCTAACTTATAAATAGTAACTGTCCACTTAAGACAATGTTTATATTATTATTTTTCTCTAGGTATTACAAACTGAATTTGGTTCTCTAGAAAATTGTATTTTTGTAAGAAAGATATTAGTAAAGCATTGGATAATATATTTGTTAAAGCTGGAATCATATTCTTTTGGAACTATATCTTATCACAAGCTAATCGGCCATTCATGATTCTAAACATTTTCTTACATAAAACGTACTTTTATGAGATGGTGCTTACAAGACTGAATGTAACGGATGTGTCAAAATTCAGTTAAAATAATCCTAACATTTAGTAGTACTTTCAGTAAAAAGTTATTGCAAGTATTACATTTCTTGCACCTACAAAGGACTGGAATAAGCAAAATATTTTGCAGTGAAACTAGTCTGATTTTTAACAGCTTCTCTGACCCTAAATATAGTCTTAGCAGGGATATACACATTTCAATTTGAAGCAAGTTGATTTCTCTGTGGTTAAGTCCTAGTCATTGTAAACTTCTATCTAATAATCAGTAATCAAGAAAAGGTATTTTTTTCTCCTGTGGAAAGTCTATCTTTTATGTACTTCATTAATGGAATTTGACTTCATGTATGGATTATTCACTCAGAATAATAAATGACTGCCTTGTTGAACTTGGAACAAACAAAACAAATCTAAAAGATATAAATCTGCATTCTAACAAGTTTTCTGCTATACACAACAAAATCATTGGCAACAATGATGTCTAAACATTATTTTCAAAGTCTGGGGTGCCACCAGATGGTGCTCTTACAGAGCCAAAAAGACAAAGCATTCACTACAAAATTGGAAACAAAACAAAACAAAAAACAGTGGTGACTTTTTGGACTAGTCATCCTTCTCTCACATATTCAAGAATTCCAGGATGTCTAATAATCTATGACTGAAATCATACTTCAGGGTCCGGAAACTTCGGATACTAATGAATGTTTTAAAACTATATTGAAAATATGTTTAAAATCAAAATAGCAAAAATTGAATATAAAATTGCTTTTAAATTAGCAGGACTCTTGATATATATATGTCAAGATAGCCTGATCAATAAGAGAAGCTCAAAATGTTACATATTATCACTAAATATTGTTATTATTGTTAAAAGTTTTAACTAACATGTGTATACCAATTTATCACAATGTTAAACTTACCAGATGCCCACTAATAACTATATCACATATGATTATCTCTAAATGTATATTTCTTATTAGAATATCATTAAATTTAAAATATATAGACTTTGAAATGCATTCATGGCAAGTAACATATCAAAATATTGAGTTGCAGCATTCACCCAAAATGTATATTTGAAGGATACAGGATACTTGAAGTAGATCTCTTTGCAACAGTAATATAAACTTGAGAAAAACACAAATTACTGGAAAAAGTAGAAATCCTTTATTTACTAACCTGAAACACAAAGAAATCCAACAGTCCTTACATTTGTTAGGCATCCCTCTCTTAAGATTCAGGATCAGAGTGTCACCACATTTCCTTCAAAACGAACCTTACTGTTGGTATTTTTCCCCAAGAATTTTCAAAATTGTGTGTGCACAATCTTTGCTTTCATTAGTTTCACAGAGTCCTCCCTCTAGCAATTTAGAGTTTTTGGCAACACCTTACATACATAAAATATTAAGTAAGGATGGAGGCCACCCATTAATAACTGCCTGTGTTTAATCCTGTCCCATTTATATAATTGTGAGGTCTTGAGAATACTATTAAATCTCTTTAAATCTTAAAATTTTCTGCTATTAGATGGGCTAATTAAGTAGTACCTGTATTATAGTTTCTGTTTTTGCTTTTATTTTTTTCTCGAGGGTTAAGTAAATGGATACACACACATCTGTATGTAGGTATCCTGAACAGTGTTTAGCATATAGTATGTACTTTTAACTGTTAGCTACCCTCATCATCATTATGGTTATTATTAATGGGCCCATGGAAAAACAATATAATAGAGTATAATGAGGTTTTGCTTCAAATTAATTTACTTTAAATAATTCTGTTATTAAATGATTATGTCATTTAAACACAGAGAAATAAATATCCTATAAATATCACATAAGTAAATATAATGACAAATACTAGTTTTCTTTCATTTTTAATATTTTTATGCAAAAGCGTTATAAGCTCCTATAAAACAAGTAGTATCTAAGAATGTGGAATAAAAACTATATATTCCCTCTATCTCCTTTAAATTCACTTTCTTTTTAAAATTTTTTTATTTAGTTTTTAATTTTTTAATTTATTTTTATTTTTTTTTAAATTTATATCCAAACTAGTAGCATAAAGTGCAACAATGATTCCAGGAGTAGATTCCTTAGTGCCCCTTACCCATTTACCCCATCCCCCCTCCCACTACCCTTCCAGTAACTCTCAGTTTGTTCTCCATATTTATGAGTCTCTTCTGTTTTGTCCCCCTCCCTGTTTTTATCTTATTTTTGTTTCCCTTCCCTTATGTTCATCTGTTTTGTCTCTTAAAGTCCTCATATGAGTGAAGTCGTAGGATTTTTGTCTTTCTCTGACTGACTAATTTCACTTAGCATAATACCCTCCAGTTCCATCCACATAGTTGCAAATGCAAGATTTCATTCTTTTTGATTGAAGAGTAATACTCCATTTTATATATATATATTATATATATTATATATAATATATATAATATATATATATATTTATACACACACACACACACACACACACACACACCACATCTTCTTTATCCAGTCATCCATCGATGGACATTTGGGCTCTTTCCATACTTTGGCCATTGTTGATAGTGCTCCTATAAACATGGGGGCACATGTATCCCTTTGAAACAGGACACCTGGATCCCTTGGAAAAATGCCTAGTAGTGCAATTGCTGGGTCGTAGGTAGTTCTATTTTTAGTTTTTTGAGGAACCTCCATACTGTTTTCCAGAGTGGCTGCACCAGCTTGCATTCCCACCAACAATGCCAAAGAGATCCTCTTTCTCCACTTCCTCGCCACCTTCTGTTGTTGCCTGAGTTGTTAATGTTAGCCATTCTGACAGGTGTCAGGTGGTATCTCATTGTGGCTTTGATTTGTATTTCCCTGATGATTAGTGATGTGGAGCATTTTTTCATGTGTCGGTTGGCCATCTGGATGTCTTCTTTGGAGAAGTGTCTATTCATGCCTTTTGCCCATTTCTTCACTGTATTGTTTTTTGGGTGTTGAGTTTGATAAGTTCTTTATAGATTTTGGATACTAGCCCTTTATGTGACATGTCATTTGCAAATATCTTCTTCCATTCTGTCAGTTGCCTTTTAGTTAAATTCACTTTCATTTCCAGAGATAATCAGTTACCATTTTCAGTCATTTGTGTTTTGTTTTGTTTTGTTTTTAAGAGAGAGAGAGAGAGAGAGAGAGAGAGCACAAGTAGAGGAGAAAGGCAGAAGGAGAAAGAGAAAGAATTTTAAGCAGGCTCCATGCTCAGCACAGAGCCTGATAAGTGTCTCTACCCCATGACCCTGGGATCATGACCTGAGCTGAAATGAAGAGTCTGATAGTGAACCAACCAACCCACCCAGGTGCCCCTTCAGTGTTATTTTCAATGGTCTTTCTTAGAAAATGAAAATATTGTCTGTCTTTCTGGTTCACAAAAATCAAAAGTTTGAAGATTTCTAATATATTCTGCCTTTGAATGTAGACAGGACTGCTCTTTGTCTTTTCTAGCCCAACAATAAATCTTTAAATATTAGTTAAGAGGAGCTCATATTCTTCCTTAACACATTCTGCTAATCCACCCATTATTTTCTCAGGAATTCCCTTGTATTCAGTTCAAAATAGAAGTTAATTGACTATTTCTGATAAATATTTCTGATAATATATAGTATATTATATACATTATATATGTATAAAGATATGTATAGTCACCCCCAATCACACAAAATTCAAATCTTTGAAATAAACTGTTAGGAATATTAAAATTTATTTCATACAATATGTTAAAAAGCTATATCCCAGACATAAATATATATTTCAAGATCTGTTTCTTTGTGGTTAATAGTGTAAGTAGGAAAAATAATATTACCAAATACTCCTCTATTTGCTAACAACAAACTCAAAGATAGCCTTCCTTTAAATTGTAATCTTTCTCCTAAAAGACGTTTGCTAAAATGCCACTGTCTGGGTAGTTAAATTTCATAGAAAACCTTGAAGCTTTAATACGGCCTATATTTTTAAGCTTCTTTTCTTATATAAAGTGTTAGCAGCATTAAGATTTCAAACAAGTGACTAGTGTATATTTTTTCTTATTTCTTTTTTAGTTTTCTCCAATGGAGGTGATAATAAGCAAATGGCAGGAATCTAGGGATGTGTTAATGTGAAGGAAATGAAAGATGCTAATGCCCGAATTGTAAAGAAGAAGAGAGACAAATAAAAGGATAGTGAATAAATAGTGCCTAAAAAATCGGAATATTTACAAATACAGAATGAAATATGGTTTTAATATAAAGAAATTAGGACATTATGAAACTTTAAGTATTGAAACCAATTTGTCTATGAATTATGTGTTATACTAAGCTAAATTATAAAACTTCCAAAAACATTTTCTGCCTTCTGCTCATACTGTCTTATGATGTGGGGTTGGGGAACAAATGGTCAAGAACAAATTTGAGATGTTTCAGTGCAAAAAAAGAGGGTGTTTTTAATTTTTTAATATTGATTTTTTTTTTGAGAGAGAGAGAGAGAAAGAGAAAGAACACAAGTGGGAGAAAGGCAGAGAAAGAGAATTCCAAGCAGGCTCTGCACTGCCAGGGCAGAGCTCAATGAGGGACTCAATCTCTGGAACCATGAGATCATGAGCTTAGCCAAAATTAAGTGTGGGATGTTTCTTAACCAACTAAGCCACCCAGGTACCCCAAAAGGTGGTTTTATTAAAGCATGGGGACAGGACCTGAGGGAAAAAGAGCTGCAGTGGGATTGTGAGGTACAAGTGATTATATACTTTGGACATGGGAGAAGTAAAGACAAAGGAAGTTTCCAAAAAGATTTTCATATGCTAAGGAAGACTTATAGGATCCTGGAGGCTTGGCTATTGTGAAGCTAAGTTGTTTTTTCCTCTGGCAAGGCATTAACTTTAACACAATTGGGAGTTCCTGGAAGAACGTCATATGCTACCTGCCTAAAGTATTTGTCAATGGGCTGCAGATTATCAGGAAATTTAATTTTATCTACATTTCCTTTAGCCTTTGTTCTCCACATCATTCCTCCCTAAACAATTTTGACCTTAAATCTTTAAGTTTGCTGAGGGTGGAAGATCTTATCTTCTGTAACTTCTTCCTGCTGAATAGGGACAAGGAGATGTCCCTGCCTATGGGTCAACAATGGGGGATTTATACACACACACACACACACACACACACACACACACACACACACGTTAGTGTGTATATATACACATGAGCTACCAAAGGCAGAGGCAGCTGAACCCAAGGTAGACAACCTCCTTAAGTAGAAAGGATTATTTACTGGCTTGAAGTTTATGGCAGTGAAAGTTTTGGCACCAGGCAGGGAGACACTGAAGGTTAATATTATATGAGAAAAAGAAGCCCAATAAAAATGGCCTTTGATAGCGAACCAAAATCTTCCTCCAGGCGAGTTTAACCAATCACTAAAGGAAGAGAGAGATCATTTAAAGTATCAATTTGAGTATTTATATCTTTTAGCAATCCTGCTACATTTTTGTGATATCTGGAATATATACACACATTTTGTTTTTCTGCTAGCCCATGTTCCATCTTGTGTAGTATTTAAAATATCTAATGGCATTTTGAGAGTCATTTAAGGTCTTAATGGTGTAGCAAGTGGTGTTAGCCATCATACACTCTGTTTTGTTTAGTAAGCCATCAGGTAATAAGAGGCATCTTTATGGAAACAAAATAAAAATATAAGTTAATGGTTGGAGCAAATTACAAACCCAGTGTCTTGAGTCTTGAGTGCTTAAAATCTAATATCTACAAAGATGTGTTATTGAAACATTTTCTCTCTACAATCACCCTCATTTTTAATCAGAGATAGCCAAATCAAGACTAATTTGTTTGTAAAACAAGACCAATGTTAGTAAACTTGGCCTAATTATCTACATAATTTCTTTTAAAATGCTTTGCTAGAACTTTTTATAAGGAATCTCGAGATTAAAGTTTTAGTAGCCTCTGTAGGCCAGCAGCCAAGCCAAATATTTGCCATCAGACATGCCTGTGATATCTGTAGATTTGGGTGAATTGCTCTACTCAAGGTCCCCAAAATATCCTGAGGTTCATGCATCTGCCAGGAAGTGACATTTTTACTCACCTGGTAAGGCTGCTCGCAACTCTATAAGAAGGTATCAGGCCAACATTTCCAAGGGGGCTCTATTGGCTTCATGCTTCATAAAGTCAACCCTATTTTCTTAAAGCCGTATGGTCATATCTGAATCTATTCGTGTCCCTCAAATATGACATTCAAGCATTCCTGTCAAAAGCATTGGTAGAATAACCAATATTTCCAATGGTGTCCTATTACAAGGAGAACAGACTCTTATTGAACTTAGGCAAATAATTTCAATTGCCATGAAAGAAAGAACACTCACTGAGAGTTTTTGAGTTTCAGAGGGTTCAGGTAGAGAGAAAAGTTAAATGCTTCAATTTGTTCACAGAGGAGTATTGTATCCAATTTCTGTATATCATGGCTATTTTATTTTATTTTTTTTTAATTTTTTTTCAACGTTTTTTATTTTATTTTTGGGACAGAGAGAGACAGAGCATGAACAGGGGAGGGGCAGAGAGAGAGGGAGACACAGAATCGGAAACAGGCTCCAGGCTCCAAGCCATCAGCCCAGAGCCTGACGCGGGGCTCGAACTCACGGACCGCGAGATCGTGACCTGGCTGAAGTCGGATGCTTAACCGACTGCGCCACCCAGGCGCCCCCATCATGGCTATTTTAAAAGGAAGTTTTCTTAATCTGGAAGAGTAAACATTACAGAACCAGCAATGTTTCAAACACGAGTCACAAAAACCCTAATCATCTTCCTCATTTCATTTAATCCCATGTTACTAATTCTTGGCTGAGGATAAATGCAGCTTTTTTAGTTAGTTCTGGAAATTCTTAACAATTTTAAAGATATAAAAAAACTGTATGTGTCAAAAGCCCCTTGTATGAATCTCCTTGAAGATGAAACACATTTTGCAAGAGAATAAGAATAATAATTACAAATGACAAAAGACTCAGAAATGGACATGGTTCAAGATCTGATGAGAGGTCAGCTAGCAAGGAAATCTGGTTATTTCTGTGACTCATAACACTTCCAGCATCAGAATATCCAATGATGGCCTCATACCAAAACATTAAGTTCAGGAATTACATAATAATCTCTAGAACAGTTATAGCATTACCCAAACAACATAATCTAAGGCTTATTATTTGTTAGAAATCTTAGTCTCCAGTGAAAAGTAAGTAGGAACCAACTGTGAACAGTTACACCAGAATTCTTTAGATTTGAAATTTATAAATATATTTCATAATTTTAAAAACATGGGTTTTTCCATAGCACAATCTTTCAATAAAGCACAAAGCACACTTACCAACAGACCCAAGTATCCTCAGCTTCTCTGCAGTAAGATTGCCAAGCACAAAGCTACATTCAGTAATCAATGCTTTAGTATCTTATCTCATTTGGTAAAGACTTAGATGCCCAGTGAATACAATCCGCTTTATTCTCCAAGCACAACTTTAAAGTTTCAGGCTACCAAAGGCTTTGAAAGCTGTCGTAACAATTACCCATGAAAACTTTGAGACAGACAAAACTAATGATCACTTTAAGTCATCTTTTTGCTGACAAATTGCAACAGACACAATGTGATGTTATTTGACCTTTAGTAAACCTAGGTAGAATAAAAGTTTCATATATAATGCTGATAATAATCAATTTGTTCCCCATTGCCAATGTTTTCCTGGGGCACCAGTGGGGAAATGTGAATTGGGGGGTGTTAGGCCCAAGGGGTGCTCTTTACTTTTAATAGCAAGGGGAGAAGCAGGAGCCAATGGTGCCAGAGGCACCCAGGATGGTAAAGGAGCCAGTTATGCAGGTTGCACCTGAGGTGGTGCAGAAACAGAATGATGAAAGGGGAAGGCAGAAAACATGAGGTGCTACCAGGAAGGCTGGAGGATGATAAAAATCTGGAGGATGGGGAAAGAGGTCTCCAGGTCCTAAAGTTCATCAAGTTGGACTGATGAAAAGACAGATTTTCCTTCCACCTCATGGAATTAGGCAGTCCATATCAGCCTGGAGAAGACAGGAACCTTCCCCAAAACAAAAGAAGTAAAGGAGCTCCAGCAGCAGTTTAGGAATATTCCTTCAAGTCTCCATCCTGAGGTACACTAGACATAGTTAGCTTCAATTATCATAGCCACTAACTCATGAAATGAATGAGGGAGAAACTCCCACATATAGGAGTAAGCTGAGTCTGTTAGGAAGGAGGTAGTATAAGAGAGAGTCAATGTCCCCTTAGTTAGGAATGGCCTGTGCTTTCTCCAGCAATCTGGGTTTACTTGAAGACCTGTTTAGACAATTATTATCATCCAATACAGCAGGAGGATATTTACTAGCCTGGTTATCAGCCAAACACATTCTGCAAGAGGTTCTTAGGTCAGGGTACTGATTTTAGGGCCATGCAGGGATGGGCATGGGGTACATTCTGTCCATTTCCTGTAGAAGAGGTCTGATAGATTGTACTGAAGTTTAATGCCCCCTTAATGGGCCATTTTTCCTTATTTTCTAAGGAGTACTGAGGTCATGAAGTGTTATAAAAGAAGACTAGATTTTTTTTTATTTCCTTAAATCTTGCAATCTAAATTGTCTCCAGTGGGTTAAAAGGCATCCCAAAGGAGATTCCTTGAGAACCCAAGACGTGAGAAGGTCTATTCCAAGAAAATCCACACACACCCCCAACTCCTGGGTGGCATCCTATGCAGGATATGTCAGAAGCTCCTTGTGTCAAAGTGTCCTAAGTCACCCATGGAACAAAATTGCTATGATCACCACCCTGCCCAGTAGGAGGTATGCCAGTGTCCCACCACTTCCTCATTGCATTCTAGACTGCAAATGGATGCCAGTGTATGGGCCAGGATACCATACCTTGTCTCAACTTGCCTTGCTGGGAAGAACCCGCCATTTTTAACCCAGGGGAAAAATAAGAAAACTTTTACAAGGGGGAAATTATCCGATTTTGTAATTTAAGTAGTTAGCAAGGGACACTGATGGAAAACAATGGAAATAGAAATACATCATTGTCTAAACAACATTCCAACACACATAGACTTTACAGCTGACTTCCCTAGGAAATGGTTCCTAGTTGAGGGTTTTAATTCAACAGGGTACTGGTTTCAGCCAGCTCCCAGTGAGGGTCCTGTGGCCACAAGTGGTTAGACCAGAGATGTGGAGGGAATTACATTAGACGAATGAGGAAGAAACCTCACACAGGAGTCTTAAGATTGGCAGTTGTCCTAGTGATTCAGCCCCCACAGGCAGCACCAAAATGACATAATTTGATGTGGGGTTTGAGAGTGAATGCTCAAGAAAGAATTCTTGGGATATTTTCAATACCAAAAAAGTTGGTTTTATTAAAGCACAGGGAGAGGGACAGTGAGCAGAAAGAGCTGCACTGGGATTGTGAGGAGCAATCGATTATATACTTTGGAGTTGGTGGGAGGTAAAGCAAAGGAAGTTTCCAGAAAGATTTTCAAATGTTAAACTTACAGGATGCTGGAGGCCTAGCTAATGTCAAGCTAAGGTTGTTTTTCCTTTAGCAAGGCATTTATATTAAGACTTCTGGGATTTCTTGGAGTCAAGTCATACTCTACCTGACTCAAGTATTTGTCAATGACCCAAAAATTATAAGGAAAGTTAATTTTATGCAAATTTCTTTTGCATTTGTTCTACACATCATTGTCCATCTTCCTAAAAGACTGCCCTTGATTTGTGACTTCATTCCAGTTTTTCTCTTTCCCTGTGCTGGCTCTTGTTTGTTAATCTTTTCCATCAATCCTTTAATGTGTAAACCATAGCCCATTTTTTCAATGAAGAATTACTTATTTATTTACATTTTAATGTTATTCTTTAGACATGGAACCTCAAGTTTCGAGTTTACAGAAAAGGATATGTATTAAATGTAGAAAACTACTCCTATCCAAAATATACTTATATTTTTTATGATGCAAGGTATAAACTTTAGAGTCATTTTGAATTTGCTTTCCTTGTTATAAATTAGAGAAAAAATTATTACTAAATATTAATATATATAATTTTCTAACTAGACTTCTTTACCTTAAAACCTTACAGTTGTGTGTCTCATTGTCCCTTCTTTTGACATCACTTTAAAAATATATTGTAAGAACTCTAGTACCCACTTCTCAAATCAATTATTGGTCATATTGAATGTTACTGATTATTTAGAATATAATAATTACCTTATACTCTATAATATTATTTTTTCATTATTTAAGCAAAATACGTAGTACATCTTTTTAAATTTACTTTACTGATTATTCTCCCAACCAATTTATTAATGAAGACATAAAGGAATTTCATCTTATAGCACTAAATATATACCCAAAGAAATGGGTATTTTGTTGTGCTTCACTTTATTTTGCTTTACAGATATTGCCTTTTTTACAAATTGAAGATTTGTGGCAACCATGTGTCAAACAAATTTATCAGCATCTTTGTTTCAAGCCTTTACTTGCTTCGTGTCTTTATGTCACATTTTGGTCAATATTTCAAATTTTTAAATTATTATTACTTTGTTATGGTGATCTGTGGTCAATGATCTTTGCTGTTACTATTGTAGTTGTTTTGGGGTGCCACAAACTGTGCCCATATAAACAGTGAACTTAATCAATAAATGTGTGAATTCTGACTCCTCTACCAACTGGCTGTTCCAACATCTCTCTCCCTCTTCTTGGGCATCCCCATTCCCTAGATACAACAACACTGCGATAAGGGCAATTAATAACCATACAATGGCTTGCAGGTATTCATGTAAAAACAAAACCCAAACCTCTCTCGCTTAGTGAGGAAGGCATGTCAAAGGCCAAGACAGGCCAAAAGGTAGGCCTTTTGGGCCAAAAAGAATGCAAAGAAACAGTGTTACTCCAGTGAACACAAATGATAAAAGAGCAAAACAACATTATTGCTAATATATATAAAGTGTGAGTAATCTAGAGAGAAGATCAAACCAGAATCAACATTCCCTTAAAACAAAGCCTAATTCAGAACAAGGTCCAAACTCTAGTCAATTCTTTGAAGGCTGCATAAGAAAAGTTTGAAGCCAGAAGATGTTGGCTAATGAGGTTTAAGGAAAAAAGCTATTTCCATAATATAAAAGTGCAAGGTGAAACAACAAATGCTGATGTAGAAGCTGCAGCAAATTATTTAGAAGATCTAGCTAAGATAATAATGAAGGTGGCTACCCTAACCAACAGATTTTCAATGTAGGCAATACAACCTTATACTGAAAGAAGATGTCAGCTAGGACTTTTATAGATAGAAATGAATACTTGCTTCAAAGCTTCAAAAACAGGCAGACTCTCTCTTTAAGGGCTAATGCAGATGGTGACTTGAAGCCACTTTTCATTTACCATTCCAAAAATCCTAGGGCCCTTATGAATTACGCTAAATGGACTTTGCCTCTGCTTTATAAATGGAACAACAAAGCCTGGATGATAGTACATCTTTTTATAGCATGGCTTACTGAGTATTTAAAGCCTATTGTTGAGGCCTACTACCCAGAAAAAATACTACTACTCATTGATAATGCACCTGGTCACCCAAGAGATCTGATGGAGATGTACAATGAGGTTTTCATACCTGCTAACACAACATCCATTTTTAGGCCATGGAACTAAGAATAATTTCTACTTTTAAGTCTTATGACTTAAGAAATACATTTCATAAGATGATAGCTGCTATAGATAGGTTCCTCTGATGGATCTGGGCAAAGTATGAAAATCTTCTCTAAAAGATTCATTATTCTAGATGCCATTAAGAACATTCATGATTCATAGGAAGAGGTCAAAATATCTACATCAACTGGAGTTTGGAAGAAGTTGGTTCCAATATTGGGGATAACTTTGAGGGGTTCAAGACCTCAGTAGAGGAAGTAACTACAGATGTGGTATAAAAGCAGGAGAACTAGAATTAGAAGTGGAGTCTGAAGATGTGACCAGATTGTTGTAATCTCATGAAAAAACTTTCATGAATGAGAAGTTGCTTCTTATGAATGAAAAAAGAAAGTGGTTTATAAGGTGGAAGCTAAGATAGTGGTGAAGTAGGAGGACATTTATCCAAAGCCATTGGTTAGGAAAAGGAGAAGGGCTGATTTTTGTGAATTCTTGCAAACAGCAGGGCTTAAAGGCTGGAGTTTTAAAGTTCAGCACTCCTGGCTGAAATGAAACCCTGAAGGCACTGTCCTAGTCATGGAGAGAAGCCGGGCAAACAACCTGGGAGAAGACAGCATGAAACAGCGATCTGAAGAACACCTCGGGCACACAGGGTGGAGATGATTTGCTCCTCTTGGAATGCCTTCCTGAGAGGCAGCATTCACAAAGATACGTTTCTGGGGAAAAAGGAGCTGGCTGTCATCCTTTCCTCTTCCTAGCCCTCAGCCATCTTCTGGAAGTAGAGTTGTGTCAACAGTGCCTGCTGCACTTGACTACACCAAGTCCCACCATCATGTACTCTGGTGCAACTGCTCCTCTAAGTCAAGAGTGCCTCAGTCTCAGCAAGGTGGGTCATGCCTCAGAAGAACAGCAGATAACCCTGCCTACACTACGTGTCCTGACCAGAGAGTTCTTCAGGGTCTCGGTTCTGGTGGAATTAGTGTCAAGTGTCATTTAATAAGCAGACCAGAGTGCACCTAGTTAAAACTCATCACATTTTGGCAGAGGACCAAATACTGTCAACTGTAGGCAAGGAGAAGCTCTGCAGATGACTAGCCTGAATGATGGAGCAGCCAAAACACAACAGGAGAGCATACACAGCACACACTAGAGACACTCCCTGAGGTACAAGGCCTAGAACACTATATGATCTCTTCTTCATTAAGCCATTACTCTCAGAAGCAGGAAATATAACAGGCTTTTCTAACAGAGAGAAAAAGGCAGAGACTTGGACAAAATGCCAAGACAGAAGAATCCATCCCAAATGAAAGTAAAAGACAAAGTCATGGACAGAGATCTAAAACAAAGTAAGTAACATGCCTGATGGATACTCAGGAGTGTAAAGATACTTGCTGGGCTTGAGAAAAGAATGGAAGACTTTAGGGAAACCCTTGCCACAGATATAAGACATTTAAAAAAATCAGTCAGAAACAAAAAATGAAATAACTGAGATTGGAAACAGGCTTGGTGTAATAAACACAAGGCAGGAAGAAGCAGATCAATTAGTAAGTGAAATAGAAGACAAAATAATGGGACGTAATGAAGCTGAACAAAAGAGAGAGAATTATGGGGCATAAGAATAGACTTAAGGAACTCAGAGACTCCGTAAAACATAATAACATTTTTATTACAGGAATCTCAGGGGATGTGTGAGTGGCTCAGTCAGGTGAATGTCCAACTCTTGATTTTGACCTAGGTCATGGTCTCATGGTTGTGGGATTGAGTCCCATGTTGGGCTAAGAACTGGGCATGGAGTCTGCTTAAGATTCTCTGTCTCCCTCTCCCTCTGCCCATCCCCGCCCCCCAAAAAAGGAGTCTCAGAGAAGAGAGAGAAGAGGGCAGAAAACTTATTGGAAGGAATCAGCTGAAAACTTCTCTAATCTGGGGAAGGAAATAGACATCCAGATTCAGGAGGCACAGAGAACTCCCATCAAAATCACTAAAATCAGGCTAATGCCAGGATATTTTATAATTAAATTTGCAAAATATAGTGAAAAAGAAAAAAAATCTTAAAAGTAGCTAGAAAAAGTTGTCCTTAACTGCTAAGGGAAGACCCATAAGGCTAGCTGCAGATTTCGCAATAGAAACATTGCATGCCAGAGAGAGTGGCATGATATATTCAACATGATGAATGGGATAATAATGTAGCCAAGAATATTCGATCCAGCAAGGCTATCATTCAGACTAGAAAAGATAAAGCGTTTCTCAGACAAAAAAATAAAAAAAAAAAACTAAAGGAGTTTGTAACCACTAAATCAGCCTGAAAGAAAAAGTAAAAAAGACAAGAAAGGAACAGAGAAAATCTCCAGAAACAATGACAAAAAAGTAATAATGTGACAGTAAGAACATATCTATCAGTAATTACTTTCATTTTTTAATGTTTACTTATTTTTGAGAGCCAGAGACAGAGAGACAGAGAACGAGTGGGGGAGGGGCTGAGAAAGAGGGAGAGACAGAATCCAGAAGCTGACTCCAGGCTCTGAGCTGTCAGCACAGAGCTCAGTGTGGGGCTGAAACTTAAAAACCATGAGATCATGACCTGAGCCAAAATTGGATGCTCAACTGACTGAGCCCCCCAGGTGCCCCAAGAACATATCTATTAGTAATTACTTTGAATGCAAATGAAATAAATGTTCCAATCAAAAGACATAGGGTGTCATAGTGGATGAAAAAGACCCATTTATATGCTGCCTACAAGAGACTCATTTTAGACTTAAAGACAACTGCAGATTTAAAGTGAGAAGAGGGAGAGCATTTATCCTAAAATGGACATCAAAAAAAAGCCAGAAGAGCAATATTTATAGCAGACAAACTAGGCTTTAAACCAGCCAAACAAACCAACAAAAACAAACATACACACAAAAACAAGAGATGAAGAATGCACTATCTCATAATAAAGGGGCCAATCCAAGTAGATCTAACAATTGTAAACATTATGCCTTCAACATGAGAGCACCCATGTATATAAAGCAAATACCAACATAGAGGAGCACACTGATAGAAATACAATAATAACAGGGGACTTTATCACCCACTTATAACTATACATAGATCACCTAATAGAAAATAAACAAGGAAACAATAGATTTGAATGACGTACTGGATGAGATGGACCTAACAGATATATTCAGAACATTCCATTCTAAAACAGCAGAATACCCATTCTTTTCAAGTGCACATGGGACATTCTCCAGAACAGATTACATAATAGGTCACAAATCAGGTCTCAACAAGTAGAAAAAGATTGAGATCATACCATGCATATTTCCTGACCATACGTGATGAAACTTGAAGTCAACACAAGAAAAAATTTAGAAGGATCACAAATATTGGAGTTAAATAGCATGCTCCTAAACAATGAACTGGTCAACCAGGAAATCAAAGAATAAATAAAAGCAATCCATGGAAACAAATAAAAATGAAAACATGATGGTTCAAAACCTTAGGATACATCAGAAGCATTCCTATGAGGGAAGTTTACGGCAGTGCATGCCTACCTCAGCAAATAAGAAAAATCTCAAATAAGAAACCTAACCTTACGTCTAAAGGAGATAAAAGAACAAATGAAGTCTAAAGCCAGCAGAAGGAAGGAAATAATAAAGATTAGACCAGAAAAAAATGATATTGAAACTTAAAATCAAAAAAATAAACAAACAAAAGAAAAACAAAATAAAAACATTAGAACAAAGCAATGACACCAGGAGCTGTTTCTTTAAAATAATAATAATAATAATAAAGCTGATAAGCACCTAGACAGGTTTATCAAAAAGAAAAGAGAAAGGAACCAAACAAAGAAAATCACAAATCAGAGAGAAGAAATAACAACCAACATCACAGAAATACAAACAACAAAAAAAGAGATTATTATGAAACACTATATGCCAACAAGTTGGACAACTGGGAAGAAATGGATAAATTCTCAAAAACACATAAAGTACTAAAACTGAAATAGAAATAGAAAACTTGAACAGACCATTAACCAGCAAATAAATTGAATCAGCAATAAAAAATCTCCCAAAAAAGTCCAGGGCCAGATGGCTCCATAGGTAAATTTTACGAAACATTTAAAGAAGACTTAATACCTATTCTACTAAAAAAAATGCAAAAGGAAGGAAAACTTCCAAACTCGTGCTATGGTCAGAATAATTCTGATAACCAAAACCAGATAAAAACTCCACTAAACAACAACAAGAAGAAACAACTACAATAACAACAACAAACAGAAATATAAGGCCAATATCTCTCATGAACATGGATGCAAAAATTCTCAATAAAATACTAACAAACCAAATCCAACAGTACATAAAAAAAATCAGTCACCACAATCAAGTAGGATTTATTCCTGGGCTGCAATGGTGGTCCAATATTCACAAATGAACCAATGTAGTACATTAATTAATAAAAGAAAGGATAACAATAATATGAACCTTTCAATAAATACGGAAAATGCATTTGAAAAAGTCTAAAAAATTTATTCATGATAAAAACTCTCAACAAAGTACAATTAGAGGGAACATAGTTCAACATAATACAGGCCATAATTGAAAAGCCCACAGCGAATATCATCCTCAGTGGGGAAAAACTGAGAGCTCTTCCTCTATGCTCAGGAACAAGACAGGGACGTCTACTCTCACCACTGTTATTTAACATAATATTGGAAGTCCTAGTTATAGCCATCAGATAACACAAAGAAAAAGACATCCAAGTCAGCAAGGAAGTCAATCTTTCACTATTTGCAGATGACACAATACTCTACATGGAAAACCAGAAAGCCTCCACCCAAAAATTGCTAGAACTAATACACAAATTCAATAAAGTAGTACAATTGAAAAAGTCAATGTACAAAAATCTGTTGCATTTCTATATACCTATAATGAAGCAGCAGAAAGTGAAATCAAGTAATCAGTCCCATTTACAACTTTACTAAAACCCATAACTAGGAATTAACCTAACAAAAGAGGTAAAAGACCTTTACTCTGAAAACAATAAAACATTGATAAAATAAGTAGAAGATGACACAAAGAAATGGAAATAGTATTCCATGCTCAAGGAACAATATCTGTTCTTCAAAAAGCCATTTACTTATTTAATGCAATCCCTATCAACATACCACCAACATTTTTCACAGAGTGAAGGCAAATAATCCAAAAATTTATATGGAACCATAAAAGATCTCAAATAGCCAAAGAAACCTTGAAAAAGAAGAGCAAAACTGGAATAGTTACAATTCCAGACTTCAACTTACATTACAAAGTTGTAGCAATCAAATAGTATGGTACCAGCACAAAAACAGACACATAGATCAATGGAACTGAACAGAAAACCCAGACATAAACCCACAATTATGTGGTCAGTTAATCTTTTACAAAGCAGGAAAAAAATACCCAATAGGAAAAAAGATGGTCTCTTAAATAAATGGTGCTGGGAAAACTGGACAGCAACATGCAAATGAATAAAATTCTATTAATTTCTTTCGCCATACAAAAAAATAAATTAAAAATGGATTAAATGCTTAAAGGTGAGACCCGAAACCATTAAAATCCTAGAGGAGAACACAGGCAGTAATCTCTTTGACAATGGCTGGGGCAACTTCTTTCTAGATAAGTCTCCTAAGGCAAGGGGAACAAAACCAAAAATAAACTATTGGGACTACACCAAAATAAAAAGCTTATGCACAGCAAAGGAAATAATCAACAAAACTAAAAGGCAACCTACAGAATGGGAGAAGATATTTGTAAATGACATATCTGATAAAGGGTTAGTATCCAAAGTCTATAAAGAACTTACCAAACTAAACACCCAAGAAATAAATAATACAATTAAAAAATAGCCAGAAGTTGGGGTATGTGGGTGGCTCAGTAGGTTAAGCATCTGACTCTTGATTTCAGCTCAGATCATGATCTAATGGTCATGGGATCCAGCCCTACATCAGGCTCTGTGCTTGTCATGGTGCCTGCTGGAGATTATCCTTCTCTCTCTCCCTCTGCCCCTCCCCTACTCTTGCTTTTTCTTTCACTCTCTCAAAAATAAATGGGCAGAAGACATAAACAGACATTTTTTTTCAAAGAACACATACAGATGCCCAACAGATACATGAAAAGATGCTCAACATCACTCATCATCAGAGAAATGCGAATCAAAACTACAATGAGGTATCATCACCCACACCAGTCAGAATGCCTAAAATGAACAACACAAGAAACTCTAGGTGTTGGTGAGGATGTGGAGAAAAGGGAACCATCTTGCACTCTTGGTGGGAATGCAAACTGGTACAGCCACTCTGGAAAATAGTATAGAGTTTCCTTAAAAAGTTAAAAAAAAGCTACCATTCAATCCAGCAATCCCACTACTAGGCACTTACTCAGAGAATACAAAAATACTAATTCAAAGGAATACATGCACCCTGATGTTTATAGCAGCATTATTTACAACAGCCAAGTTATAGAAAGAGTTTGAATGTCCATCAACTGATGAATGGATAAAGAAATGGTACACACACACAAACACACACACACAAAATGGGGTATTAGCCATAAAAAAAGAATATCTTGCCATTTGCAAAGACATGTATACAGCTAGAGAGTATTATGCTAAGCAAAATAAGTCTGTCAGAGAAAATCAAATACTATATGATTTCACTCATGTGGAATTTAAAAAACAAATGATCATATGGGGAGCCTGGGTGGCTCAGTCGGTTAAGCTTCTGACTTCGGACAGTTCATGATCTCACAGTTCGTGGGTTCGAGCCCTGCATCCGGCTCCATGCTGACAGCTCAGACCTGGAGCCTGCTTCAGATTCTGTCTCCCTCTCTCTCTCGACCTCTCTCCGGTTCACTCTGTCTCTCTACCTCTCTCTCAAAAATAAATAAATATTCAAAAAAGAAAAAAGAACGAAAGAAATGATAATAGGAAAAAAAAAGAGGAAAACCAAGAAACAGACTCTTACTTATAGAGAAGAAAGTGACAATTACCAAAAGGAGTTGGGGTGGGACATGGGTTAAATAGGTGATGGGATTAAAGGAATGCACTTGTGAAGAGCACTGGGTGTTGTACATATGTGTTGAATCACTAAACTGTCCACCTGAAACCAGTATTACATTGTATTATAAATAATTGAAATTTAACTAACAACTTAATAAAAAAGACAGTCGTTTCTTGAGATAGAATCTATTCCCGGGTACAGATGCTGTGAAGATTGGTGAAATCACAATAAATTTTTTAGAATATACATAAACTTGGATGATAAAATAGTAGCAAGGTTTGAGAAGACTGGCTCGAATTTTGAAAGTTCTACTGTGGGTAAAACGCTATCAAACAGCATCCATCACCTGCTACAGAGAACTCATTCCTGAAAGCAACAGTCCATATGTGTGGCAAACTTCATTGTTGCCTTATTGTAAGAAATTGTCAAAATATAATAAAAGTAAATTAAACAAAAATAAACTGTCTCAGCCATGCCAACCTTCAGCTATCACTATCCTGACCAGTAAGCATCCAGCAATACTGAGGCAAGACCCTCTACCAGCAAAAAGATTATGACTTGCTAAAAGCTCAGATTGGCTTTTTTTTATGTTAACAATTTTTAGCAAAAAAATATTTTTAAGTATTTATTTAAACTTCAATTAGGTAACATACCATGTAATATCAATTTCAGGTGTACAATATAGTGATTTAACACTTACATACAACTGTTGTTCATTACAAGTACACTCCTTAATCCTCCCACCCATCTCCTTTCTGGTAACTATCAGTTTGTTCTCTATAGTTAAAAGTCTATTTCTTAGTTTATCTCTCTCCCTCCTTTTTCCCTTAGCTCATCATCTGTTTTGTTTCTTAAATTCCACATATTAGTGAAATCATATAGTATTTGTTTTTCTCTGACAGACTTATTTCACTTAGCATAATACTCTCTAGCTCCATCTATGTCCTTGCAGATAGCAAGATGTCGCATATATGTGTACGTATGATGTATACATATATATATATATACACATATATGTATATGTATATATACACTATTTCTTCTTTTTCCTTTCATGTATATATATATATATATATATATATATGTGTGTGTGTGTGTGTGTGTGTGTATGTGTGTATATATGTGTGTGTGTGTGTATGTACATATATACATACACTATTTCTTCTTTATCCTTTCATCTGTCAGTGAGAATTTGGGTTCTTTCTATAATTTGGCCATTGTAGATAATGCTAGTATAGACATCGGGGTATGTATCACTTTGAAGTAGTATTTTCGTATTTTTTGTGTAAATACACAACACTGTGACTGCTGAATCATAGTGCACTTCTATTTTTAGCTTTTTTTGAGGAATCTGCATACTGTTTTCCAGAGTCACTGCACCAGTTTGCAGTCTCACCAACAGGGCAAGAGGGTTCCCCTTTCTCCACATCCTCACCAACACCTGTTGTTTCTTGTGCTCTTCATTTTAGCCGTTCTGACTGGTGTGAGGTGGTATCTCATTGTAGATTTGATTTGTATTTCCCTGATGGCAAGTGACATTGAGCATCTTTTCATGTGTCTGCTGGCCATCTGGATGTCCTTTTGAAAAATGTCTATTCATGTCTTCTGTCCATTTTTTAATTGGATTGTTTCTTAGGTGTTGAGCTTAATAAGTTCTTTATAGATTTGGATGCTAACTTTTTATCAGATATGTCATTTGCAAATATCTTCTCCCATTCTGTAGGTTGTCTTTTAGTTTTGTTGATTATTTCCTTGACTGTGCATAAGCTTTGTATTTTGGTGTAGTCCCAATAGTTTATTTTCGATTTTGTTTACCTTGCTTTAGGAGACCTATCTAGAAAGAAGTTGCCCCAGCCAATGTCAAAGAGATTACTTCCTGTGTTCTCTTCCAGGATTTTAATATTTTCAGGTCTCATATTTAAGCATTTTTTCCATTTTTAACTTATTTGTATGTAGAGAAAGTGGTCCAGTTACATTCTTTTGCATGCTGCTATCCAGTTTTCCCAAAACTATTTATTGAAGAGACATTCTTTTTCCTATTGGATATTTGTTGCCTTGTTGAAGATTATTTGAGCATATAATTGTGAGTTCCTTTCTGGGTTTTCTATTCTGTTCCATTGATCTATATGTCTATTTTTGTGCGAGTATGCTACTATTTTGATTACTACAGCTTTGTAATATAACTTGAAGTCTAGAATTGTGATGCCTTCATTTTTGTTTTTCTTTTAATTAAGGTATGTATATTTGGGTTTTTTTCAAGACATAATGCTATAGCACAGTTAATAGATGATAGTGTCAACACAGCTGTTATATGCACTAGGTAAGCCCCAAATCCATTTCATTCACTTTGTTGTGACATTCATTTTATTGCAGTGATCTGGAACTGAACCTGCAATATCTCCAAGATATGCCTGTAATTTATAATGTAATTTATATATTTCAAGTTGAGCTTCTAATTACATTCCCCACCAAAGCTAGTTCTTTCCTAGATAAATGGAAGCATATTGGTAGGTAAATTATCTGGAAGTATAAGTACGCAATTTTTTAAAGTGATAGTTAATATTATTGGTAGTATCAGGATTCCCCTTGTTTCCTTTTTACTTTAAGCAGAACACTTTAGTAAACTTCAAAATTTAGTAGTTTTATTATGAACCATACTACCACCGTATTATTCTTGTACTGCCAAATATTTCATGTACATCTTTATTAAAATAACCTAATGAAAATATACCTAACCTACTAAACATTCACTTTACTGATAGAATAAATGAAGACAACAAGGAGAGAATTGAATATTATTGTTATTCCTAACTTGCTGTGATACTTTTAGGTTACAGAACATAGTCATCTATTGTTTGTTTTTTCGTAATTTTCATCCTCAGTTAAAAATATAAATAAAGAGGGGCGCCTGGGTGGCTTAGTCGGTTGAGCAGCCGACTTCGGCTCAGGTCATGATCTCGCAGTCCGTGAGTTCGAGCCCCGCGTCAGGCTCTGTGCTGACAGTTCAGAGCCTGGAGCCCATTTCAGATTCTGTGTCTCCCTCTCTCTGACCCTCCCCCATTCATGCTCTGTCTCTCTCTGTCTCAAGAATAAATAAACATTAAAAAAATTTAAAAAAAATAAATAAAGAGCATCACCCTTTGAAGTTCACATTTATGGTACTAACGTATTAAGAAACAATTGTGATAATCAGCCTCTTTGATGATAGGTGAGCCTGTATGTTAATGTATATAAAGACTGTAAGTAAATGCACACTTAGGTTTTTTCATTCCTAAGTAATGAACTAATAAACTTTTGGAAAGTTCAAATAGATAAAATCCATATTTTTAAAAGTGAGGATAAAATTGTGATATATTGCACTGCTTCTTTCATATTGACACAATATTATATTAATTTTCAGTTTTCAGGAAAATAAAAGCTGAACAATTGTATTATTACTAGCAATCTTTGGAAGTGGACCAAGGCTAGAGAGAATTCTGCATGTGAAATATTATCTAGCTAGCTAGCTATCATCTATCCATCCATCTATCCATCCACCCACCCAGCCATCCATCCCAATCCATTGCATGACTCATTTGATTTTGTCTTATTCTAACCACAAAATAAATTTCTCCTCTGATTTCATCAAGTCAAAAACAATTTTCAGAGCTAATATATCTACAGAGGGTGATATATACATACTTATGCTGACCTAAATTAGAAGTAAGCTAGTAAAGATAGAGATGTGTGAAGAAATTATTCCTAAGCTCTGATTTTGCATCTCCCTAAAATAATCATTTTTAAAGTAATAATATTGGTTTGGAGAGACCAATAAAGTGACAAAGCTGTGAATTAACTATCTATCTCTCTATCTAAGCTATTGTTTCCATGAATTTACTAAACAATTGATAGACCAATTAAAGAAAAATATTTAAAAAAAAGGAAAGTAAATTTAGGTAAGTGTTTCATTAAGTGCTGTCCATCTTAAGACAGTTAGATCAATCTTTTGGAAGTTTACTCATTAAGACTTTCTATATTATTTTACATTGACTTTTCCTCCTGCTTCACCTACCAGCTATTCAACTTTTTCGAAAGGTGGGCGCAGCCAGCCATCAGCTTAGAAATGGAAAATTGTAATAACTGTATTTTCAGACATAATTCACAGGTTAAAGCTGGTGGGAATTGCTTTCCTCTGTGTGTACTTTTAAGGATGATGCATTCCACAAAATGTGTGTTGCTCTCATTTTTTCTCTGAAGATCAATGAATGGTGCGAGATGCAGATGATGATACAGGTGATGCTGTGGACCTCTACTGAATTAACAACTCTGTATTTCATCAGCAATCTGTTGATATAGATAGACCCCATGTCATTTTCTTTATTTTTTTCCTCTTTTGGTTGGAAAATATAATCTATAATGGTTGAATAAATTTCTCTCCACACACTGACTAATAGTAAATCTTTTTAGATCTCATTCAGCTTTATCATTCTCTCTAGCAGTTCACTTTTTGGCCCAGATATATTGAGGTCCGACAGAATGCAATTGAATCTCCCTTGAAAATAAAGTTCCTGGCATGAAGAAAAAAAATCCATAAAAAGCCTCATCCTTAGGACAGCAACTTTCATAATGCAGAATTGATCTGAATAGCTCTCAGATGTTGGCCTTGGGTAATAGTTCAGACGACATTATTTGGGTACGAACCTTGAACTCTCCAAGTCTCTTCTCTTGCTGTTTCTTTCCCATTTACTAGCACACCCACACATATTCTGGTGTTGTTTGCTTGGCATAGAAAAGAAAATCCAACCCAATTAGGTGTAAAACAATCCCTTCAGTATTTCTCTCTTCCTTAACTCAGCAAAGCAATATCCAGGAAAGTAGCAGTATCACTAATTTGTTCTTAAGAATTTTAGAGTACTTTATTTACGTTTTATGTATTCTCACATATATATTGAAATATTTGGAATTAAATATAAATTGGGAAGCACCAAAATTACCTAAGTAATAACATAAGAACACAATCATTAATTTATTTGTGTTTTTTACATGAGTGTTGTACAATAACCCCTTCTTAAAGATCTAGGACTTCACCGTGGCATAGCCTTTCTGTTGGATGAAATTAAAATGTATGTAAGTGGGGATCCTGGGAAGATGGCAGCACAGGAGGATGCTGGGCTCACCTCGCGTCCTGTTGATCACTTAGATTCCACCTACACCTGCCTAAATAACCCAGAAAACCGCCAGAGTTTAGCAGAACAGAGTCTCCAGAGCCAAGCACAGAGGAGAGGCCCATGGGAGAGGGTAGGAAGGGCATCGAGGCGGTGTGCGCTCCACGGACTGGCGGGAGGGAGCCGGGGCAGAGGGGCGGCCTGCTGGCCAAGCAGAGCCAGAGTCTGGCTTGCAAAAGCAGAGGGGCCAGACTGAGTGTGTTCCCACAGCAAGCGGGACTTAGCATCTGGGAGGTCGTAAGTTAACAGCTCTGTTCCGAAAGTGGGAAGGCTGGAGGACAAAGGGAGGGAGAGTTGCTGAGCCCCCGGATGACAGAGCTCAGTTTGGCAGGGAACAAAGGCGCTCGCCAGCGCCATCTCCCTCGCCCATCCCCCAGCCAAAATCCCAAAGGGAACCAGTTCCTGCCAGGGAACTTGCTTGCTCCGCACAAACACCCAAAGCTGTGCTTCTGCAGAGCCACCCCTCTGGCAGCGGGTCTGACTCCCTCCCTCTGCCACAGGGCCCCTCCTGATGTGGATCGCCTAAGGAGAAGTGAGCTAAGCCTGCCCCTCCTGTCCCCGTGCACTTTGCCTACCCACCCCAGCTAATACGCCAGATCCCCAGCACCACAAGCCTGGCAGTGTGCAAGTAGCCCAGACAGGCTACGCCACCCCACAGGGAATCCCGCCCCTAGGAGAGGGGAAGAGAAGGCACACACCAGTCTGACTGTGGCCCCAGCAGTGGGCTGGGGGCAGACATCAGGTCTGACTGCGGCCCCGCCCACCAACTCCAGTTATACACCACAGCACAGGGGAAGTGCCCTGCAGGTCCTCACCACTCCAGGGACTATCCAAAATGACCAAGCGAAAGAATTCCCCTCAGAAGAATCTCCAGGAAATAACAACAGCTAATGAACTGCTCAAAAAGGATTTAAATAATATCACAGAAAGTGAATTTAGAATAATAGTCATAAAATTAATCGCTGGGCTTGAAAACAGTATAGAGGACAGCAGAGAATCTCTTGCTACAGAGATCAAGGGACTAAGGAACAGTCAGGAGGAGCTGAAAAACGCTTTAAACGAAATGCAAAATAAAATGGAAATGACCACGGCTCGGACTGAAGAGGCAGAGGAGAGAATAGGTAAACTAGAAGATAAAATTATGGAAAAAGAGGAAGCTGAGAAAAAGAGAGATAAAAAAATCCAGGAGTATGAGGGGAAAATTAGAGAACTAAGTGATACACTAAAAAGAAATAATATACGCATAATTGGTATCCCAGAGGAGGAAGAGAGAGGGAAAGGTGCTGAAGGGGTACTTGAAGAAATCATAGCTGAGAACTTCCCTGAACTGGGGAAGGAAAAAGGCATTGAAATCCAAGAGGCACAGAGAACTCCCTTCAGATGTAACTTGAATCGATCTTCTGCACAACATATCATAGTGAAACTGGCAAAATACAAGGATAAAGAGAAAATTCTCAAAGCAGCAAGGGATAAACGTGCCCTAACGTATAAAGGGAGACCTATAAGACTCGTGACTGATCTCTCTTTTGAAACTTGGCAGGCCAGAAAGGCATGGCAGGAGATCTTCAATGTGATGAACAGGAAAAATATGCAGCCGAGAATCCTTTATCCAGCAACTCTGTCATTTAGAATAGAAGGAGAGATAAAGGTCTTCCCAAACAAACAAAAACTGAAAGAATTCGTCACGACTAAACCAGCCCTACAAGAGATCCTAAGGGGAATCCTGTGAGACAAAGTACCAGAGACATCGCTACAATCATGAAACATACAGACATCACAATGACTCTAAACCCGTATCTTTCTATAATAACACTGAATGTAAATGGATTAAATGCGCCAACCAAAAGACATAGGGTATCAGAATGGATAAAAAAACAAGACCCATCTATTTGCTGTCTACAAGAGACTCATTTTAGACCTGAGGACACCTTTAGATTGAGAGTGAGGGGATGGAGAATTATTTATCATGCGACTGGAAGCCAAAAGAAAGCTGGAGTAGCCATACTTATATCAGACAAACTAGACTTTAAATTAAAGGTTGTAACAAGAGATGAAGAAGGGCATTATATAATAATCACAGGGTCTATCCATCAAGAAGAGCTAACAGTTATAAATGTCTATGTGCCAAATACGGGAGCCCCCAAATATATAAAACAATTACTCACAAACATAAACAACCTTATTGATAAGAATGTGGTAATTGCAGGGGACTTTAACACTCCACTTACAGAAATGGATAGATCATCTAGACACACGGTCAATAAAGAAACAAGGGCCCTGAATGATACATTGGATCAGATGGACTTGACATATCTATTTAGAACTCTGCATCCCAAAGCAACAGAATATACTTTCTTCTCAAGTGCACATGGAACATTCTCCAGATAGATCACCTACTGGGTCACAAAACAACCCTTCATAAGTATACAAGAATTGAAATTATACCATGCATACTTTCAGACCACAATGCTATGAAGCTTGAAATCAACCACAGGAAAAAGTCTGGAAAACCTCCAAAAGCATGGAGGTTAAAGAACACCCTACTAAAGAATGAGTGGGTCAACCAGGCAATTAGAGAAGAAATCAAAAAATATATGTAAACAAATGAAAATGAAAATACAACAATCCAAACGCTTTGGGGTGCAGCAAAGGCAGTCCTGAGAGGAAAATACATTGCAATCCAGGCCTATCTCAAGAAACAAGAAAAATCCCAAATACAAAATCTAACAGCACACCTAAAGGAACTAGAAGCAGAACAGCAAAGGCAGCCTAAACCCAGCAGAAGAAGAGAAATAATAAAGATCAGAGCAGAAATAAACAGTATAGAATCTAAAAAAACTGTAGAGCAGATCAATGAAACCAAGAGTTGGTTTTTTGAAAAAATAAATAAAATGAATAAACCTCTAGCCAGGCTTGTCAAAAAGAAAAGGGAGATGGCCCAAATAGATAAAATCATGAATTAAAATGGAATTATTACAACCAATCCCTCAGAGATACAAACAATTATCAGAGAATACTATGAAAAATTATATGCCAACAAATTGGACAACCTGGAAGAAATGGACCAATTCCTAAACACCCACACTCTTCCAAAACTCAATCAGGAGGAAATAGAAAGCTTGAATAGACCCATTACCAGCAAAGAAACTGAATCAGTTATCAAAAATCTCCCAACAAATAAGAGTCCAGGACCAGATGGCTTCCCAGGGGAGTTCTACCAGACGTTTAAAGCAGAAATAATACCTATCCTTCTCAAGCTATTCCAAGAAATAGAAAGGGAAGGAAAACTTCCAGACTCATTCTATCAAGCCAGTATTACTTTGATTCCTGAACCAGACAGAGGCCCAGTCAAAAAAGAGAACTACAGGCCAATATCCCTGATGAATATGGATGCAAAAATTCTCAATAAGATACTAGCAAATCGAATTCAACAGCATATAAAAAGAATTATTTACCATGATCAAGTGGGATTCATTCCTGGGATGCAGGGCTGGTTCCACATTCGCAAATCAATCAACGTGATACATCACAATAATAAAAGAAATGATAAGACCATATGATCCTGTCAATCGATGCAGAAAAGGCCTTTGACAAAATCCAGCACCCTTTCTTAATAAAAACCCTTGAGAAAGTCAGGATAGAAGGAACATACTTAAACATCATAAAAGCCATTTATGAAAAGCCCACAGCTAACATCATCCTCAATGGGGAAACACTGAGAGCTTTTTCCCTGAGATCAGGAACACGACAGGGATGTCCACTCTCACCGCTGTTGTTTAACATAGTGTTGGAAGTTCTAGCATCAGCAATCAGACAACAAAAGGAAATCAAAGGCATCAAAATTGGCCAAGATGAAGTCAAGCTTTCACTTTTTGCAGATGACATGATACTATACATGGAAAATCCAATAGAATCCACCAAAAGTCTGCTAGAACTGATTCATGAATTCAGCAATGTCTCAAGATACAAAATCAATGTACAGAAATTAATTGCATTCTTATACACTAACAATAAAGCAACAGAAAGACAAATAAAGAAACTGATTCCATTCACAATTGCACCAAGAAGCATAAAATACCTAGGAATAAATCTAACAAAAGATGTAACAGATCTGTATGCTGAAAACTATAGAAAGCTTATGAAGGTAGTTGAAGAAGATATAAAGAAATGGAAAGACATTCCCTGCTCATGGATTAGAAGAATAAATATTGTCAAAATGTCAATACTACCCAAAGCTATCTACACATTCAATGCAATCCCAATCAAAATTGCACCAGCATTCTTCTCGAAACTAGAACAAGCAATCCTAAAATTCATATGGAACCACAAAAGGCCCCGAATAAGCCAAAGTAATTTTGAAGAAGACCAAAGCAGGAGGCATCACAATCCCATACTTTAGCCTCTACTACAAAGCTGTAATCATGAAGACAGCATGGTATTGGCACAAAAACAGACACATAGACCAATGGAATAGAATAGAAACCCCAGACTAGACCCACAAACGTATGGCCAACTCATCTTTGACAAAGCAGGAAAGAACATCCAATGGAAAAAAGACAGTCTCTTTAACAAACGGTGCTGGGAGAACTGGACAGCAACATGCAGAAGGTTGAAACTAGACCACTTTCTCACACCATTCACAAAAATAAACTCAAAATGGATAAAGGACCTAAATGTGAGACAGGAAACCATCAAAACCTTAGAGGAGAAAGCAGGAAAAGACCTCTCTGACCTCAGCCGTAGCAATCTCTTACTCGACACATCCCCAAAGGCAAGGGAATTAAAAGCAAAAATGAATTACTGGGACCTTATGAAGATAAAAAGCTTCTGCACAGCAAAGGAAACAACCAAAAAAACTAAAAGGCAACCAACGGAATGGGAAAAGATATTTGCAAATGACATATCGGACAAAGGGCTAGTATCCAAAATCTATAAAGAGCTCACCAAACTCCACACCCGAAAAACAAAGAACCCAGTTAAGACATGGGCAGAAAACATGCATAGACACTTCTCTAGAGAGGACATCCGGATGGCCAACAGGCACATGAAAGGATGTTCAGCATCGCTCCTTATCAGGGAAATACAAATCAAAACCACACTCAGATACCACCTCACACCAGTCAGAGTGGCCAAAATGAACAAATCAGGAGACTATAGATGCTGGAGAGGATGTGGAGAAATGGGAACCCTCTTGCACTGTTGGTGGGAATGCAGACTGGTGCAGCCACTCTGGAAAACAGTGTGGAAGTTCCTCAGAAAATTAAAAATAGACCTACCCTATGACCCAGCAATAGCACTACTAGGAATTTACCCAAGCGATACAGGAGTACTGATGCATAGGGGCACTTGTACCCCAATGTTTATAGCAGCACTCTCAACAATAGCCAAATTGTGGAAAGAACCTAAATGTCCACCAACTGATGAATGGATAAAGAAATTGTGGTTTATATACACAATGGAGTACTACAGGGCAATGAGAAAGAACGAAATATGGCCTTTTGTAGCAACGTGGATGGAACTGGAGAGTGTGATGCTAAGTGAAATAAGCCATACAGAGAAAGACAGATACCATATGGTTTCACTCTTATGTGGATCCTGAGGAACTTAACAGGAACCCATGGGGGAGTGTAAGGAAAAAAAAAGAGGTTAGAGTGGGAGAGAGCCAAAGTATAAGAGACTCTTAAAAACTGAGAACAAACTGAGGGTTGATGGGGGGTGGGAGGGAGGGGAGGGTGGGTGATGGGTATTGAGGAGGGCACCTTTTGGGATGAGCACTGGGTGTTGTATGGAAACCAATTTGACAATAAATTTCATATATTGAAAAAAATAATAAAAAGAAAAATAAAAAAAAATAAAATGGATGCAAGTGCCAGCTTTTGATGTGTGAATTTCCCGGCCAATGCAAATTTTTTGTCTTGTTTATATTTTTCAATTTCCAAAGGAAAGCTCATCTGTTACTTCAAAATGTACAACTATATTGATACTCCTCTTCTGACTGTAACTGAGCTGGTGGAGAAAGGGCATAGAATACCCACATTCCTGAATTCCTTGATGCATCGTGTATTCTGATTACTATATATAATACATTTCTTGTTACAGAAAGAGGATCCACTCTTTTTAGCCTAAGCAGAAAGGATTAAGAGGTGTAGCTATAGGTTAATCGTGAAAAATGAAAAGAAAAAAAGAGACCATAGGTTGAAACTCAGAATCAACTCTCATCCTCATGCTACAGAACTGTCTCACTAAGAGAATTTGCCTCTACCTTACAAAGAAGTTTTGTGTGATGACTCTTAACCTTGTTTTATGGCTCTCCAAAAGATATTGGGTAGAATTCAGAATGCCTGAGAAGTTGGTTGGGAAAAACAATTACATGTTTATTTTTTTAATGTTTGCAATTATAAAATAAGCAATATTAGCAGCACCTGTGACTCTGACAATTAAAATGCAGAAATATTTTATATCACTATAGTTGTTGCAAATTTCTGAAGATATTATTTACCTTTATGATTACTTCAAGATTTTGCTAAGTCTTAGGCCTATTTTTTTTTATCATGTTACTTATTTCTTTTTTAAAATTCATGTTAGTTAACATATAGTGCAGTATTGGCTTCAGGAGAATATAGTGATTCATCACTTACATATAACACCCAGTGCTCATCACAACAACTGACCTTTTTTTTTTCAACGTTTATTTATTTTTAGGACAGAGAGAGACAGAGCATGAACAGGGGAGGGGCAGAGAGAGAGGGAGACACAGAATGGGAAACAGGCTCCAGGCTCTGAGCCATCAGCGCAGAGCCTGATGCGGGGCTCGAACTCACGGACCGCGAGATCGTGACCTGGCTGAAGTCGGACGCTTAACCGACTGCGCCACCTAGGCGCCCCACAACTGACCTTTTTTAATGCTCATCACCCATTTAGCCCATTCTCCCAACCAATCTCCCTTCCAGCAACCCAGAACAAATGTTTGTTCTCTACGTTTGAGTCTCTTATAGTTTGCCCCCTCTCTGTTTTTATCTTAGTTTATTTTTCCTTCGCTTCCTTGATGTTCATCTATTTTGTTTCTTAAATTCCACATATGAGTGAAATCATATGATATTTGTCTTTCTCTGATTAACTTATTTCACTTAGCATAATACATTCTAGTTCCATACACATTGTTGCAAATGGCAAGATTTCATTCTTTTTGATCAGGGAGTAATATTCCATTGTGTATGTGTGTATGTTGTGTGCATTGTATGTATGTATGTGTGTGTGTATACACACACACACACACACACACAAATACACACACACACAACACACACGAACACACACCACATCTTTATCCATTCATCACTCAATGGTCCACAAATTGGCCATATTATTCACTGTATCTCTTTATTTCTAAATTAATCTGATATAGAGAAGATCATATGAAGCAGAATTGCATCAACTTTGAAATTCTGTGTTTGAGTCCCAGCTCCACAAGTTGTCTGGTGCCACTACTGGCCAGGCACTTAGCTTATCTAGATATGTAAACTTAAAAGAGGAGCCTTTACTTCCTGAGGCCATAGGGCACTAAGATAAGTGCCTAGAACAGATCACTGTAAAGATCTAACACTATGAAATTGTTTTGGTTTTCATTTGATAATCAGCAAAATCACGTTAATATATATTTTCTTATTTTCATATGTTCACAATGTAACCTTCCCTTATTACTACAAAGATTTTGTTGTCCATCATAGTCCTTCATCCATGAGTTCTAGTTAATTCCTATAATCAAGCAATAGCTTGAACCCAGCAATAGCTATTGTTCTCTTGCTGTTGTAAATAGTAAATGATTTTGTACTGTATCTCCTAAGATATCTCTGCAATTATGTGTTTAAACAGCTTTATGATTTTAGTTTAGTCAAATTTTCTTAGCTCTTTTTTTTCTCCAGCTGGTATTTTTCTCCCCCCTTCCTGATTCTTTCTTTTAAATTTTCTTCACTTTGAAAGTAAGTACGTATGTAAGTAAATAAAGAAGTTTTCTTCACTTTAAAGTGTTGACCAACATATATAAATTTACCATTTATAAATTATTGTGCTAAGTGTTCATTTTCTTATATTTACTTTAATAGTCATTCCAAATATAAAACCTAACATGTTAAAATTTAAAACATAATTTCTTCCTATAAACTTGCTGTTGCTATTAGTATAAAATCTACACTTTACCAGTCATCTAAACTCCCAATCTCAGTGAATAGGCTGCTACTTCTCTGCTTTGTCTCTTTATATACAAGTTATCACTGGACCTTGTTAACTATTTTCTCTGCTACATCTCTAATTCAAGCCCATTAACTGAAAAACCCCCACTACAAATGAATGTTCTAAATTACCTCAAATAAAAAGTGGTTTTTAATTTTAACTGTATTCTTCACTTATTTCACTTATTTACTGACTTCATGAAGACAAAATATATAGAGTGATGCACCTGTGAAATGTTTAAAACATTGTGTGCCCTGAAGTAAAAAATGACTGGTGTGTGTTTTTATTAGCACATGCTTATTCTTCATTGTTGGGCAAATCTTTGTTATGAGGTTCACTTTCTTCAAGTACAAAAATGGAGACAGTAATACTCAAACGGTTATTGTGAGGATGAAATGACAAAATTTTTACAAGTGCACAACAGACCTTCCATTTGTTTCCATAAGGAAAGGTACAATCTATTTTGTAGCTAAAACCCTGAAAATCGCTGGAACACAAATTATTATTTTTTTAAGTACAAATGATCTCCTCCAAGCTGGGTGTATTTCCAAATTGGATTCCAGGGATATGGGACTAAGGTGAGACATGGCAGCAGGAAGCCTCCAAACTAGTCCACTGTATACAGATCTTCAAACTATCACTTCCTGAATCTTGGTGATTGCTTTCAATTACCTCCTACTGTAAAGGTTGTGTGGCATGGAAATCACATGGCATACGGATGACTGAAACAGTCTAACAGCAGCCATGTATATTATTTATAACTATTTATCCAAGAGGTATCCCCTTGATAATTGTACCATAATTATTCTTCTCCCTTCTCTCTGGAATGTCAAAATGAATAAGCTGATAACTTCCAAATTCTCTGAAATTATGAAGCATTCTTCTAGTAGCATTCTTCACCTTGAATTTAAAGAGTACACACATATTTGAAAATAGCATTAATATTTTAGTAATTTAAAACCTTTCCCCCAATCCAAATTGATTATGAAAATGTACAATTAACAAACAAATGAAAAGGATTTAGGCAATCTCCGACTTTCTGACAGCTCATTCTAAATTGACCCCAAATTGTTGTTTTTTTAACATATATTTATCACTTTTAAATGTGTTAATTGTGTTGCAAGCACTGCAGCTGGGATTAATTTAGGGAGTTTGAATTGCCTCCTCTACAGCTGGTGAACACTGAAGCAAAACTGTGAAATAAGCTTTGCTAAAAGAATTAGATAGTTTGCAGTGTTAATTATTCAACCTTTCCTTCAGAATTCTTTCTAAGAAGTCTAGTCCTAAATTATAAAAGGAATTGTCTTTTTCTCATACTATGAACAGGAGTATGACATTTGGTTGTTTATGATGCTGGTTTTATGTGTATCCTTTTCCTAGCTTAAACTTGCAAGTTTTGGAAAAGACAATGCATTCCAATAACAAAGTGACACAACAGGAAACCAACTGTTACTTAAACTGATCAAGATAAAAAAAGAAGGGGTAGAGCATCTTTAATATGAGTTAATTAATTAATTACTTTTTCATGTTCTTTTATCTGTATTAGAGCTATTCTGGAAGTTATTACTTTTAAAGCCTCAATCCTTTTCCTTTTACTCTCCTAGGTCGGTCTATGGATATGTAAAAAGCATAAAATGTTCGCTCCCCAAGCATAGGTAAATGTGGTGAACAAGGTACATCAACTACCCCAATCTTTCTCTCTCTCTCTTCCCCTCCCCCATCATGAGAGAGAAAGAGATTTCTATGTATATAAGGAATTTCAGACAAGATAGGCATCTTTTCATGTGTCTGTTAGTCATCTGTATGTCTTCTTTGAAAAAATGTCTTCAATTCTTCTGCCCATTTCTTAACTGGATTATTTGTTTTCTTGGGTGATGAGTTTTATAAGTTTTTTATATATTTTAGATACTAAACTTTTATCAGATACATCATTTGCAGATACCTTCTCCCATTTCACAGGTGGCCTTTTGGTTTCGTTTATAGTTTCCTTCACTGGGCAGAAGCTTTTTATTTTGATGAAATACCAACAGTTTATTTTTGCTTTTATTTCCCTTGCCTCATGAGACATATCTAGTAAGTGGCTATGGCCAATGTCAAAGAGGTTATTGCCTGTGTTCACCTCTAAGATTTTGATGGTTTCTAGTTTCACATTTAGGTTTTTAATCCACTTTGAGTTATTTTTATGTATGGTAAGTAAGGTGTAGCATAGGGTACAGGGATGCCTGGGTGGCTCAGTCAGTTAAACATCCAACACTTGGTTTTGCCTCAGGTCATGATCTCATGGTTCAGTTTGTTAGTTCCAGTCCTTCATTGGGCTCTGCACTGATAGCATAGAGCCTGCTTGGGATTCTCTCTCTGCCCCTCACTGGCTCACATGCATGTTTGCTCTCTCAAAAATAAATAAATAAACATAAAAAAGCGGGGTACAATTCCATCCTTTTCCAAGTGGGTAGTTTTTCACTAAGTGGATGCAAATCCAAGTTTTCCCAGCAACTTTAAAAAAATTTTTTTAATGTTTATTTTTTGAGAGAGAGAGAAAGAGAGAGAGACAGACAGACAGAGCTTGAGTGGGGAGGGCAGAGAGAGAGGGAGGCACAGATGCAAAGCAGGCTCCAGGCTCTGGAGAGCAGAGAGCGGAGAGAGAGCAGAGAGCAGGCTCTCTCAGCAGAGAGCTGGACGCCAGGCTCGAACTCACGAACCGTGAGATCATGACCAGAGCCGAAGCTGGATGCTCAGCCGACTGAGCCACCCAGGCGCCCCAGTCCCAGCATCATTTATTAAAGGTGTATACTTTGTATATACTTTGTGCTTTGTCAAAAATTAATTGATCATATATGCATGGGTTTCTATTTATGTATGTATGTATGTATGTATGTATGTATGTATTTATTTATTTAGGTTTATTTATTTTGAGAGAGACAGAAACAGCAAGAGTGGGGTGGGGCAGAGAGAGAGGGAGAGAGAGGATCTCAAGCAGGCTCCATACTGCCAGCACAGAGTCGGAAGCGGGGCTTGAACTCACAAAACCATGAGATCATGACCTGAGCTGAAACTGAGTCAGACACTTAACCACTTGAGCCACCCAGGCTCCCCGCATGGGATTATTTCTAAAATCAGCGAGTGTGATTACTTCTAGCTTTGCTCTTCTTGCTCAAGGTTGCTTCAGCTATTCAGGGTATTTTTGGGCCCATATTCATATTGTTCTTAAAATTTATGTTAAAAGTGCCGTTGAAATGTTGATATGGATTGTACTGATAGATTATACTTATTGATATGATTGTACCGTATAGCTCTCTCTGGGTAATATGGTCATTTCAACAGTTTAATTTTTCCAACTCATGAACACAGAATATCTTTCCATTTATTTGTGTCCTCTTGAATTTCTTTCAGCAGTGTCTTACACCTTTCAGTGTACAGATCTTTCACTGCCTTGGTTAAATTGACTCCTAAGTGTTCTATTCTTTTTGATATAACTGTAAGTGAGACTGTTTTCTTAATTTCTGTTTCCAAAAACTTGTTAGTGTATCGAAACATAACTGGTTTTTACAGATTGATTTTTCTATCTGGCAACCTTATTGAATTTGTTTACTAGTTCTAACATTCTTTTGGTGAAATAGTTAGGATTTTCAATGCATAAAATTATGTTATCTATAGTTTTACTTCTTTCTTTCAGATATGGATACCTTTTATTTATTTTTTTCTCACCTAATTACTCTGAATGGAACTTTCAGCTTTTTACCATTGAGTGTGTTAGCTATAGGCTTGTTATATATGGCCTTTTTTACATTGACATACATTCAATGGAATGGGAAACCTGAGCTGGGAGGATGAGTCTGCATAACATTTGGCTTTGAAACCTCGTGTGGCTTAAATTCTTGAGTTTTTACAACCAGCACATCTTAGCTCTGGGTACTTTAAAAATCAGTGGGTTTGGCTTGGGGAGAACCCAAGGGTGATGAGAAACTGAGTCCACCCCCCGCCCCCCGCCTTATAGAGACAGCATAACAAATAACCCTGCTGAGATACAGCATATAAGCAACAAAAGCAACACTTTGAAAAGTGCCTCGGGTATATGTGAAGGAGATTTATTTCCTAATAAGAATGCATGTTGGAGGGACAGGATCTATAGGAAAGTTCTCCAAGAACAAAAGAGTTGGCAGATGCAATTTCTCTCTTTCCCTTTCCTGACCCCAGACCACATACACAGACACCTGCAGGAACCTGCAGAAACACTCTCCACCTAACTTACTAGTACAACGCCCTACCCCTGTGCTCTCCTCTGGACCTACCCCATCCAACCCACCCCACTCAGCAAGAGTCCTTCCAAAGTGGCTCCTTCCATGTCTCATCCTACCAGCAAGCCCCAGCAGGGACTGACACCGCTCCAATGTGACTCCTGCCCTAAGGACAGGGGAAAATAATCACACAGACTAGTACATTCATGGTCCCAGTAACCAAACCTTGGCAGGGCAGACAGAGTACCCTACAGATCAGTGCATCTGCAGCCTCTGCAGGCATCTGTACTGACTGATGGTCCTGTTAACCAACAAAACCCTCTCTGGGCAATGCAGGGAGAACGCCCTGTGGTTTGGTGTGACCACAATCCTGGCAAACTGGCTGAAGTAGGGCATCTGGTCTGGCTGCTGACAAGGCCTAACTACAAGCCTACGAAGACCCCAGACTGGCCTGTTAAAACACAGGGACTAAACCCGGGCCACAACAAGCAAAGTGAGCCAATGAAGCCGACTGAAGGAAAATCAGGCTCAGTCACAATCGTAGGGCACACGCAACCCACATAGGAGACAACCTGTAACACCTGGTCCTGGTGAACAGGGGATATTGCACTACAGGCACCACAGGACCTCTTCTTCCTAAGGCCACCACTTTCAAGATCAGGAGATGTAAGTGACTTGCCTAAAAATACAAACAAACACAGAGATTTAGACAAAATGAGAAGACAGAGGAATATGTTTCAAATGAAAGAAGAGGCCAAAACCACAGTAAAAGAGTTAAATGAAACAAAGATAAGCAATAAGTTAGCAATAAAATGCTAATAATTCAAAGTAATGGTCATAAAGACACTGGACTCAAGAAAAGAGGGATAATCTAATCGAGACCCTCAACAAAGAGATAGAAAATATAAAGAACCAATCAGAGATAAAGAACTCAATATCTGAAGTTAAAAGTTCAGAAGGAATCAATAGTAGATTAGAGGAGACAAAAGAACACATCAGTATGCTGGAAGACAGAGTAATGGAAACAACCAGCCTTAACAGCAAAATGAAAAAAAATAAAAAATGAGAACAAGTTAAGGGAACTCAATGATATCATCAAGCATAATAATATGTGCATTATAGGAATCCCAGAAGAGGAAGAGAGAGTAAAGGAGGCAGAACATTTTTTTAAAGAAATAATAGCTGAAATCTTCCCTTATCTGAAGAAGGTAACAGATATCCAGATCTAGGACGCACAGAGAGCCTCCAACAAAATCATCCCAAGGAGGTCCACACCAAGACACCTAGTAATTAAAATAGCAAAAAGCAGTGATAAAGAGACAATTTGAAAAGCAACAAGAGAAAATAAAATTTACAGATAAGTGAAACACAATAAGGCTACCACCTGAGTTTTCAACAGTAACTTTGGAGGCCAGGAGGGAGTAGTATGATATATTCGAAATGCAGAAAGAAAGAAAGAAAGAAAGAAGAAAGAAAGAAAGAAAGAAAGAGAGAGAGGGAGAGGGAGGGAGGGAGGGAGGGAGGAAGGAGGGAAGGAAGGAAGGAAGGAAGGAAGGAAGGAAGGAAGGAAGGAAGGAAGGAAGGAAAGAAGAAAGAAAAAGAAAGAAAGAAAGAAAGAAAGAAAGAAAGAAAGAAAGAAAGAAAGAAAGAAAGAAAGGAAGAAAGAAAGAAAGAAAGAAACTGTAGCCAAGGATACTTTATACAGCAAGACTATTATTTAGAACAGAAGAAGAGATAAAGAGTTTCCCAGACAAACAAAAGTGAAAGGGGTTCATCACCACAAAACCAGCCTTAAAAGAAAGGGTAAAAGAATTTCTCTGGGCCTTTCTTTATGAGAAGAAAAAAAAATTCAAGGTAAATACAAACATAATGAAAGTAGATTAATCACTTGTAAACCTGTATAGAGGTTAAAGCAAAAAAAAAAAAAAAGGCAGTAAAATCAATTATATCCATAAAACTCAGTCAAGGGATTCACAAAATCAAAGGATATAAAGTATGGCACCATATACAAAACACATGGGGTAAAAAGAAAAATTTAATGTTTTTTTAATGGGTTCAAACTTAAGCAACCAACAACTTAATATACAATGTGATATGCATAATATGCTATATATGAGCCTAATGATAACCACAAATCTAAAACCTGTAATAGATCCACAAAAAATAAGGATGGAATCCAAGATTATCACTAAAGAAAGTCATAAAACCACAAAGGAAGAGAGCAAGAAAATGAAGGAACTGAGAAGAAACAAGTAACAAAATGGAAATAGCTACATACATATCAATAATCACTTTGATGGTAAACAGGCTAAATGCTCAAATCAAAAGACAAAGGGTGAGTGAATGGATAAAATAGCAGACCCATTTATATGTTGCCTGTAAATGACTCACTCTAGACAGAAAGAAACATGCAGATTGAAAATGAAGGGATGGAAAAGTATTTACCAGTCAAATGGAAGCAATAAGACAACTGGGGTAGCAACACTTATATCAGACAAAATAGACTTTAAAACAAAGGCTGTTAACAAGAGACAAAGAAGGACTACATAATGATAAAGGGATCAATCTAATAAGAGGACATAACAATTGTAAATATTTATGCACCCAACATGAAGGTACCTAAACACACGAAGCAACTATTAACAGACATGAATGAAGAAGGTGACAGTATTGCACTAATAGTAGGGGATATTAACACCTCATTTACATCAAGGATAGATCATCCAGACAGAAACCCTAAAAGGAAACATTGGTTTTGAACGACACATTGAATCAGATGAACCTCACAAATACATTCAAAACATTCTATCCAAAAACAGCAGAACACACATTCTTTTCAAGGGCACATGGAACATTCTTAGAATAGATCACACGTTAGGCCACAAGTCTCAATAAATTCAAAAAGGTTAAAATCATATCATGCATCTTTTCCAACCACAATGGTATGAAACTCGAAATCAATCACAAGAAAAAATTTGGAAGCAACACAGATATGTAGAGTCTAACTAACACACTACTAAGTGATGAATGGGTCAATGAGGAAATCAAAATCAATATATGGAGAAAAATGAAAATGAAAACACAACAGACCAAAATCTTGGGAATATATCAAAGTTATTCTAAGACGAAGATTAAAGAATGCAGGCCTACTGAAAGAAGCAAGAAAAACCTCTAATAACAACCTAAATATACAATTAAAGGAGCTAGAGAAAGAAGAACAAATCCCAGAAGCCAGTACAAGAAAGGAAATAATAAAGATTAGAGCTGAATTAAATGAAAAAGAGACTAAAAAGCAAACCAACCAACAAACAATGAAACAGATCAATGAAACCAGGAGTTACTTGTTTGAAAACATCAACCAAATTGATAAACCTTTAGCTAGACTCATCAAAAAAAAAAAAAAAGATGGGATTAAAATAAATAAAATTAAAGATAAAAGAGGAGAGATAATAACAAACACCACAGAAATATGAAGGACTGTAAGATAATATTTAAAAACATATGCCAACAAATTTAACAACCTAGAAGAAATGGATAAATTGCTAGAAACATAGAAACTTCCAAAACTGAATCAGGAAGAAGTAGAAAATTTCAGCAGACCAATTACTAGCAAAGAAATTGAATATTAATTCATGAATCAAATTAATATTTGATTATTAAATCAAAAAAAATTTCTAATGAACAAAAGTTCAGGCCCAGATAGCTTTACAGGTGAATTCTACCAAACATTTAAAGAAGAGTTAATGCATAGTTTTCTCAATCTATTTGAAAAAAAATAGAAGAGGAAGGAAAGCTTCCAAATTCATTCTAAAGGCCAACATTACCCTGATCCCAATACCAGGAAAAACACTACAGAAATAGAGAACTACCAGCTGTATCTCTGATGAACACAGATATAAAAATCTTCAACGAACTACTAGCAAACCACATCCAAGAATACATTAAAAAAAATCATTCACCACGATTAAGTGGGATTTTTTCCAGGGAAGCAAAGTAATCCAATATTCACAGATCAATCAACCTGATATATTACATAACAAGATGAAGGATAAAAACCATATGATCATTTCAATGGATACAAAGAAAAAGGCATTTGACAAGGTACAACATCCATTCATGATAAAAACTCTGAACAAAGTAGGTTTAGAGGGAATATACCTCAACATAATAAAGGCCATAAATGAAAACCCCCAGATAACATCATACTCATTGGTGAAAAACTGAGAGCTTTTCCTCTAAGATCAGGAACAAGACAAGGATGTCCACTCTCACCATGTTTATTTAATACAGTATGGAAGCCCTACCTGCTGCAATCAGACAAAAAGAGAAATAAAGGTATCTTGGTAAGGAAGAAGTCAACACTTCTATTTGTAGATGATATACTATATACAGAAAACCCTAAATGTTCCACCAAAAAAACTACTAGAACTGATAAATGCATTTAGTAAGGTCACAGGATACCAAAGCAATATACAGAAATCCATTGCATTTCTATACACTAATAATAAGCAGTAGAAAGAGAAATTACAATTGCACCAAAAATAAACTTAACCAAAGAGTTGAAAGAGTTGTACTCTAAAAACTGTAAAGCACTGATGAAAGAAACTGAAGATAAGACACATGGAAAGATACTCCATGGTTATAAATTGAAAGAACCAATATTGTTAAAATATGCATACTACCCAAAGCAATCTACAGATTTAATGTAATCCCTATCAAAATACCAATAGCATTTTTCATAGAATAGAACAAGCAATCCTAAAATTTGTATGGAACCACAAAACACCCCAAATTGCCAAAACAATCTTGAATAATAACAAAACTGGAGGTATCACAATCCCAGATTTCAAAATATACTGCAAAGCTATAGTAATCAAAACAGTATGGTACTTACACAAAAAATAGACACATAGATCAATAAAACAGATTAGAGAATCCAGAAGTAAACCCACAGTTTTATGGTCAATAATCTATGACAAAGGAGGAAAGTATATACATTGGGGTAAAAACAGCCTCTTCAATAAATGATATTGGGAAAACTGGACAGCTAGATGTAAAAGGATAAAAATGGACTACTTTTTTTCCCACCATATTCAAAAAGAAATTTAACATGGATTAAAGTCCTAAATGTGAGACTTGAAATCATAAAATTCATGGAAGAAAATAGGCAGTGATTTCTTTGATATTTCTTTGATAGATGCATTTTTCTAGATATGTCCCCTCTGGCAAGGGAAACAAAAGCAAAATTAAACTATTGAGACTATACCAAAATAAAAAGCCTTTGCACAACAAAAGAAACCATCAACAAATGACAAGGTAACCTACTGAATGGGAGAAGATATATGTAAATGAGATATCTGGTAAGGAGTTAATATCCAAAATATATAAATAATTCATACAACTCAACACCAAAATAAGAAAGAAAGAAAAAAAGAAAAACACAAAGAATCCAATTAAAGAATGGCCATAGGACCTGAATAGATAACTTTCTAAATACATACAGATAACCAGCAGACACATAAAGATACTCAACATCACTAATCATCAGGGAAATACAACTAAAACCACACTGAGGTATCACCTCACACCCATCAGAATGGCTAAAAAACACAAGAAATAATAAGTGTTGGTTAGGAGGTGGAGAAAAGGGAATCCTAGTAGACTGCTGGTGGGAATACAAATCATTGCAACTCCTGTGGAAGAGTATGAAGATTCATCAAAAAATTAAAAATAGAATTACCATATGATCCAGTAGTTCCACTACTGTGTATTTACCCAAAGAAAACAAAAACACTAATTTGAAAAGATATATGCATCCCTGTGTTTATTGCATCACTATGTACAGTAGCCAAGATGTGGATGCAACCCAAGTGTCCATTAATAGATGAATAAAGAAGATGCGATTACACACACACACACACACACACACACACACACACTATGGAATATTACTCAGCCATAAAAATGGAATAAAATCTTGCCATTTGCAAAAACACAGATGGACTTGGGAGGGTTTAGTGCTAAATGAAATAAGTTAGAGAAAGAGAAATATGTGTATCATTTCTCTCATATGTGTAATTTAAGAAACAAAACAAAGAAAAAAATATCCAACTCTTAAATATAAAGAATTGATGGTTGCCAAAGGAGAGGGAGTGTGGAGGATGGGTGAAATAAATAAAAGGGTAAGATAAAAAGTGCCCATTATCTTGATGGACACTGAGAAATGTATAGAATTTTTGAATGATTATATTGTACACCTGAAAACAATATAACACTGTTTATTAATTATACTTGAAAAAAATTATTTAAATAAGATGTAATTGATGAAAGAGGTAACTGACTTGATAAGCCACATTTCATTATATGCCTTCAACTTCTTTTTCTTACACATCTACTCTCCTACCAAATAAGGATCCTTAGGATGATACAAAGGATATTGGTAACTTGTTGGCCAAAAAATTATAAGAATCCAATTGTTGATGGTGGGTAAAAACTCTGGCACGCTAAGTCATTTCCAACATGGTAAAAGACAATATTCACCTTTCAATTCCTGTCCCTAAGAAAGAATAACAGCTCTTGGTTGGCTGATTTAAATTTTGGAGAGAGCACATAATACATTTGAAAATTCTAATTTTACCAATTTATGATATAATTCTCATGGTACTTTTGATTGGGGTTCAGAATACGAGAATATTGTGTATTAGATTTTAACTGCAGTATAAGTGGCCCTGCCCGCTTTCCCATATGGCCTATTATGTTTCAGGGTGCTGATAGCATTCATAGTAGGTTGAGTCACTGTGGCGTCCTCCACAAGCCCCAAGAAAGGAAGCACTGTGTAGACTCATGGCTCTATAATAACTCCATACTTTCTTTTTTTTTTTTTTTTAATTTTTTTTTTTTTCTCAACGTTTTTTATTTTTGGGACAGAGAGAGACAGAGCATGAACGGGGGAGGGGCAGAGAGAGAGGGAGACACAGAATCGGAAACAGGCTCCAGGCTCCGAGCCATCAGCCCAGAGCCTGACGCGGGGCTCGAACTCCCGGACCGCGAGATCGTGACCTGGCTGAAGTCGGACGCTTAACCGACTGCGCCACCCAGGCGCCCCATAACTCCATACTTTCTATAGCAAAGAACTGCTCTTATTCCAAAGACAGCTCCTGATATAATAATGTGCTTTAGTAGAAACTACATGCCTGATCATAGATACCAAGTGGTATATTACCATAGCATCCTAGCATATACAATTTATTAAGAGATCTAAGGATATTATGCATAGTGGTAGTTCATATGATTTAAATGGTACATTCAGAAGAAAGCTCAAACAGGTTTACAGGTCACAAATGAGTTAGATGAATACATGTCCTAGATTGCTATGTCACACATAACTGCAGCACCGACTTCTCTCCCTCAGCTAACACCTATGGCCTTGAGCGGGAAGTGGTGTTTCTATATGACCAAGTGATGGATAAGAAAAAAAAATTACACCTGATTCAACCAGGATGTAGAAAAAACTCAAATACAATATAAACTGGAAAAGACTAACTGTATTATAAATACTAGCATAAAAACACTTAATTGGGTGGAAAAGGAAAGAAGTAACCTCAGTAAAGTTGGAAAACTGTTTTGGCCATCTTCGTCTAAGATGAAACACACAAAGTGCTATATATAAATACTGTACTCTAGTTAGTAAATTTGCTTTTCACAAAGGCATAGCTTAGTAATTCTGAAATACTTTATGTGTATTCTAGGATTGTGTACACAAGTAAATAAAATATGCCTAATAAGATGCGATTTCTCACTCTTAGAGAAAGGAGTTACAAATAGAAAAGAGGGACAGACTAGAATAACTCTGTGGTGTTGGATTAGAGTTGGAGTTACCAGTATGAATTCATAGTTCTGCACACAAATACACACAGGCAAATAAGAAGGTGTAGAAATCTCTCTTTCCTCTGTATATGTGTAACAATAAATACATTAGGGGCTTGCAAGCAAACTTTTAATTACTAAATGGAGAAAAATTATGGAAATATAAAATTGCAGCAATTCCTAGGGTCAGTGTGGTAATGAATGAAGGGGTTGGATCCTAGATCAAATCAGGTGAAATCCAGCCTAAGGTAAATCCAACTTCCTATATTTCTATTCTAACATTAGTAGTGCTTTTAAATCTCAGACATGTTGGCACTAAAGGAGGGGAAAAGACTGAAATACAGAGGGTATTAGCAGCAGCTTGGTTGCTCCGGAGCTATTTAAATCTGATAAATTTAGTAAAAGTAGGTCCACCCAGAACAGTTAACTTTACCATAGTTCATTACAGTTGAAATTTGTGACGATTGATAAATTGTTTCCCATTTGCATCATCATTTGGAACTTTACTACCTTTCAGTAGTTCATGAGGAGAAGTGAATCCTTTGTGGGCAGGTTGTTATTCCAATATATGATAATTTATAACATCTGGTATTAGGTGATTATTTTAAAGCCACCTAGAGTATATCAGTATATCATACACTTTTCCAGGCTGCATTAAGTTATCACTGACATTGTTGCTTCATGTAAAGAACAGGATAATGGATTTAAAAACAGAATTGCATAGCTAATTGTCCCTGTTAAAGTCTTTCTCTTTTTCCATTTATTTTCCCTATTCTTTATATTTTATTATGACATATCAATATGTTTTTGTTGTAATGGTTGTTAAAGACTATTAGCTCTGGGGTCAAATAGATGTGGGTTTGAATCCAAGTTTTCCCACTTATTCAATGTCCTAAATTATGCTAAATTTCTTCTAGTCTAGTGATCAATGTGAAAAGAGAAATGATATTACATTCTTTTTATAATTGCATTCAAAAAGAGCTAATATTTCATGAAATTCACTGTATGCCAAATATTTTGATAATGATTTCAATATACACTTTCCCAAATAGTCTTCAAAATACCTCTAAACTAAGTACTCTTTTCATCCACCAAGCAGAAGATCTAATTATTAGAAATTGAGGTAACTTACTCAATGTCACAAGTCTTAAAACTGTAATGGAGTACAGCTCTGACTGCTCATCGAGGTCAATAATGTATTTCCAACTTTATTAATTCATTCATACATTCATTTACTCATTCAAAAAGAATATTATGTGTCAGAATCTGTGCTATATGCCTTTTAAAGACACATGTAACTTGGTTTTGTAAGGTTATTAACCCTAATAGTAATAAAATATGTAAATATGAAAAAATGCCATAGTAAATTTCTGTAAATGAAGACACACAAATAAAAACTATAAACAGATATCCTCTTCCTCATTCTGCAAATTTCAAATAATCCAGTAGTTAAAGTCACACTATTTTTTGTTTTTCAGTTTCAATGAAAAGCATTACATCAGTCTGCGAAAAAAATAAAATAACAAGCTCAGGATGTGTTTAAAGAAGGACACATATATTTGTTGTAATCCCACTTTCATGCTTCAAAGGTCACAAATTCAATTTTAGAAATTAGGTGATGGTTAAAAAGAAAGTTAATAATTGTCACTGTCATAAACGGAGAGAAATCTAGATGACATTCTTTGTAATTTTTGGAGCAAATTCTAATACTGTGTATTCTCATGATCACCAAAAAGTTATCATTTCACTCATTCTTTTATACATGAGAAAATATATTACTATAATATATCCTCTGTCATTTGGCTATTGACTAAGTCATGAATTTTATGCATTTATAATAAAATGGAGAAATTACTCGCACAAAGACAAGGTCAGCAAATTGTTCTATTGAGGGATACTGATCCACAAGGAAAATATATCTATCAAAGAACACACACACACACACACACACACACACACACACAGAACACACAAAATAAGAAATTTAAGGAATTATTTTATAATAAGCTCAATGAACAAATGAGGAAAACATTGAAGAGAGAAAAAATATGTTTACCTTGAATAAAGAATATTTAACATGGACCTTTAACCTTTTACTATTAATAGTTAAAGAAAATAATATGAATTATGGGAAAAGAAAGAAAGAAAGAAATGTAGATTACAAAAAAAAGAAACAGAAGGTAGAAATAGGTAAAAACAAATAGGGCACAGAAAGAAAATAAACAAGAAAATGACAGTTAAAAATACAAGAAACGAGGGGCGCCTGGGTGGCTCAGTCGGTTAAGGGGCCGACTTCGGCTCAGGTCATGATCTCACGGTCCGTGAGTTCGAGCCCCAGGTCGGGCTCTGTGCTGACAGCTCAGAGCCTGGAGCCTGTTTTCGGATTCTGTGTCTCCCTCTCTCTGACCCTCCCTCGTTCATGCTCTGTCTGTCTCTCTCTCTCAAAAATAAATAAACGTTAAAAAATTTAAAAAAATACAAGAAATGATTGTAAATATAGATTAAAACTAGATATGGGGAGAAAAATTAAATGAAGGAAATGGTTCCCCGTGTCTTCAATAAATTTATAGTATTAGTACTTTATTCATAAAACTTCAAGGAAGCTTCCAAATGTAATTACTTCATATCACTTCCCTTTATGAAACTGAATATTTGAGTAGTTATTATACAGTTCTTCAAGTATTTTTATCTAAAAAAAATTGTAAATATAATCTCAATGTCTCACCCACAGCATCTGATATTTTATACATTTATATAACTACACTGAAATGATAAATTGAGTGATTACAGAGTTGAGTAGATCCTAATGCTTTCTATAGTAGAAGCAATACAAAATGAATACAAAGTTTTATATTAAGGCTACTAGGAAGTTGCTTGGCATAGATGAGTCAAAATCTAATTCATTGTCGCCTTACCGTTGGGTAGTGGGAGACTGCCCACAGACTATCTACAAACCCTGGATGGTATATGGAGTCAATGTAGCCACAGCCTACTGTCTGGCTAAGAGCTTGTTACTGAGATAAAACAGCCTGGTAATCCTTGCTAGAAGTAGCATTGCTGTTTGGGGTCGGATGCCAACCCCAACTATGGTTGGGGTCAACTAGGACACCCTGGAACCAGAGGCAGATGCCTACAAACAGGCTTACTACAATGGACCACCAAGAATTTATACGGTAAATATCCAAAGGGTAAAAGCAGTCAGGGGTAGACAAGGGACTAAAACAGAAACTAGAAATTTTATTGACCTAGAAATGCAAGCCATTCTAAAAAGACTTGTTCAAAAAGATAATAAAAATGGGATAGATAATTGGGACATGGGGGCTGACTGCACTGTCCCAAGGAAAGGCTGATATAGCTGTCTAAATGCAAATCACATTTGCTGGAAGTTAGACTGAGAAACTTTGGAGACTACAACCTGTAAGTTAGGCCATCGTGCCCCTTCTCCACTGCTGCCTTGTCCTGTGGCCACCTTGAAAGTCAGTACTATGAGCTGTCAGACAAAAACAGAAACTAAAAATTATGGCTTCAGGTAGCTAAAACAGGAAAAAGAAAAGTAAAGAGATAGACTGTTTTAAAAAAACAAATACAAGGAAGAAAATAAAAGGTAAGTAATAAATTAAATTACAGTAAACCTTGGATTGCGAGTAACTTGTTATGCTAGTGTTCTGCAAGATGAGCAAATATTTCTAATAAATTTTAACTTGATAAACAAGTGATGACTTGTGATACGAGTAGTACCTGACGTCCAATGTCAAAGGATCACAACTGAGCCAATGTTTCTTTAAATTCGCTTTGATATACAAGTGCTTTGGATTACAAGCATGAATTATGGTCACAAACCAAGATTGTACTGTATCTATAAGTAATATACAATATTGTATATGTGATATATCATATGTTGTATATGTATAACTAAATCAAAACAAACATCTATAATTTGACCCAAATGGAAATCAAATATTTGCAAAAAGATTTCATATAACAAAAAAATAAAAAGGGCGCTGAATGGCTTTGTGTCTCTACAACATAGGTTCTAGATTAACACCTTGTAAAATGAACCAACTGACATAGCTCATGTACTTAATAAATACTGGTGCCCAAATTATAGCTATACCTGGGTATCCCATTAAATTCAAACATAGTACTTGGGGCGCCTGGGTGGTTCAGTTGGTTAAGTGTCTTGACTCTTGATTTTGGTTAAGGTCATGATCTCAGGGATCATGAGATCAAGCCCCATGTTGGGCTCTGTGCTGACAGCAAGGAGCCTACTTGGGATTCTCTCTCCTTCTCTCTCTGACCCTACCCTGCTTGTACTCATGCTCTCTCTCTCTCAAAATAAATAAATAAACATTAAAAAGATTAAATTTAAACACAGTACCTCCTATAATCCTATGAAAGTAATGAACATAATAGAGAAAAAAATAGAGCTGAGTGTCTTCAAACACAGCCTTCCATAAATTTTCCATTGTCATAGTATCCACTGCCCTATAATATCCCAGAGTTGGCACAGACACTCAAATACATTGAGTAGTAAATTCAAATTAAAGTTTTTGACATTTACAAACTGGCTTGATAAAATGGGGCCCTATGGACCTCCGGTTAAAATGTGAATATGTGCCAGTTTAAGTTAAAATAGGGTCTTCGAGTATTGAAACTTATTATAAAAGACCTAGTTAATAAGGAGGTGATTAAGCTCATTGCTCCCCATTTTACAACCAAATTTTCCTGTTCTTAAACATGGAGGGAATACATTTCTCCTCATGGCAGATTACTACAACCTTAATAATGAGGTCCAATAAGTCAATTACACCCAATATCCAATATTATTAAATTATTTATTCCATCCAAATGATAACTGATAAATGTTTTGCTATTATAGGTAGGTCTAATATATTCTTTTCAGGATCTGTTTCAACAGCCTTTTAGTTGCAGTTTTCCTTCACTGTCAAAGGATCAAAGCACATCTTTTATAAGCTACCTAGAGGGTACCTCAATGCACAGTCTTTGAAGACAAAATATGAACTGTATCCACCTTTCTCTAGGGGTACAGGTGTATGACATGAAATTGATGGCAACTTCCTCCAAAATTTGTTTGACACATTCATTAAGGACATACAAGTCCAATATGGTACAGTCCTTTTTGTGTTCTGGTGACAACATAATCCTCTTTAACATATTTTACTTAATTTCACTGATGTTGTTACTTATAAATCGGTCTACCTTAAGTGGGGGCCCTTCCAACAAAAGGCTGCAGAATATGGAAAAATTAAAATCAACAGACACTCTTCTTAGTGTCCTCAGAGACTTCTTCACTGTAGAGGTTTTGACAACCTCCTCTCATGCATGTTGGAGTCTCTGGACACACCTATGATGGCCATAAGTTGCCCAAGGGCTTCTGATGCAAGAAACTGCCTCACTCAACCCTCTGCTATACACGATTAAAGTAAAACTTGCTGGCTGCATACTAGAGTCTCTTGGAAACAATGGCCCTCACAGACCTTTTAAGTGTGACCCTCCATATCCAGCTGTCCATTATACTTTGGATCTTAGAAGCGATATTCCACAAGCTAAGCATGGCCATCGAGATATCCTTAATACAGAATGGAGTTAAATCTAGGCCCTCTGGCACATTCCACTTGCAGGAGGAGGTGGGTAGCCTTGTGTCCTCAGTCTTTTGCCAAACGCCATTGTGCTATTGAAGATCACCCCTCTTCAGAGCCTTTGGTACCTGAGTCCCTTGAGATTAACTGAGTAAACAGCAATGGGAGCTCATAGTCTGTACTGCTGAAAATGACACCATCATTAATAGTGGAGTTCAACTGAATGTTGCTGCTTTCTGTCCCTTATCCACGATGTCCCTGGTAAAGGAAGAAACCCAACTGGCCCAACTTCAGGCAGTCATCTTAGCACTGGATGCTCTAGCCAAGAAATGGTTGTATCTTCATGTGGCTTCTCAACTACTGGTTCATTAACTAAGATTTTTTTCCTTCAGGGTGAAGAACTCAGAAATCGCTCGCCTTGCAGATAATGATGGTCTCCTCAAACATCTCTTTCTTAAACACCAAACAAACGCACCCATAAATGGATCTCTCTCTTGCCCCAGGCCTTAATATCTCTTAATTTAAGGCCCCTTTTTGGACTCACACCTCACACCAATGTAAAAAATCTTCCCATAGCTCTTTTCTACCTAGATTTACAAAGAATATGTCTGTCATTTATGTAATATGAAGATTCCCTTCATATGAGTTACTTTATAATGTCTATCCTTATTTTATAAATTTGCCATAATTCCTACAACCCACAAGGGATGGAGACCAGATAAGGTATATATTCTACTGGGATTCCTTACCATAGATGGCCTCACAGGCTAGGCAGCTGTCTATGTGTTATGGGACCCCAAACTTCTACCACCGAAAAAAACCTCTCTCAATATTTAGGTTATAAGAGGTAAATAATTAATTCAGGCTCCCTCTCTAATCCCTTTCCAGAAATTAAAATTAGTACCATAGGGCTATTCCCACAGACACTGTGGGCTAACAAAAAGGGAGACAGAAAACTCAGTAAACAAAAAAATCACACTGAGAGATAATAAAATCAATACTATGCCTCCTAATGATGAAAACAGACAATGCCTCCTCGGTGATAATACGTGATGAATGAATACCAACACTGAACAAGTCCTGAGACTTAACACAACAGTGGTTTATTGTCCCTTCCCTTTCAATCACCTTCCATTCTCTGGCTTGTTCTGTCTTCTTCTTGCCCTTCTTTCCCTCCCCTTAGTCATCACTTCTGGGGAGTAAAAAACTTGAGTTAGTGCCAGAAAAACAAACAAAAAATGGTAACCGTAAGGAAAATATCTATCAAATATATACAAGAGGGAATAAGAGGGGAAATGAAGTATGTCCTTACAAAAAATTAATAAAACACAAAGGAAAACAATAGAATAACACAATAAAACACAAAGAGAAAAGGAGGGACAAAGGCTATAAGACATATAGGAAACAATCATGAAAATGGCAATAAGAAGCCCTTCCATCCTGATAATTTAAATGCAAATGGATTAAACTCCTCAATTAAAAGACAAAGCTTGACTGAATAGAATAAAAAAGAAAGAAAGAAAGAAAGAAAGAAAGAAAGAAAGAAAGAAAGAAAGAAAGAAAGAAAAAAAAAAAAAAAAAGAAAAACCAAGCAGGATCCAATTATATGCTGTCTACCAGATATTCACTTCAGACTTATGGACACTGTTTTGGTCAGGTTGGGCCACTATAACAAAATACAATCAACTGGGTGCCTAAACAACAGATATTCACTTCCACAGTTCTGAAGTCTGGGGAGTCCAACAGCAAAGTATCAACAGATTCTGTTCCTGGTGAGAATCTTCTTCCTGCCTTGCAGACAGTCAACTTCTTGCTATGTCCTCACATGGCTTTTCCAAGGTGCTTGTGTAGGGAGAGAGAGAGAGAAAGGGGAGAGAAGAGAGAGACAGGGACAGAGAAGGAAAGAGAAAACAAGCACTCTGATGTCTCCTCTTACAAGGGCACTAATCCCATCATGAAAGTTCCATTTCGTGACCTCATGTAAACATAGTTACTTCTCAAAGGCCACATTAACAAATACTTTCATATTGAGAGTTAGGGTTCCAACATACGAATTTTGGCAGGGAAGATGGGAATATTCAGTTCCTAGAAGATTCATATAAGCTAAAAGTGAAAGCATGCAAAAAGTATTCCATACAAATGATAACCGAAAGAGATCAGTGGTGGCTATACTAATATCAATCAAAATAAACTTAAAATTTTTTTAACATTTATTCGTTTTTGAGAGACAGAGACAGATCAATCAAAATAGACTTTCAGTCAGAGTGTTAACAAAAGACAAAAAAGGATATTATTTACAGAAAGTATTGTACATACTCCCTCACACATAAATTAACATCTCTAATTTTTTTAGTTTAAGTCAAAGAAGTTGAAGAGTATTTAATTTTCAGTTTATTTCAAATATTACATTTTAAAATAAAAGAGTGCCATCATTGTTTAAAATGAATCCAATGGAATCAGTATATCATAACAATTGGATACTATTATCCATTTGGAAATAGTGGCATGGAAAGGATTTTCTTTAACACTGGAAATTTTACAATATTCCATTTCTCCTTGAGCTAGTCTTTTCATTATAACAACCCAGGAAATTTTATAATAATGTAAGGTATTTTTTTCTTAAAAATTCTTATTGAGGGGCGCCTGGGTGGCGCAGTCGGTTAAGCGTCCGACTTCAGCCAGGTCACGATCTCACAGTCCGTGAGTTCGAGCCCCGCGTCGGGCTCTGGGCTGATGGCTCAGAGCCTGGAGCCTGTTTCCGATTCTGTGTCTCCCTCTCTCTCTGCCCCTCCCTCGTTCATGCTCTGTCTCTCTCTGTCCCAAAAATAAATAAAAAAACATTGAAAAAAAATTAAAAAAAATTCTTATTGATTTTTTTTTCATTTTTATCTGTAACAAAATAGGTACCTACATAAAAATTTAAAACTTTTAGAATGTTGATTCATTTTCTGAGAAAGAGAGAGAGTGCAACTGGGGGAGGGGCAGAGAGAGAGGGAAACAGAGAATCCGAAGCAGGTTCTAGACTCTGAGCTGTCAGTACAAAGCTGATGCGGGGCTTGAACCCATGAATCATGAGACGATAACCTGAGCCATAGTTGGATGCCTAACCAACTGAGCCACCCAGGTGCCCCAAAACTTGTTTTTAAAAAATAAAATCTGTTTTTCTGAAAACAATTAGCTGCTATGAAGGACACATATATACAACTTGGAATTTTTCACAGAATTAACATATAATTAAAAGAACAAAGTAAACAAAGAAATAAGACTTATTGGCAATAGCATTTTAATAAATAAAAAATAATAGTTATACTGTATTAAGTAATACTATTTCCTGCAAGGCACATTTTTATAACTGCAAAAGAGGAATTTTGCATTTGAGATATAGAGCATGATATAGTTAAATGTAGTCTTTGGGGGGCACTGCTTCAATGTGATTAATCAGCTAATCAACACCTGTTTCGTTTCAATTTCCTTATCAGCTCAAGACAGAGTTTTCCCGTTTACCATCTTGATAAAGTATCCAAGGTCCAGAGAAAAAGTTTCTTCTCTGTGAAAGATTGTCTTTGATGCCTCCTTTTGAAACAAAGCTGGAAAATCTTGTATAATCTTTTATATTATATTGTCACTTGACAGAAGACTTTATACTTCAGTTTCTCTGATTGGAATATTTGAAGGAATCTATGGTTCTTAATTCATAGACTATTGAGATTTATTATCTGTGCAGAGAATTGGAATATGAACAATAGCTCCAAAACATCTTAGAAAATGAAACTTTATATGACCTTGATTTAGGGAGGATACATTTAATCGTCTAATAAAACTATGTATATATCAAACAGCTGTATATTCATCACCAATTCTAAATTTCCAAACATTTCTATATCAGAAGAAGTAAGTTAATATAACTCAAAAAGGGAAGAGTGGGGAGAATATCCAGGAATCAAGACGAAGCCCAGTAAGTCAGAATTCTCTTTGATGGCCGGAATGGTTAGAAGAATGAACTAAACTTTGGTCTATAGGCCAAAGCAAAGAAGGAAGGAAGGAAGGAAGGAAGGAAGGAAGGAAGGAAGGAAGGAAGGAAGGAGGGAGGGAGGGAGGGAGGAAGGAAGGTAGGAAGGAAGGAAGGGGAAGAAAGGAGGGTGGGTGAGTGGTGGGGGGAGCAGGCAAGCAGAATGGAATGGACTGAATGTTTCTGTCCCCACCCCCCAAATGCAGATGTTGAAATCCTCACCCTGAAAGTGATGATATTAGTAGGTGAGGCCTCTGGCAGGTAATTAGGTGATGTGGGTGGAGTCCTCATGAATGGGTAAGTGCCCTTATAAAAGGGACCCCGGAAAGCTCTCATCTTCTTGAGACCATGTGAAGATAAAGCAAAAAGATGGCCATCTCTGAGTCAGGAAGCAGGCTGTCACCAGACACTGAAGCTACTGGCACTTAATCTTGCACTTCCCAGCCCCTAGAACTTTGAGAAATAAATATTTGTAAAGCCATGAGCATATGGTATTCTGTTATAGCAGCCCAAACTAAGATAAAGGAAGAGAGGAAAACAAGGATCATTTCCACAAATTAGTGTACTGACAGTCTTTGAGTCACATCCTGCTTTTTCTTGGAAATATAGTACAATTTATTTCTAAAGATCTGTTCATTTATGTGAATCTGCTGTACTCTTCCACCGGGGCAGAAATTATGCTTCCTTTTATTCAGAAATTCTATATCTGCCTCTAGGGGCAGAATTATATTCTAGGGTATATAGGAAAAATGAATGCACAGACTTCAACAGCACATTGTATCTCATAATATCTATTGATCATTATTAAGGACTAAAGATATTCTAATTTGATATTGTTCATTTACACACCAGACACAAAAATTAATTACCATAATTTTTGCCTATAACTTACAAGTTGTTTCTATAAGAATGGTATCATAATTTAATCCCTTCATTTTCAGTACAAGTACTAGGAAAAGTTAATATTTTTGAAAAAAAAGTTAACTTTATTACATAAAATAGTTCACACTGAAAGTCAATCATGCCATACTTATTTATTTTTAATTAATTTAATTTTCAAAGAACACTTACATATATCAGGTATACTCAAAGAACTTTCCAAATATGTCCACCCTTTTGGGCCTCTTTTCTCTCCTTCATATAATAGAAATGATAATAGAACCTATCTCATTGTGTTGAGTTAAAAGTTAACAGATGTAATATAATAAAATCATTTTCCAGTTATAATATTTTCATTTTTTTTCATAAATTTGTTCAACCTTCCCTTTTAACTGTAGGGAAACAAATTATAACTTTGTTACATAATGACTGATATATCTTTTTCTGTATGACACTGCAGGATCTATTATAGCTATTTGAGTATTCTATTAACATTTAAGTTGTTATTATTTTCTTTGCTATGTATGTATGTATGTATGTATTTATGCTCTCACACACAAATCTTATTTTGTATGTTACAAAATAAACACCTGTGGTATATGATATAAAATTAGGATTCTGGTGCAAAAGGTTTGTACATTGTTAACTTACAGCTCTCAAACTTAGTGAATCTAATTAATAAACATGGACTCTGAGGAATTATGCTTGAGAAATATTTTATAACTTATCTCAGTAGGATACACATTTTTTGTATACTCATTTGGAGGGCTTTGTTTACTGTATGATGATTATTATAGGTACAATATCTAGTTATGTATATTTAGTGCTCAGTGGGAATGTATACATTCTGTGGAGGATGCTTGAGAAGATGTATTTATCTTCAACATTTATAAAATTGATTTTCATATCGCTACAAATGTGTTTTCAGTTTTCTTCTCTTTGATTCACTTCTAATCCTTTCACAGAATCCTTCTATTTTAAATATGCATTCAGTGGGTAGGGTAAGTTGGTGTGAAGCTGGCATTAGTAAATCAATAGAAGGGTGAAATATCTTTCATATACTTGATTTACTTTCTCATCTTGTTCTTACCAGGGAGGGTGTCAGAGGGCTGTCTATAATGGAAAAAGAAAGCTATTATATTGCCATCTTAATTCTCACTTACTCTGCTCAAAGGATTTAAGTTTGCGGTTGACTAATATATCTTAAGGCAACAGTAAATTATGCTTCACTGTTTTTCTTTTGTTCTTCAAGGTCAGACTTCCTTGAGTTCTTAGAATACATCTCTAATTATACGTTGTGTGGAGTAAAGAATGGGGAAATAGGACATTACTTATCAACTACACAATCAAGCCTTCCTAATATTTGGAGGTAGTCTTGGTGCTTTACATAACAAATGTCATACAATGCATACAATGCATATTTCTGAATATTTACTATGTGTCAGATCCTATCTAGCCGCTCAGGAAAATCTTCAAAAAATACTTCTTTAATAAAGCTTGTATTGTAGCAAAGAAAGAGAGTTATCAAATGTACAAATGTACAAAATGTAAAATATTATAAGGCCACTTGGGTCCTCCAAAAAGCAGAAACTGAGATAGAGTTTGGAACTTAACCAGTTTGAGGGATATGCTTATGACATAAAGCAGGTACAGTAACAGTAAGTTGAAAAGGGGAGCTTTCAGACACAATGCTAATCTGACCCCTGTGTTAGGAAAGAGGGGAAAAAGCAAGATTGAGCTTGGAGAACTTCAACATCACTAATGAGAAATATACATATCAAATCTACATTGAAATATCACTTCACATTAGTCAGAATGGCTTGTATCAAACAGACAAGAAATGAAAAGTGTTGGAGAGGAGGTGGAGAAAAGGCAACCCTTATGAACCTCTGGTGGGAATGTATATTGATACAACTACTGAGGAATACAGTATGGATTAAAAATTAAAAATAGAAATACAATATGATCCAGTAATTTCACTTCAGGCTATTTAACCAAAGCAAACGAAAACATCATGTATTCAAAAACATATATGAACTGCTATGTTTGTAGCAGAAATATTTGCAGTAGACAAGATATGGAAGCAACCTAACTGTCCATTGATAAACGAATGGATAAAGAAGATGTGGTATGAGCAAAGAAATTGAATCAATAATCAGAAAACTCCCAAGAAACAAAAGTTCACGACCAGGCAGCTTCACAAGTGAATTCTACCAACCATTTAAAGAAGGGTTAATACCTGTTCTTCTCAAACTATTCCAAAAAACCGAACATGAAGGAAGACTTCCAAATTCATTTGGAATTTGGTATTCATTCCTGATACCAAAACCACTAAAAACATCACACATAAAAAAGACATCTACAGGTCCATATCTCTGATGAACACAGATGCAAAAATCATCAACAAAATATTAGCAAACCAAATCCAACAATACATTTAAAAAATCTTTAACCTCAATCAAGTGGGACTTATTCCTGGGTTGCAAGTGTGGTTCAACATGCAGAAATAAATCAATGTGATACATCATATCAGTAAGAGAAAGAACAAGAATCATATGGTTATTTCAGTAGATGCAGAAAAAGCATTTGACATGTACAACACCATTCATGATAAAAACCCTCAACAAAGTAGGTTTAGAGGGAACATATCTCAACATAATAAAGGACACATATGAAAAACCCACAGCTAACATCATCCTTAGTGGGGAAAACCTGAGAGCTTTTTGCCTAAGGTCAGGAACAAGACAAGGATGTTGACTTTCACCAATTTTATTCAACATAACATGGGAGGTCCTAGCCACAGAAATCAGACAACAGAAAGAAATAAAATGCATCCAGATTGGTGAGGAAGAAGTAAAACTTTAAATATTTGCATATGACATTATGCCATACATAGAAAATCCAAAAGAGGGGTGCCTGGGTGGCGCAGTCGGTTAAGCGTCCGACTTCAGCCAGGTCACGATCTCGTGGTCCGTGAGTTCGAGCCCCGCGGCAGGCTCTGGGCTGATGGCTTGGAGCCTGGAGCCTGTTTCCGATTCTGTGTCTCCCTCTCTCTCTGCCCCTCCCCCGTTCATGCTCTGTCTCTCTCTGTCCCAAAAATAAATAAACGTTGAAAAAAAAATTAAAAAAAAAAAAAGAAAATCCAAAAGAATCTACTCAAAAACTGACAGAACTAATAACCAGACTCAGTAAAGTTGCAGGATACAAAATCAGCATACAGAAATCTGTTGTGTTTGTAAACACAAAAAATGAAGCAGCAGAAAGAGAAATTATGAAAACAATCCCATTTACAATTGCACCAAAGGGATTGTGATATCTAGGAATAAACCTAACCAAAAAGGTTAAAGACTGATAACTCTGAAAACTATACAATGCTGAAGAAGGAAACTGAAGACAACAAAAAGAAATGGAAAGACATTCCATGCTCATGGAATGGAAAAAGAAATATTGTTAAAATGTCTGGACTACCCAAAGCAATCTACACATTTAATGCAATAGCTATCAAAATACAAAACACCAACAGCATTTTTCACAGAATTAGGACAAGCAATTTGAAAATTTGTATGGAACCACAAAAGACCTCAAATAGCCACAGCATTCTTGACAAAGAAAAGCAAGCTGGAAGCATCACAATTCCAGACTTTAGGTGATATTACAAAACTATAGTAATTAAAACAGTATGCTGCTGGTACAAAAATAGGCACACAGATCAAAAGAACAGAATAGAAAACCCAGAAATAAAATCACAAATATATGGTCAATTTATCTTCAAGAAAGCAGATAAATTAAAATGAAATTAAAATGAAAACTCAAAAAAAAAAAGACAATGTATGTGCATGCTCATACACACACACGCGCGCACACACACACACACACACACACACACACACACGAATATTACTTAGCCACATAAAAGGATATACTCTTGCCATTTGTGATAACATAGATAGTATTGTTATAATATAACCTAGAGGGTATTATGCTAAGTAAAATAAGTCAAATAAGGACAAATACCATATAATTTCACTTATATGCACAATCTTAAAACAAAAGAAATGAACAAACAAAAAAACATACTCTTTAAAGGAGAGAACTGGTGGTTACTAGACGGGAGACGAGGGACATATAGACAAAGGGGATTAAGAGGTAAAAACTTCCATATGTAGATAAATAAGTCATGAGATGAAAATATAACACTGGAATATAGTCAATAATACTGTCATAATATTGTATGGTGGCAGATAGTGACTATACTTATAATGAGCACCATGTAATGCATTTAACTGTCAAAATAATATTTATACACCTGAAACTAATAAAACAATGTATACTAATTATGCCTTAACAAAAAAAAAGTCAATGGAGCCTTAGGAAAAAAAAATTAAAATAATTCATGGGTGCCTGGTGGCTCTGTCAGTTAAACATCTGACTTTGGCTCAGATCATGATCTATCTCATGGTTCATATGTTTGAGCCCCACATTGGGCTCTGTGCTGACAATTCAGAGCCCGGAGCTTGCTTCAGATTCTGTGTCTCCCTCTCTCTCTGCCCCTCCCCAACTCGTGCTCTGTCTCTCTTTCTCTCATGCTCTCAAAAATAAACATTAAAAAATAAAATAATTCATAAAAGAATAAATAAAAATAAAAATTTATTTTTTTAATAAATGATGTTGTGGCACATGAATGGACATAATAGCAAAAATTAAAATGAATATGTCCCCCTATCAACGCACTATAGGATTAATGCAGCTGGATCAGGATTCAAAATTTATAAATACTGGCAATATTCAGGGTCTTAAAAAATAAAGTACAAATACTTTTGCTTTCAATATTGGTTTATAACCAAAATCTATGATTTTTGAGGAAATCTGAGATACGAGCAAGTAGCTGATATATCCAAAATGTATATAACATACAATTAGAGATTGGGACACAATTTTTTTTTTATTTTTTTAATTTTTTTAAATGTTATTTATTTTAAGAGAGTGCGCACAAGCAGGGGAGGGGCAGAGAGAGAGGGAGAGAGAGGATCTCAAACAGGCTCCATGCTGTCAGTGCAGAGCCTGACATGGGGCTCGATCTCATGGACCGTGAGATCATGACCTGAGCCAAAACCAAGAATCACATGCTTAACTAAGCCACCTAGGTGCCCCTGGGACACAATTTTTCTTTTTTTAGTGTTTATTCATTTTTTGAGAGAGAAAGACAGAGTGTAAGTGAGGGAGATGCATAGAGAGACGGAGACAGAATCCGAAGCAGGCTCCAGGCTCTGAGCTGTCAGCACAGAGCCCCATGTGGGGCTCGAACCCACAAGCTATGGGATCATGACCTGAGCCATAGTCAGCCACTTAATCAGTAAAGGTGATTCTTCCTAATCACCTTATCTGTAGAAATAGTTCTTTTATTAAAAAAGCTTTTTAAACATTTATTCACATTTTCTGTGTCAGCAGAAATTAACTTTGTATTTCTTATTTTGAAAATTAATCAAATTGTTAACCTGAGCCACCCAGGCACCCTGGGACACAAATTTTAAAAAGAAATTAACTGCCCTGATTTACAGATGAAAAACCATAATCTATGACTTATGTCATGACTATTAGCATGCAGGACATTGATAGTTGAATAAAGACTGTATCTCTCAAATTGAAGTCCAAAGCCCTTTCCATTACAGTAGGCCAGAAAAGAGTTAACTGCGTAAGAATTTATATATGATATTGCTTGTTTAATGAAAAAATGTTAGCAGAGCTATATAACTACAGTCTTAACCTATTTTAGCATAAGATGACTACCTATGTGGTATTTTTAAAGTTTTTAGTGAATTTCCAGTTAGTTAACATACAGTGTGATATTAGTTTTGTGATATTAGGTGTACAATATACCATAGACAAGAATGAAATGTTGCCATTTACAAAGACACGGATAGGGCTAGAGAGTATTATGCTAAGTGAAACAAGTCAGTTGAGAAAGATGAATGCTATATGAATTCAAACATATGTGGAGTTTAAGAAACAAAACATGCAAGCAAAGGGGGAAGAAAAAGAGCGAGAGGCAAACTAAGAAACAGACTCTAAACTACAGCGAACAGGTGGTTACAGGGGAGAGTGGGTGAAAGCATGGGTTAACTAGGTGGTAGGGATTAAGGAGGGACTTGTCTGAAGAATTTTTTTTTCAACTAACACATTTGTTTTTGAATCATAAAGTTAGTTCTCATTTACCTCATTTCTTCCTAATCACCTTATCTGTAGAAATAGTTCTTTGATTAGAAAAGTTTTTTAAACATTTATTCACATTTTCTGTGTCAGCAGAAATTAACTTTGTATTTCTTATTTTGAAAATTAATCAAATTGTTAGCCTAGACTATTGATAGATTTTATTTCTTATAATAAGATGCAAGAACAGTTCCAATACTGTGTATCATCAAATAGGGTTTTTATTTATTCATCATTTTCATTATGAGTACTCTTCACGCTCAATATTTTAGTCATCTGAATAAAGAGCAAAATTATACTGTACAATGTCATGAAAATGAGGTTAGTCTATGTACAAGTCAAGTGAAAAGACTTTCTCTCATCTCCACTGAATTTGTGAACTAATAAATAATGTAAGAGGGAAAAGATTGGTTGCTGAAAATCAATTCCACTATCTAAAGTATATCAATAAGTTGAAAATATAGAAAGCTGTAATAAGGCAAGTCAGTGCAGAGTGGGAGGAAAAAAAATTGCAGTATGTTGCAAGCTAGAATTTCATTACATATAATATTCCACATCATATTTGGTCAAAAGATCATGATGCAAGTCAAACTTTCTAAAATAAGGTATAAATTTATAGGAAGCATTGTTATAAATAAACTTATCAAGTAAGATTTGAAGAGTATTTAAAGATTTGATATAAACCCTCTTTAATTTTGTATCTGGACAATCTCTCAAATTGTAATTTTATGACATATTTTTATTACAGTGACTCTCAAGTGATAAAAAGTACACTGTAATAGTCTCAGTGAAAAACTGTTTTTATTAGCTAATAATATCAAAATCACTAGGAGGAACAAAAACATCAGCATTTTTTTCTCAAAGCAAAACTAATTTTTAAGAATTTAAAAATTTGTATCTTTATTAATGGCTTTCCTCCAAATGTAAAAATTGATTTAAAAATTCTCAACAGAATATCAAAATATGTAAATTTATTAGGAAGAAAAATGTCAATGTCAAGTAAAAGGTATATAGTTACATGCACGCACACATACACACACACACACACACACACACAATGAAATATTATTTAGCCATATAAAAGGGCAAGGAGTACTGATTCATGCTACAGTATAGATGAGCCTGGAAGGTATTATGTTAAATGAAAGAAACAAGACACAATGATCACATAGAGTATGATCCCATTAATATGAAATATCCAGTATAGGCGAATCCACAGAGACAGAAAACAATTTGGTGGTGGCCATGGGGTGGGGGAAAAGGTGGCATATAGAGTGACTGCTTAATGAGTATGGGATTTTCTTTTAAGTGGATAAAGATATTTTGGAATACATAGAGGTGGTGATTGCACAATGATATGAAAGTACTAAATGCCATTGAATCATGTGCTTAAAAATGGTTTATGCTGTGAGTTTCCACTAAAAAGTATATAGATCAATACATTTCATAAAATGAATACTACTGTGTAATCAGCATGGATGAAACAACAGAATATTGCAGAACAGAAATTCCCTTCAATCCCATTACATCACCCATCTCCTGTCCTCCTCCCCACCTCACACCTGTCTCCCTAACAAACACACACATAGTTTTATGGCTGTCTTGACCACTAACACTGCAAATTAGTTTTACCTCTTTGTGAACTTTCCATAATTAAAATAAAGAAGCATGACTCTTTTAATTTGCACCCACCTTCTTTTGGAAAATATTGGTTTTAAGAGTCATCCCTGTCATATACGCGGTTATACTTTCATTCTAATTTTCATTGTTGTCTAAAAATTCATTATATGAATATATCATCAATTATACATATGACTTCTGATGAGTTGTTTCCAATTGGGGCTATTGCAAATAGTATTCTGTTACCTAACATTCATACATACAACTTTTTTAAAATGTGTAATTCATTTATCTTGGGTATAGACCTACAAGTAGAATCATTGAGGCAGAGTATAAGCATATACTGAGGTACATATGTACACTGTCAGTTTTCTAATATATGTCAGTTTACATTTCACCAGCAATGCAGGAGAGTTGAAGTTATTCCAGATGATCATTAGTTATTCCTATTTATCTTTTAAAAAACAATTTAGCTGTTCTGGCATATGTTTAGCGGTATCTAATTGTGGTTTGAATAAGCATTCATTTTATATCTCATAGAATAGACTACCTTTTCATAAATTTATTGGCCAACTGGATATTCTTTTTTTGTGAGGTTCTGTGTTCAGTTCCTTTTGCCTATTTTTTACATCAATTTATCTGCCTTACTACTTGAGGAGTTTTGTATATGTTAATGTAGTCCAATTTATCAGTTTTTCCTTTTCTGTGTCTTTTAAAAATTATCTTTACTGTGTATAACATTGTGAAAATATTACCTTCCCTCACTTTTTATATTAGGTCTATAATGCAGACTGAAACTGATTTTTATGCATGATATGAGGCAGAGATGAAGATATAATTTTTCACATAAATATCTAATTAAAGCAGCACTATTTATGAAAGGCCTTTTCTCATCTTTTTATCACTATATGACAATATTGTACTTATCATAATTTTTATTATGTATGTGTGTGAATGTTTCTTGTCTCTATACTGTTCTCTGGCTAATGTGTCTTTCCTTATACCAGTATAATATTATCATAGGATTCGTTTGATAAGTCCTTTAGTTTTCTCTTTTCAGTATCACATTTGTTATTTTTTGGGCCATATGTATTACAATATGCAACTTAGAATCATCCATCCATCTCCCTAGAAAAGCTTTACTGTGATTTTTTATCAGATTTGAACTGCGCTGGATTTATATATCAATTAGAGAAGAACTGATACCTAAAAGTATTAAGTCTTCTAATTCATACACATGGTACATCACTCTACGTATTTCGATTCCCATTAATCTCAAAAACATGTTTTAAGTTTTCACTGTAGAGGTCTTGTACACTTAATTTTGTTTTTGTTGTTATTGTCTTGTTTTCATAGAAATAAGATTTATTTTCAATAGTAACATTTTAAGATATTTTCATTTACAGCAAAGGAAATTTATTCTCACATTTGTATTGATTTTAAACTCTTGGTGGATTTACTTTGTTATATTTTGAGTACTTTATCTATTATTGTAGTAAGAACACTCATTGTGAGATATACCCTCAACGAATTTTTAGGTGCACAGTATACCATTGTTAACTGTAGGCACAAGGGTGTACAGCAGATCTCTGGAACTTACTTATCTTTCATAACTGAAACTCTACACCAATTGAATGGCAACTTTGTATTTCTCTCAACCGGCATCACCTATCTGTTTTATGATACATTATAAGTGGAATCATGTAGTATGTTTCCTTCTATAATAGGAATAATGTTCTTCAAGCTCATGCATGATGCCTATGGTAGAACTTCCTTCTTTTTTTAAATGTTTATGTATTTATTTATTTGAGAGAGCACATGTGTACATGCGTGCATACACGCAATTGGGGAAGAGGCAGAGAGAGCGAGTGACAGTGAGAGAGAGAGAGACACACACACACACACACACACAGAGCGAGAGAGAGAGAGAGAGAGAGAGAGAGAGAGAGAGAGAGAGAGAGAGAGAAAGAGAGAGAATCCCAAGAAGCTCCACACTGTCAGCACGGAGCCTGACACAGGGTTCAATCCCACCAACTGTGATATCAGGACCTGAGCCGAAATCAAGAGTCAGATGCTCAACCGACTAAGTCATCCAGGCACACATCCTTCTTCTTATTTTTTTTTTAAGTTGAATAATAGTCCACTATATATCTATCAAAAAGCCACCAGCATTTTCCACAGAGCTAGAACAAACAATCCTAAAATTTGTATGGAACCACAAAAGACCCCAAATAGTCAAAGCAATCTTGAAAAAGAAAGCAAAGGTGGAGGCATCACAATTCCAGACTTCAAGTTATATTACAAAGCCATAGTGATCAAGACAATATGGTACTGGCTCAAAAAGAGACACATTGATCGACAGAACAGAATACAAAATCCAGAAAGGAACCCACAAATATATGGTCAACTAATATTCAACAAAGCCAGAAAGAATATGCAATGGAAAAGAGAATCTCTTCAACAAACGGTAGGGAGAAAACTGGGCAGCAACATGCACAAGAATAAAACTGGACCACTTTTATACACTATACACAAAAATAAATTCAAAATGGATAAAGGCCTAAATGTGAGGGAGGAAACCATCAAAATCTTAGAGGAGAACACAGGCAGCAACCTCTTTGGCAGCTGTAGCAACTTCCTACTAGATATGTCTCCATTATGTTTCTATATCACAATTTTAGTCATCTGTTGATGGACACATAGGTTGTTTCCATATAGTGGCTATGATGCTTCAATAAATACCAGAATGCATATGTATCTTCAAGATCTTGATTTCAATTATTTTCGACATATGCCCAGAAGTGGGATTGCTGGATCATATGGTCGCTCAATTTTTAAATTTCTAAGGAAACTCCATGTTGTGTTCCACAATAGCTGTTCCATTTTAGAACCTCACCAAAAGTGCAGAAGGGTTCTAATTTGTCCACATCTTGGTTAACACTTATCTTTTTTATTTTCTTATTTTACAAGAGCCATCCTAACAGGTTTCAGGTTGTATCTCGTATGGCTTTGATTTATATTCCCCTGATAATAAGTGATGCTGAGAATCATATTGTTATATACCTCATATACCTCATTTTTATGTCTTCTTTAGAAGAATGTCTATTCAAGTCCTTTGCCCATTTTGCAAATCGGGTTTTTTTTTCTTAACCATTAAATTGTAAGACTTCCTCATATATTTGGGATATTAACCCTTATTAGATTGATGATTTATAAATATTTTCTTCCATTCTATATTTTGCCTTTTCATTTATTTGTCTTTTGTGTGCAGAACTTTTTGTTTGAGGTAGTATACTTTTCTAATTTTGTTTTTGATTCATGTGCTTTTGGTATCACATCCAAGAAATCATTGCCAATCATAACATTATGAAGTTTTTCCTCTTTACTTTCTTGTAGGAGTTTTCCAGTTTCCAGTCTTGTGTTTAAATCTTCACTACATTTTGAGTTGATTTTTGTGCATGGTAATAAGATTTCAATTTCATCCTTCTGTATGTGGATATACATACTTTTCAACATAATTTACTGAAGTAATTGTCTTTTCCTCATTGTGTATTTTGGCGCTTTTATCAGAGATAGTTGACTGTTTACATGTGGGTTTATTTATGGCTCTCTATGTGGTTCATTGGTCTGTTCATATGTTTTTGTTTCTTACATTTCATTTTATTTTTTTGCAAGTACCATAATGTTTTCAGTACTATAGCTTTGTAATATAATTTGAAATCAGCAAGTGTGATGTCCTTTGCTTAGTCCTTCCTTCTCAAGATATATTTGATTATCTCAGTTTTAGTGGTTCCATAGGAATTTTGAATTTTTTCCTATTTTTGTTAAAAAAAAAAAGTCTGGGATTTTGAAAGGGATTGCATTTACTTTATAGATCACTTTGGGTAGTATTAGCAGATTGACAATATTGTTTCAATCCATTAATACACAGTGTCTTTCCATGTATTTGTGTCCTTCATCAATCATTTCTTTCATCAATGATTAGTAGTTTGCAGATACAAGTATTTCACTCACTTGATTAAGTTCATTCCTAAAAACTACACACATTTTCATTCTATCCTATTTTTGGCCCTCTTATAAGAGTTACCTTGGGGCACCTGGGTGGCTCAGTCAGTTGAGTGTCTGACTTCACCTCGGGTCATGATCTTATGGTTCTGGAGTTCAAGCCCCACACTGGGCTCTCTGCTGTCAGCATGGAGCCTGCTTTGGATCCCCTGTCCACCCCTCTCTCTGTACCTCCCCTGCTTGTGCTCTCTCAAAAGTAAAATAATTTTTTTTAAAAGTTATCTTTATTTTTACAATAAAAAGTGTGTTATGCTGTTTGATTAGTTTTAGTTTATAAAAAGGATAAAAATTCTAATACCTTAAAATTTTTTTAAATTTTAATATAGTATAACACATGAACTAAGAGTATACAAGTCTTCACTTGAGCTCAATAAATTTGATATATTTACAGACATATATAACCCTAACCAAATTAGGACCCAGAAATTGCCTAGGAATCAAGAAAGTTGCCTAAATTACCTCCCTTAAATTAATTATCTTAGTTCGCCTTAAATGGAACAACTTTTCACTATTTAATTCTTTTAACTCTACACTTACCTTATTTAGTATTATTACCTATTTTGTTATGACACATTTTATAAATATTGCAATTACTGTCTTTTCAAACTGTTGCTGGTCTTTTACATTTACCGAACTATTTTCTTTTCTGATACTCTCCATTCCTTCTTACCCTTATCTTCCACTGGGGTAGTTTATCATTAGCCTGTTCAAATTCCTTTTATTATTTATTATAGTGCATGTGATGAGGCAAATTCAGTTTTCTGTTGTTCTGAGAACTTGTTTTTCTTTGCCCTCATTTTAGGATAAACATTTAGGAGAAGACAAACAAAACTGAAGTATTATATAGAAGCTAAACTAAATTTTCATCATGCAGGTAGTAAAAAATTAATTATTTGGATTAATTGTAATTCATTTTTTTCCTATGAAGAATATACTTTTTTCATATGTCCAGGAAATATTTATCAATACGTATTTCCTATTAAAATCATTATACAACCAACATACAAATTTTCCCATGTCACTTTTCTTGAAAGACCCACAGTAAAGTTATTAATAATAAAATTTTAATTTAAAATACACCATATGCCAAATAAAGATAAAATTTTCATTCACTTCTATATGGACTAAATGTTTATGCTGTTCCCAAATTCATATACTTAAGTAAGCCTCAACACCCAATGTGATGGTATATGGAGTTGGGGACTTTGAAAGTTAATTTGATTTAGTTGAGGTCATGTGGATAGAGCCACCATGATGGGATGTCTTTATTAGTGTCCATGTGATAATGAGAAAGACAATAGCTCTCTCTCTTTCTACCATTTAAGGCCACAGTGAGAAAGGTGGTTGTCGGAAAGCTAGGAAGAAAGCCATCAAGGCGAAGTGAAGTGCCTATCACATGGATCTAAGACTTCTCAGCCTTCAGAACTGTGAGAAATAAATGTCTGTTGTTTAAACCACCCAGTCTACAGTATTTTGTTATAGCAGCTTGAGCTAAGACTACCCCCTATAGTTACAAATGCAAACAGATTATGCATAGACTACTTAGTACAATATCTGGAACACTTCAGTTATAAAATAAAAGCTATTAGTAGTGACAGTGTTTATATATATGTGGTAACCTGAGCACAAAAATGTCCCAACTTTTTTACTAATCCCTTTATCCATAATCTGAGCAACGGAGACTGCTATTCTTCCAGTGAGAAGTAGAATCTCCTACCCCCAATTCTGAAACTAGACTGGCTCTGTTACTTGCTTTGAAGAACATAATGTGATCAAAGTAAGTTCCAGTTCCAAGCCCAAGTCTCAGAAAGCTTTACAGGCTCTTTCTCTTTGTTTCTGTCTCTCTCTGTCTCTGTCTCTCTCTGTCTAGCCCTTGTCTTCCCCAAAAGGACAAGCTTCAGCTTCCTTGCTGGATCTTAGAACAAACTGAGAAAAATTGAACCATTTCAACAAGGTCTCAAACTATGCAAAAAAGAGTCAAATCAGTAGAGACAGAGCATGAACGGGGGAGGGGCAGAGAGAGAGGGAGACACAGAATCGGAAACAGGCTCCAGGCTCCGAGCCATCAGCCCAGAGCCCGACGTGGGGCTCGGGCTCGAACTCACGGACCGCGAGATCGTGACCTGGCTGAAGTCGGACGCTTAACCGACTGCGCCACCCAGGCGCCCCGATGGAAGCCATGTTAGTAAGGATGCTAAGAATTAATAATCATAATAAAGACTGATAATGAATATTTGGATAAATAATTAGAATTATTTCAAAGAATAAAGGGAGGAAAGATGTATAATCATCCCAAGAGGAACAGAAAAATCATTTGAAGAAACTCAGAATCTATTCATGATTCAATAAAAAGTTACAGCAAACTAGAAACAAAAGACAGTATCTTTACAGAAAGCTTTTTTAAAACCTTCAATTATCTTAGCTAATGATTAAATTATATGTGTTCGTATGATTGAAAAATAGACAAAGATGCATTTTATGACTGTATCAAGTCAAAATTATATTAAGGCTATGAAAACCAGGTTGATATTCAATATTTAAATGTACATTGAAGTACCTACAACAAATAGATTGAAATTAAAAATAAATAGGGGCGCCTGGGTGGCTCAGTCAGTTGAGCGTCCGACTTCAGCTCAGGTCACGATCCGTGAGCTCAGGTCCGTGAGTTCGAGCCCCGCGTCCGGCTCTGGGCTGATGGCTCAGAGTCTGGAGCCTGCTTCCACTCTGTGTCTCCCCCTCTCTCTGCCCCTCCCCCATTCATGCTTTGTCTCTCTCTGTCTCAAAAATAAATAAAACGTTAAAATTTTTTTTAAATAAATAAATAAATAAATAAATAAATAAATAAATAAATAAATAAATAAATAACGGGGGCACCTGGGTGGCTCAGTCCATTAAGTGTCTGACTTCAGCTCACAGCTGGTGAGCTCGAGCTCTGTGTCCGTTCTGGGCTGACAGCTCAGAGCCTGGAGCCTGCTTCAGATTCTGTGTCTCCCTCTCTCTCTCTCTCTCTGCTCCTCCCCGATCGCACTCTGTCTTTCTTTCTCAAAACTAAATAAACATTAAAAAAAATTAAAAAGGGGTGCCTGGGTGGCTCAGTCGGTTAAGTGTCTGATTTTGGCTCAGGCCATGATCTTGCAGTTTGTGAGTTCGAGCCCCGCTTTGGGATCTATGCTGACAGCCCATAGCCTGGAGCCTGCTTGGGATTCTGTGTCTACCCCTCTCTCTGCACCTTCCCTGCTCATGCTCTGTCTCTGACTGTCAATAATAAATAAACGTTAAAATTAAAAAAAATAAAAATAATAGCAGTAAAGAACATAAAATAATCAATGTAACGTAAAGCTCTTACAATAAAATCTCCACATATCATGAGGAGATATTTAATAAGATATACAAAAACAAAAGGAAAATGATGTCCATGGTTGACAGGACAAAATTGAAAGGTTGTGAAGGTATACAAAATATTTTTGACTCCAACAAAAATTATTGCATGATATTTTTGTAGAAATTTACAAGTTAGTTAGAAAATTAGAAATACCAGAGGTAAAAGTAGCAATCGCAATCTTTTCTTAACTTTTTTTTTTATTATTTATTTTTGAGAGACATTAGGACAGAGCATGAACAGCGAAGGGACAGAGAGAGAGGGAAACACAGAATCCGAAGCAGACTACAGGCTCTGAACTGTCGGCACAGAGCCCGATACGGGGCTCGAACCCCCAAAACCATGAGATCCTGACGTGAGCCCAAGTCCCACGCTTAACTGACTAAGCCACACAGGCACCCCTGCAATCGCGATCTTGATGAAGAACAACAAAGCTAGAGTACTTGTATTAAGATTATTATAAAGCTGTATTAATTACAAAATGTGATATCAGTACAGGACAGACTGGTTAAACTGAAAGTCCAGACACAGATTTTTAAAAATAGTGATGAGAGTGTAGAAAAAAAAAAAAAAGGATTCTTTATGGAAACTGGATGGGTTATTAGGATATCTATGAGAAAAAAATCAGAACTTGATCCCTATTTCTCACCATACACAAATTTAGTTCTAAACAGTCTGAGATGTAAATGCCCACAGCAGAACAATAAAAACAAACAAAAAGAAAGGCACAGAGGAATATATTCCCAATATGATGGTATGCAAAAATTTCTTAAGTTAAAACAAAAACATTAGACATATAGGAAAACTTGATAGTTGTATTACATGAACATTAAAAGTAACTTATCCTCAATACTTTTGGGATGAGCACTGGGTGTTGTATGGAAACCAATGTAACAATAAATTTCATATATTGGGAAAAAAAAGAGTAACTTCTCATTAAATAATACCACATTAAAAGAGTAAAAACACAAGGGTGCATGGGTGGCTCAGTCCGTTAAGCATCTGACTTCAGCTCACGTCATGATCTCATGTTGGTGAGTTCAGCCAGCCCAATGTGGGGCTCTGTGCTGATAGCACAGATTCGGATTCTGGATTCTGTGTCTCCCTCTCTCTCTGCCCCTCCCCTGCTCACACTCTGTCTCTCTCTCAAAAATAAATAAAAAAACATTAAAAAAATTTTTTTCCAAAGAGAGTAAAAACACAAACACAAAATTGGGTATTAAAATTAATGATACATATGCATTTGGAATAATAAAACACGGTCATTATATAAGTCTGTTTCTAGGAATCAATTCTCCATATTTTATCTATAGATTTGGTGCAATTTCAAAAACAATGACAATAGGGTTGTTGTTTTTTTTTTTTTTTTGAGAGAACTTACAGCTTTATTTAATAGGCTAATGATGGTCTTTAAAAAGCCACAATGCCACAATGAGACAAATGATGAAAAACAAGTAATGGTACCTTACCCTACAAGATATGCTCACTTTTTGATAATTGGAGAGCATACTATTGGCACAGGAAGACAACAAATAAAAGGGAATAAAAACTGGATGGCAGAAATAGACCCAAGTTTATACACTCAATCTCTAGCACAAAATGGGTAAACAGTCAGTGGTACTTGGACAAAACATTAACCTTATAGAAAATATACTGTTAGATAAGAAAGACTTCTTTTTAAAAAACACCAGAAGTTGGGGTGCTTGGGTGGCTCAGTCGGTTAGGCATCCAACTTCAGCTCAGGTCATGCTCTCACGGTTTGTGGGTTCGAGCTCTGCATTGGGCTCTGTGCTGACAGCTCAGAGACTAGAACCTGTCTCCCTCTCTGCCCCTCCCCCACTCTCACCTTATCTCACTCTGTCTCTCAAAAAAAATAAATGTCACAAAAAAAATTTAAAAAAAAAAAAACACCAAAAGGTCAAATCCTCAAGGAAAATGTAGATAAAACTGAAAATATGAAGAAGTTCTATGTATCAAAAGATACAAGTTAAGGACAAAAAGTAAGTAAAAATAAAAGTAGCAATTGGAGAGAAAATATCTGCTGATAAAATTCAGTATATACTAGTAATGTCTAAACCTCAATAAAAATGGGCAAGCAGGTATTTGTATTGAATATCAGCTTCCTGGGGCAGGAATTCTTATCTATATTATCACATTTTCCCCCAATTCCTACAACAGTGTTTTACACATAGAATTTTTTCCAAGTATTTTGTTCCACAAAATGATCAATAAATATCAACCTAAATATTAATCAGGGAAAGCACACTAAAACTACAATGAAACACTCCTTTTACACAAAGGAGACTACCAATAAATAAAAAGACCGACAATAACAAACAAGTAGGGGAGAAACAGGAATCATATACATAGGTAGGAAAATACATAAATAAATGCACTTCAATAATGGTTTATTATTATCTGGTACATTTAAACGTATTTAATTTATGAGTGTAGGTTCATCAGTTGTAACAAATGTACCATTCTAGGAGATGTTGATAGAGAAGTCTGAGCGTGGAGACAGGGAATACATGGGAAATCTCTGTACGTCTGCTCAATTTTTCTGTCAACCAAGAACTGCTCAGAAAAAAAGTCTTTTTAAAAAGTTTCCTTTTTAAAATATATTTGAAATATGGCATTTTTCTATACTTTAAATTAAACACTATTTAATTATATATGAATGTAGTTATTTTTGTTTTCATTATTTGATTTTACATAGCTGGTGATGTGAGCACACCTTTAAATTTGGCACGCACTGTCGTATCTGGAATGGGACCTTTTTACAACAGGCAACTAAACCATGATTTTAAAATTGAGTTATAAAGTACTACAGTGAATGAGAAAGTTTATTTTGAGTCTCTCTCTCTCTCTCTCAATAAATAAAAAAAAGTGCCCATTTATTCCTCCTAAATATAGGATACATATGCGATATAATTCCATTGATAAAAGTTTTTTTCAGTAAGTTGCTCAACTTTGATGGACTTTAAATACTACCTTAAATTATAAAGTGTTAAAGTATCACAAATATATTAGAATAATAAAATATGTATTTCCCATCCTAAATCACATATAGCAGACCTCTGGATACATATTTTCAAGCAAAATCTTTATCATTTAAGGGCTGGCTGAACATTTCTTCAGAAACCTCGATTAAGTGGTGATGCCAGAATCTAACAAAATGGAAACTAATTGTAAATGTTATTATGCGTACATGCCTAAGAAGTTTTGTTCTGAAGCCATCCAATTTTGTTCCTTTTTTCCAGTTCATGAACAGTTTCTAAGTCAAATGTGTTAACTTTGCTTCTTCCTTGTTTCCATCCTTCCTTCCTTCTTCTTCAGGCATGCAGTAATTTTCTGGAAATATCTTTGCTCTGCTCAGAGAAACTATAATTTTATTGTTGCATAACTAACCTCTTTGAAAAATTCATAATTAACTATGAAAGTATTTTCATATCCAGGAGAATTTAAAGATAGAAGTTTTGATCACTTTTCTGTATTTGACGGTGAATTTTTAAAAATATATTTATCTCTTCCTGAATGGTTTTTAGAAATTGTTACTATGCCTCAAGGGTTTTGTTTTGGGAAATTAAACAAGTGCTTGAACTGTAAGTAGTATTTTTATCAGGGGAGGAAAGAGCAAAGTACAGGAACGGGGAGAATGCTGTATCTCGCTGTCTCCATATAACACTTGCTTAAAAATTAATATAAGAAACAAAATATTAAACCATGTAAATTATATTTTAATACTTTGGTTCCTGGGCTACCAGGATGTTTCAAGTATCAATAGTAGGAGTAAGATCTATTGCAAACCAAGGTTGTGTACCTCCAATAGCTGTCTGTGGCCTTTTAGAAATGTAGATTGTTTTAAAGATAAACACTGATGATAATTTTGCTGTGGTTTATGATCCATTCATATGACTTTGCATAAGAATAAAAAGCCAATAAAACAGATCTCAAAGGAATATTATAGAATCTAATCTATGAAATAGAAAACAAATAGCATTTTGTGTCACATCTAAAATTTCTATTCAGTTAATGTGCATTGCAATTGAAGACCATAGGTCATAAAATATTTTAAGTTAGAAAATTCAAAAAAATTACAAAAATAAACACAATGATACTTTTTTGTTTATTTCATCATACATTTATGTGCTGAATACATATGCTTGAATGGAGAGGGATTATCTCAGTTTATCAGTAATTATTGATCATGTTGGATAAATACTATTATGAAGTTAAAAAAACTATGATAATTCTCTCAGAAGTTATATTGTTAATTGTTCATATAATATTATTCTTATCAAAACAACAAATTCTGAAGCTACTAGCTGAAATTTCTTTAATATTTGATTGATATTGGCTTGTGTTAAGTACAGATGAATTCGACAACATTTGCAACGCAGAAAAACAAAATATATTTGTAACACAACCAAAACTGAATAGATTTTTAAATAACATTTCAGATTTTAAATTCTGCCAGACATTTAATTAATGTTCTGAGCAATTATGGTTACCTAATTCCTTTAATGCTGTTAAATTATTTGACTATGGACAGAGGCCCAGTTGTAGGATAACTATATTAACATTATCAACAATATCAGTAAACCATCCAAGGTTTAATGGATAAATATGTCTCTGGTATAAATGGCTGAAAAAATACTTAATGAGGATCTGGCTTAACTCAACACCTTCAATTACGTTTTATTGGAAATATTCTGAAGACATAAGTAATCATGTAAGAAAAAATAACTTCAAAAATTACAGTTTTAATCTTGCTCTAAGGTCTAGAAAAAATATATATAGAAATTTGAATGATTTTAAAGAAAATCAAGGAAGATTATTTCAGGTAGAAAGAAAATCAAATACCAAGGCCTGGAAACAAACAGCTATATAACTAGCAATGAACTCCTAGATGTTTTATGAAAAAAAAATATATTTCATAATTAATGTTTACAATTTCCAGTTTTGACTTAATAAAATTATCAGAATGCTGTTATTATGTCACAAGTTGTCATATGTTGTTATGTCTATAACAACGTAATTTTAGAAAGGTATTTTTTCCAAATTTTGCCAAAAATACAGAACACAGTAAATAATCTTGTGAATGAATTTTTGCAAATAAGCCTAATTTTTTTTAAAAATTAACCTAGGATATGGGCCAGTGTTTTGAAGTTAATGCTTTTGATCTACACTGCCAAGTTGTTTAATGCTGACTGGAGAATATTAAAAATATTCAGTTCTTCCTAATATATATCTTAGTATCAACATATGTGTAAATGTATATACATATATATGTATATACGGATATATATTGCTTTATGTATCAGTATTTATATCTATAGTTAAATAATAAATATTAAAAGTATTTAAAGGAATGCCAGTGTCATAAACAGAGCTGACTAGGGTGTAAGTAGACACAAACACTTCAGAAACTATTATGACAACTATTTTAAGTAAAAGTTGCATGAAACCTATAACTCAGAAAACCCACTCCTTTGTGTACATGTGTGCTTGTGCATGTGTATGCATCTAATAGAAGGAATACATGTATTAAAAATAGTGAAGGACAAAACATCAATTAGCAGACTTGTTTCTGATAGTAATAAATTGGAAACTAAATATTTTTCAGTAGGAGAATGGTTAAACAAACAGACATGGACATATATAGTAGTCATATATAGTAGCAAAAGTAACAATATGGATAAATTTACAACCTTCATTTTTATCAAAAAGGTAAGTTTTTGAAGTAGATTTCTTTTATAAAAGTATGAAAATATTCACATCAATGCTATAAATTCTTAGAAACCATATATATATATATATATATATATATATACACACACACACATACACACACACATATGTGTATATATATGTGTGTGTGTGTATAAAATGAATGTATTTAAAACTTATGAATGTACTTAGAAATCATGGAAGTGATAAAAAACAAATCCAGGATATTTGTGTCACTAAAACAAGACAGTGGGAACCAATAATAATATATTCACTGGAAATTCAACTACAGTTTGTAAAACTCTTCATTCTTTAAGCTCTGTTCCTTCCACAGCTACATGTTTTTATCATAATATATGTGTAGCTATGTACAGCTAAACATTATCAATTTTCAAAAGGGAAATTTTAACTACAAATGATATAAAGAGGCTATCCCTTTTTCACTGTGCATTCTTGGCAATTTTGTCTAAGATCAGATGGGCTCTATATTCTATTCCACTGTCTGTTGGTATGTTTTCTCCTTCAACATTAATAACATATAATTGACAAAAAAAATTATATATATTTAAAGTATACAATGTGATGTCTTGATACATGTATATATTGCAAAATGATTACCACAATCAAGCTAATTAACATTCACGTCTCCTAACATACTACTTTTTGTTTGCGTGTGATGAGAATACTTAAGATCTACTTGCTCAGAAAACTTCAAGTATAAAATACAGTATTTTTAACAATAGTCACCATTGTATTCCCTGCTTTCATGAGTTCAATTTTTTTAGATTTTACTTATAAATGAAATCATGTAGTATTTTTCTTTTTGTGTCTGGTTTATTTCACTTAGCATTATGTTCCCCAGTTTCATCCATGTCATTACACATATTAAGGGTTCCTTTTTTAAGGTTGAATAATATTCCAACACACACACACATATACACACGGGCACACACACCCACACAAACATATGCATACACACACACACACGCACACAATTTCTTTATCCATTCATTCATTGATGGACCCTTAGGTTGTTTCAATATCTTGATTGCTATGAATAATGCTGTGATGAACATCGCATATCTTGTAAATGTACAATGAGAGTACAGGCATATCTGTACACAGTGATTTTATTTCCTTTGAATATATACCCAGAAGTAGGATTGTTAGATCATATGGTAGTTCTATTTCTAATTACTGGGCAGCTACCTCCATACTGTTTCCATATGGCTGTACTAATTTACATTACCACCAACATTGTATCTGAGTTTCCTTTTCTCCTTGTCAATACTTGTAATCTTTTGCCTTCTTGATAATAACTGTTAGATAATCTTTCATCTTGATTTGAATTTTCATTTTCATTTTTCTTTTTTTTAATTTTAATTTTTTTAATTTACATCCAAATTACTTAGCATATAGTACAACAATGATCTCAGGAGTAGATTCCTTAATGCCCCTTACCCATTTAGCCCATGCACCCTCCTACAGCCCCTCCAGTAACCCTCTGTTTGTTTTCCATATTTGAGTCTCTTATATTTTGTCCCCCTCCCTGTTTTTATATTATTTTTGCTTCCCTTCTCATTTGCATTTTTCTTAAGACTAGTGATGTTGAGCACCATTTTATACAGGTGTTGGCCATTTGTTTATCTTCTTTGGAGTGATGTCTGTTCAGGTCCTTTGCCCATTTTTTAATCAGTTTATTTGTTTTTTGGCTATTGATTCGTGTTCCATATATATTTTGGATATTAACCTTTTATCAGATGTATGATTTACAAATACTTTCTGCCATTCTTTAGGTTGCCTTTTCACTGTGTTACTTCCTTAGCTATGCAGAAGCTTTCAGTTTGATGCAATGCCACTTATCTATTTTAGTTTGCTGTCTGTGCATCTGGAGTCATATCCATAACTGTAGCCCAGACAAATATCAAGTTTTTTTCCTATGTTTTATTCTAGTAGTTTTATAGTTTGAGGTCTTATGTTTAAGTTTTTAATATATTTTGAGTTGGTTTTTGTATACGGTGTAAGATAACGGTCCAAGTTCTTTCTTCTAAATATGCATTTTGTGATTTCCCAACACCATTTATTGAACAAACTATCCCTTTCCTTATTGTGTGTTCTTGGAAACATAGTTGAAGACATATATGGGTAGATTTATTTCTGCACTCTCTATTCTGTTCCACTGGTCTATTTATCTACTTTTATGACAGTACCATTCTGTTTTGATTACTGTAGCTTTGTAATATATTTTAAAGCCAGGAAGGGTGATATCTACAGCTTTGTTCTTGTCCAAGATTTCTTTTGACTATTCAGGATCTTTTGTAGTTCCATATGCCTTTTAGGATTATTTTTCTTCTATTTCTGTGAAAAATGACATTGGAATCTTGATAAGAGATTACATTGAATCGATCACTGTGTAGTATGGATATTTTAACAATATTAATTCTTCAAATTATGAATATATTATTCAATTTCTTTCATCAATGTTTTAATTTTTTGTGTACAGATCTTTCACTTATCTGTGTTAATTTATTCCTAAGTATTTTATTCTTTTAATGCTATTATAAATGGGACCATTTTCTTAATTTCTTTGACACTTCACTGTTGTTAGCAAGAAGTGCAATGTCATACGTGTTGATTTTGCATCCTGTAACTTTGCTGAATTCTTTTATTAGCTCTATCAATTTTTTGGAGGCATCTTATGGTATTCTACATATAAGATTATATCATATACAAAGAGCAATTATACTTCTTCCTTTTTGACTCATACGCCTTTGATTTCTTTTTCTTGCCAAAGTCATCTGGCCAGGATTTCCAGTACTATGTTGAATAGAAGTGGTGAGAGGGGGAATCCTTGTCTTGTTCCTGATATTAAAGGAAAAGTTTGGGACACTTGGGTGGCTCAGTCTATTAAACCTCCTACTTTCAGTATCTGCTCAGGTCATGATCTCCGGTCATGAGATCCAGCCCCATGTTGGGCTCTGTGATGAGCATGGAGCCTGCTGAAGATTCTCTTTCTCCTTCAGCCCCACCTTCTCTCTCTCTCTCTCAAAAAAAAGGCGGGGGGACGTTTTATGTTTTTTTTTTTACCATTGAATATCATGTTGGCTGTGGTAATAGCTAAAAGTTAATGTGTGTAACTTTTAATATAGGACTTATATTATGTTGAAGAACATCCCTTTTCTACCTAGTATGTTCTGTGTTTTTATGATGAAACAGTGTTTAATTTTGTCAAATGGTTTCTCTGCATCTTTTTAAATGATCATGTGATTTCTATCCTTCATTCTTTTTTTTTTTAATTAATGTTTACTTATTTTCTAAGAGAAAAAGACACTAGCCAGAGAGAGAGGGAGACACAGAATCTGAATCAGGCTCCAGGCTTTAAGCTGTCAGCAGAGGGCCCAACACGGGGCTCAAACCCATGAACCGAGAGATCGTGACCTGAGCTGAAGTTGAATGCTTAACTGACTAGGCCACCCAGGCGCCCCGTCCTTCATTCTGTTAATGTGGTGTATCGTGTTTACCAATCTGCACATGCTGAGCGATCCTTGAATCCTATGGATAAATCCCCTTTGATTATCATGTATGAACCTTTTAATGTGCTGTTAAATTTGGTTTGCTAGTATTTTGTTGAAGATATTTACATCCTATGTTCATGACAGATATTGGCTTTTAATTTTCTTTTCTTATAGCATCTTTGTCTGACTTTGGAATTAGGGTAACCAGGGCAACTGTTACTTGACAAGTGTGTCAAGAATACACAAGGGGACGGGTGCATGAGTAGCTCAGTTCAGCTTCCAATTTTGGCTCAGGTCAGGATCTCATTGTTTGTGAGTTCGAGCCCCATGTTGGGCTCTGTGCAAGACAGCTCAGACACTGGAGCCTGCTTTGGGTTTTGTGTATCCCTCTCTCTCTGCCCCTACCCTGCTTATACTTATTCTCTCTCTCTCAAAAATAAACATTAAAAAAAAAAGAATACACAATGGGGAAAGCATTCACTTTCAACAAATGATATTGGAAAAACTGGATATCTACAGGCAAACATTGTAATTGGCCCCTATCTTACACCATTCATAAAAATCAATACAAACTGGATTAAAGATTTAAGTGTGAGGTCTGATGAAACTCAAAACTCCAGGAAGAAAATGTACAGGAAAAGCCTCATAACAATGATTTTTGGAAATGAACTACAAGCAAAAGGAACAGAAGCAAAATTGACAAGTGAGCCTATATAAAACTAAAACCAAAAAAAAAAAAAAAAAAACTGTACAGCAAAGGAAACAATCAAAGGACTGAAGAGGCAACTTTCAAGAGATAAAATATTTGCAAGCCATATATCTGATAATGAGTTAAAATCCAAAATATATAAAGAACACCTACATCTCAAAAGAAAAAGCTCAAATAAAAATTTAAAAAAATAAGGCAAAGGATTTGCAAGGACATTTCTCCAAAGAAGACATGTGTATATCAACAGATATATGAAAAGATGCTCAACATCCCTAATTATCAATGAATTCAAATCAAAACCAAAATGAGTTATCATCTCACATTGTTAGGATGGTTATTATAAAAAGACACAAAATAACAAGTGTTGGAGAGGATGTGGATAAATTGGACCTCTGCATAGTGTTGATGGTAATGTAAAATAGTGCAGTCACTATAGAACTCACAATGGATCTTCCTTTAAAAAAAACTCAAAATAGATGAACATATGATCAATCGGTTCTACTTCTGGGTATAAACCCCAAATAATTGATAGCAGGATCCTAAAGAAACATATGTGTTCCCTGTTCACTGTAGTATTATTCACAAGAGCCAAGATATGGAAATAACCTAAATGTCCACTGATCAATGAATAAATTACCGAATGTGGTTACACAACACATACACACAGAGAAACACACACAAATACACAATGGATGATTATTCAGCCTTAAAAAAAAAAAAAGAAAATCCTTCCATAGGCACCAGCATGAATGAGCCTAGAGTACATTATGCTAAGTGAATTAAACCAGCTACAGAAGGACAAATGCTACATGGTCCCACTATATGAGGTATGTAAAAAGTCAAATTCATAAACATGAAAAGTGGCATGATATCTACTAGGGGTGAAGGGAGGTGGTTGCTTTTCAGTGAGCATAAAGTTTCAGTTACACAAGATGAAGAGGTTCTAGATTCGGCTCTACAACACTGTGTCTAGAACTAACAGTACTGTATTAAGCACTTAAAAATTTGTTAAGATGGTAGATGTCTCTAAAGTGTTCTTATGACAATGATTTTAAAATTCCATAAATACAGCAAGTATTAACTTATTAATATTAAATAAAATAGTATTTGAGAAAATGAATATGAGAAAAATGTTAGTGAAGAGAAAAACACGTTAATGATATAATATCTGTGGATTGTAATGTATTTAACCGTTACTTTGAAATATATAGACAAAATTGAAATCATCAAATATATAACTGTATTTGGAAAATTTAACATACTCCTTTTGGAAATCAATAGCAAAAGTGGAAAAAAATCAGTAAGGATACAGACTAAATACATTGCCTATTAGTAAGCTTGATCTAAGAGATAAATCATGAATAATGTACTCTAGTTACATAGATTCTTCTTTTTTCCCTAAAACCTATGCAATATTAGTAACAGTAATTGTGTATGGATTCATAAAGATGATATCAATACATCCCAAAGAGCAGATTTTTAATGTTACATTTTTAAATGGAATAAATGCAATTAGAAAATAATATTGGAGTACTAATCAAAATATTATGTCTTTTAGTTAAAGAAGGGCTCTTATAAATAACTCATTTGCATATGAGGGTATCATTCAGTCTGCAAACAAGCTTTATATATTATAGATCTAAACAAGTACATAGGGATATATAGAATTGAAGTTCATTTATTTTTCAGGTAAGTACTGAGTGTATAAACAAAGAAAGTCAACTTTCAAAGAGTTATTTGAGAATTTGGGCTAATAGGCTCTGCACTGTTTTTTTGCACGTTTTAGAGGTTTTTACTGACTAGGCAGATGTGGCACAAAAGCCTCTGCTCACACTCTACTGGCCAGAAATAGTCACAGGGCCACTCCTAGAAGAAAAAGGAGTGTGAAGGCAGTACCTGGCTGGCTGTCCCTTTCCACTATCAACTCCGTCTATGGAAAATAATGCCTGCATTTCACTTGGTGAACTAGAGTTTTCTTTTTCAAAAGACTTTAAAAGCCCAGCACATAAAAATTCTGGGACATGACCCCATTTGTTTTCTATGCAAAATAAAAACGTGCAATGCCAAATTTATTTTAAAACCAGATTTAACGGAACATGCTCGAAATTAAAGTCAGTAATTTAAAAAAGCAATGGAATAAACCCAAAAGATGTGGAAGAGAGGATTTAATAAAACGAAGAGCAACATTCATGACAAAAAAACAATTAAAAATAGATGCTATGAGCTTCCAGTTCTGGAGTAAGACAGTGTAGAACCAATTTCCCCTGTTCTTTTGCTCTAAATTCAACTAAATACCTTAGAAATAATTCAAAAGACAACTACAAAAGGACTCTGAAGAGAAAAAGGATGAAGGTAGACTGGCGAGGGTGCACAAGACTTAAACAGGGACAGCTGTTTCATTTTCATATGGGTTTCATTTTCATGTCCCATATGTATCTAATTGAGTGTCAGGAACCCTCCAACCTCTCCTGTTTTCTGGACGGGAAAACAAATGAGAAAACAAAAAAATGAACATTAAAGACAACAACAACAACAACAACAACAACAACAACAAAGAAAAGACAAAAGAAAACAAGAAAAGTCTGATTTCTTTGACCAAGGGATCCGGAAAGGGGTTGAGCAGCAGACACTTGGCATTAAGATCCTCATCTAACAGCAGCTGAGGCCCATTTTTCTGTGGCAGCAACGCCAGCAAGGCCCTGAAGGCTGATCCCTCTTCTTCCCTATACCTTCCCACAGCAGCACCTTATCTACCCACCGCCAGACGTTTCGTACAGCTTCCGAAGGCCTCTAGAAGCTACAGGCTGTACCTAAACAGGACACCTGCCTACCAAAATAAGATTTAAATAAGATAAAAAATAGTATATATGTAAACAGACCTCAAGGGCATTATGCTAAGTGAAATAAGACAGAGAAACACAAATACCTTATGATGTCTCTTACATGTGGACTCTAATATATAAACAAACAAACAAGCCTACAGATACAGAGAACAAACAGATTGGTGATACAAAGGCAGGGGTAGAAGATGGGAGGAACAGATGAACTGACTGTTTTAGTTTAAATATGATGAATAAAAGGTTTCTTTAAAGAGTATATAGTACAATCTCATATTTGTATGATGATCAAATTACTTAATGAAAGTAAGGTGTTTGTATACTACCTTCTATGTGTATGTGAGTAGAGAATGTAAAAACAACTTCATATAAACACATTAAATCATTAATAATGACTATATTTAGATTGGAACTGGGAGGAGGAGCTAAATGAACTTTAATACTTTACTCTTGGTAATTCTATATTTTTGACATTATGACTATATCTGAAGCTTGAGAGAGGAAAGCCTCACAGGCAAAGAAGAAAGAGGATGCTTACTACCTCATGAGCTGAAAAATCTGAGGCAGCCAATCCCTCACAACAAATGGGAAGATGGATATTTTTGGATCTCATACTATGGAATAGGCATTCTACTAAGTGGTAGATCTCATGTGGGGCTGTGGGATTTGACACTGTTCAGTGTTTATGATTAAATAAAGTCACCATAACCTGATTCAAAGTATATAGCACAGTGCATATTATTTCTTTCCTTGGTTTTTCAAATTTCTCATCTTAAACTAAATACTGATAATAATAATCTCATAAGAGTAATTGAGGGGATTGATGAGTTAATACATTAACATTAGACCTTTGCCTGGAAAAGGCTTGGTAATACGATCAGTATTCTCTCCATTTTACAGATAATGAAGTTGAGGTTAGTAAGTTAAAAAAATTACTCAAGATCATACATTTACCAGATCATGAAACTAGGAACTGAATACAGGCAACTGACTCCGACCTATGATATTTACCATTATATCTGAGGACCCTCATCCTACTTTCAACCACTTAGCAAAATAAGTTCAAATGATGATCAACACAGCTATTTTTTTAAAGGAACAAAGGAACAATAAAAAAAACATATATGTTTGGGTGAGGATCTGTGTATGAACTGACATGTTGATGCAAATTACGCAAATATGGTAATCATAGTGAGATATATTTTAGTTGAAGAACAAATATAAACTACGGGAGCTCTTAGTTAAATATCAGAAATTATTTTATAGCAAGTACATTAAGTATTAGAACTACTTAATAAGTGAATGCAATACTGACTCTTCAGAACAGTTGTACAAGTATTTTTAATAAACCTAGAATTGTAAATATGTCAAGAAACTGGCGAGAGATGTTTGTCAAAGAAACACAGTTTTCTGCTATAAGAGGACAGTTTGCATGTCTGGGTCTGTGTCTTTTCCATTTGCTGTTGCTCTGGCTCTATGATTAATGAACGTCTCCTATTATTTTGCTTCCAGAAAGTATCTGCCACTTCAACAGGCTCAGTTTTAATTTAATGCTATAATGAACATTTATTTTATTTTCTTAAATATAATTGCAACATTTAATCATTTTTTAAAAGTTTCTGTGTTAACTGTTCATTATTTCACAAGAGATTATAAATTTATCTGTTTTATAGGTAAATGATGTGCGTACATATTCTAAATGTTCATATTATGTTTTTTGCCTTTGAGGTATTCTTTCCCTGAGACAGCTGTTGAATTTCCCGAAGAAAATAAGCCTGTCCCGATCTTGATTTCTATTTTCTACAAAGTATTTTTTCTTTGGTCGAAAGACAGTTTACTTGAATGTTTGCTAATCTGCCTATTCATTAATTTAAAACAATACAAAGGAAGAGCAGGATGGTACATTAAGGTCAGCAGAGCAACTGGTGTGTGTGTGTGTGTGTGTGTGTGTGTGTGTGTGTGTGTGTGTGTGTGGCCAGCTTCTGTATGGAATGAAAAGGACTCCATATGGCGCCTTTGAATATGGATGGAACATAAAGTTTAGTGCATCCTAGTGTTAGGATCAGAGTTAGGAGCAACCATGCTATGTCCAAGACATGAGAAGACATCTTCACTACCCTTTACTATTTTTTCTTCCTGAAATAATAATCTTGTTATTAATCATAATATAGACTTTCCTTATTTTTATATACCTTCTTATCTATTATCCAGATTCCATAGTCTTCAAATCATGCTTCCAGTCTGTTAACTTTTGTTGTTGTTTAGAATATGGGTGATAGAAACTTAATCATGAATCAACCTTAAATAAATGAATATGTTAATTATGTACCAACAGAGAATGAATGAACTGTTGGAAAAATTACACACTGGGTCAAACTGGTTCCATTCTATATCTGTGATCATAAGTGTAGGACTCTATCTTATCTATAGTGTATCCTTAGTGCTTGCAATAAATAGTATCTGGCAAATAAAAGGCATACTAAATTATCTACTGAATCAATGAATAAATCCAAAGAGTAATAAATCTATCCTCTATCTGCATCCTCCTAAAATATCAGTAAAAGTTGCCATTCCTGAAAGTCTACTTCTCTTCTCATTTTTTCAGGTATATCTTGATCTACATTAATAGTTTAATTATTCCTAAATGCCAATGGTATACAGATTCTCCAATACATACCTCTCACTTTCAATCCTATAAATCCATCGATTGCATGGCATCTTTACTTGCATATATCAAAGGTACTTCCAACTTCAGTTGGAACTACAGCCCTCTACCTGCTACTCTTCAGGTTTTTCCAGTCTAGTTCTTGTCCAGGGTTTCCTGCTTCAGTGAATGTACCTCTCCCCAAGCCAGAAACCCGAGTTACTCTTGAAAAAAACTTTCTATCCATTCTTTTACTGTCATTTCCATCACTAAATCCTGTCTACTTAAATATATAAAATTTTGCAAATTCATATTCTTCATTTCATCTGCATTGCTGCCACACTGGTCTAAGTTATCTTTTATTAAAAAATGTATTTATGTTTAATTTACAGAGTATGTGTGTATGTGTGGTCTCTATATCAATCAAGACAAGACAACTTTCCACCACTCTATAAAGATCCCTCATGGCTCTTAGTGTTCAATTTCCCAACTGCACCCCTTCGCAACAACCGGTCCAATTTCTGTCACTGTAGGTTGGTTTTGTGCATTCTAGAACTTTACATGAATAGAATCATAGAGAATGCACTCTTGTCTTGTCTGGCTCCTTATTTTTAGCAAAATGGTTTTGAAATTCCTCAATGAAGTGTATATCAGTGATACATCCTTATATTTCTCAGTAATAGTTCATTATATGAATATAGGAAAATGTGTTAATCCACTCAAGTTTGGTAGGTTTGGGGATTATTTAAAATTATATCTCTTATAAATAAAGCTGCCATGAATATTTGTGTATGGGCTGTTTCTGGACCTATGACTTAATTTCTCTTTGGTAAATACCTAGGAGTGGCATTTTGCTGTTTCACATATTAAGCTTATGTTTAATTTCATCAGAAACTTCCAACCTGATATGTTTTGGCTCATGAAGAAATATTTTCCAAAAGAATGCTGTCCTGCTTTAAGCAATTAAAAAGCCAGAGAGAGGGGCGCCTGGGTGGCGCAGTCGGTTAAGCGTCCGACTTCAGCCAGGTCATGATCTCGCGGTCTGTGAGTTCGAGCCCCGCGGCAGGCTCTGGGCTGATGGCTCAGAGCCTGGAGCCTGTTTCCGATTCTGTGTCTCCCTTTCTCTCTGCCCCTCCCCCGTTCATGCTCTGTCTCTCGCTGTCCCAAAAATAAATAAACGTTGAAAAAAAATTAAAAAAAAAAAAGCCAGAGAGAAATTGGACAAAGGTCAGTAAAGGACTGTCATTCCTGAGAAAAGAGAAATGAATGAGATGAGCTCTACAATTATGCCATCTTACTGCTATGTGATAGTGCTCCAAGACTCAGTGCAGAGGATGAACTCATATGCTTTCACTCTTTTGCTGAGTTGAGGAGGCAGAGATCAGAGTTCAAGGAAACTGAGGTGACTAGACTTTTCAGGGAAGCAGTGCAGAATGGGGAGCAGTACAGAGAAGGGGATACGAAGAGATGCAAGAGAGTTTCTTTGAGTCTTTGGTGCATTAAGTTTATACATGCATGACATGAAAGTCCTTAAGACTGAGGAAAGAATCAAGAAAAACTAAGTCAAATAATGGCTAAAATAAACAATACAAGCAACAATACGTGCTAGTGAGAATGTGGAGAAAGAACCCTCTCACATTGTTGGTGGGAATGCAAACTGGTACAGTCAATGTGGAGGTTGACTCCACAATATGGAGGTTCATCAAAAAGTTAAAAATAGAACTACCCTATGATCCATAATTGCACTACTAGGTATTTACTCAAAAGAACACAAAAATACTAATTCAAATACTAACCCAGATGTTTATACCAGCATTATCTACAATAGCCAAATTATGGAAACAGCCCAAGTGTCCATTGACTAATGAATGGATAAAGAAGTGATAGATGTACACACACATATAATATACATATGTGTATATATATACACACAATTAATATTAATCAGTCATAAAAAGAATGAAATCTTACCATTTGCAATGACATAGAGCTAGAGTAATATGCCAATCGAAATAAGTCAAAGAAAGACAATACAATATGATTTCACTCATATGTGGAATTTAAGAAACAAAACAAAAAACAAAAGGAAAGCAGAAAGACAGAGGGAGCCAAACCAAGAAAGAGATTCTTAACTCTAGATAACAAAGTGATGGGTACAGAGGGGAGGTGGGTGGAAGGATGGGTAAAACAGGGGTTGGGGATTAAGGAGAGCACTTGCTGTGATGACAACTTGGGTGTTGTATGGAAGTTTTCAATCACTAAATTGTATACCTGAAACTAATGTTATACTGTATGTTTACTAACTTGAATTTAAACAAAAACTTAAAAAAAAGAATTCTGTATATATACTTTTGAATAAAATTGAAACTTAAAGACACTAGGATAATAAGGCACAGAAATCTTTTTGTTACTATGAGTTATTATGGAAAACAATTATTCAGATAACAAATGTAGAGATGAAAAAGTTCTATACATATTTATCAGGGAATATCTAGCTAGAACACAATTCAAAGACTTTATAATAGCTCATTTTCATGAAATAGCAAGAACAATAATAGTTACAACATTAAGTGTGTACCCCATTCAGCCCAGAAAAGCCCTGAATCCAAATTGTCTTACTTGGTAGAAAACATTTCCTACTTCGTACAAATCGAACCACCTTAGGGAATTGGGAAACACAACAGTTATTTAACTCAATGGCTTATATTCGTTGGGACAGGAAAGAACAAAAACACAGACTATTGAAATATGCTTTTCTTATAAACCAGATTCCACAGGATTTTGTATTATAAATACAAATTTAAATATTAATTTACACATTAACATAAGGAAGCCAAAGATTTGTACTCTCTGAACAATGGAATGCAGAAATCTAAGCAATGCTAGATATGAGATGACAAAGTGAGACATCTCCAGGGTGAACTTCTTTTAAGTTTGAAGGAAAAAAAGATGATATTAGCTCGCCTGTAAATTGTGTTCTAGTTATAATGTTTCAAATACGCTATGCAATTTCTTTCTCAGATTATTAGAAAGATTTTAGTAGTGAACCATTGAGATCAATAACATCAATGACTTGTTCCAGTTCACACAGCTAGAATTAATTGGCAAAGCAGAGATCAGAAATCTAAGTGTTTTTACTCCAACACAGTGATTTTTCTTACAGACCAAAGAGGACTGGATCCTCACTGAGGACACGTCTCATAGCATGTCAAACTTTCCACTATGAAAAGATACCAAGATCATTTTTCCTATAGGGCACAAACGTTCCTTGAAAATATTTGAATCCTTAAACCAGTTAAATGTTGAATGCTATTAATATCCAATACTGTATTAAGTACAATGTAAAATAAAGATGACTGAAAATTTGTGACTTTATATTAATACTCACACTTACAAACACAGAACAGCACTCTTTTACAATTTCTATAGCTGATTCCAAGTAATTTTTACATTTATTATACTTTACAGTGTTAGAATTTTTCTTATCTTTAGGACATCAAGAAATTAATCTGGGGCTACTATGTCAGGTATACTATTACAGTTGCTCAATCCCTCTTGTAGATTTTTTTACAATTGATTTTTATTTAAGAAACTAATGATCACCATCATTCTTCTGTACTCCAAGCTGGGAATTCTATTGTTAAACATATACTAAAAAGCCCCAGTTTTTTAAACTGCCATTCATCTGACATAGAGAACTAACACAAATATACTTTCTCTCCCTGTGCTAAACAGTTCTGAGACAAAAGAGATTTACTCTTTCCTGTGCTAAGCAATGCCACGAGCTTACATAAATACCTCACTTATTAAAAGAAAACTTTGCTGATCAAGGCTCTCTTCAAGACCACCAAACCACACCCTGCCCACTAATACAAAGATAACTTGTCATAAACTTTGTCTATCCACCCTGTTCACCACTCTAAAATCACTGAATCCACGCCTTAAATCACTATAGATGCCCTCCCCTAATTTTTCTTTTTTGAGACACTATTAAGATGGTCTCAAGGTTGGATCATCCTTCCTAAAGTCAGTCTAATAAATTCATCTTTACGTTATCCACAACTTTTTCTGGTGATCTTTAGGAGAGATGACTATCAGCAACATAGCTTTCTACCCACTAACTATACAGGCCACTTGCTTTTTTTACACATTCTAATTTGTTAGTGTCCCTTGAAAAATGCATAAGGAGAAAAAAAAACACAATATTATGGATGTAGCACATATTCAAAGAAGCAAATGAGTAACAGAATAAATGATCTTCCTACATATTCTCAAAATTATGTTTTAAAACTAAACTTTCTAATATTTAAATATATTTTCCAAATTACAATTTTGAAATATGTATATATCTATATATAAATATGTATATATATATATATATCTGTATTTAATTTCTTTCTAGTGTCATTTGACTTACTTATAACTGTTATTATAGGAGCAAAATAATTTTGTATTGATGGAAAAGTAGCTTCCCACACAGTAGGTATTTAATAAATGTTTCTAGAATCAAAGAAGATAATGAATATAAAATCATAACAAATGAATAATGGAATTTACTAGCCCCAAGAAATGTGTCAACTAATTCTACATATTGTTTTTATTATAAATTTCTATGAACAAAAATATATCTTTACCACTATCTGTTATGTGCCTTGACTTAAACAGATGTTCTGTTTGATTGATTATAAGGGCTTCTGTCCAACTAGAAACTACATCAATGTTTTAAAGATTTCTATTGTACTGATTCATTGCTACTGCTCCTTTATGCCAATTTGTAGCATACTGTAAGAACAAATGATATTTGCCAAAATTTTCTTCGATTATTATCCTAAAATATTACTTGCTTTTAATACTATCCAGTAAATAATTTTCTTCTGAGATATGTGGAAAGCTATCGTTATAATATGTGTTCAATATGTGGTAAACAGTGAGTCATGATTCAGTTCATAGTCTTAGTTTTAATTAAATGTACATTTACGGTACCTACTTTATTCCTGGAATGTTGCTAGGTTCTGGAATATAAAGAAAAAATGTAATTTTTTAATGGGTAACACGTTTATAAATTCAAAATTCAAAAAGCATACTAAGGTACACCATGAAACAACCTTCTCGAAACATTTACCCTGTACAGGAGCAGCCAATGTTGGCAAGTGTCTCTGGGGTCCTGGATGGGGTGGCTGAGTTGGCCAAGCATCTGCCTTGGACTCAGGTCATGATCTCACAGCTCCTGAGTTGAGCCCAGCATCCAGCTCTGGGCTGAGAGGGCAGAGCTTGCTTGCTATTTTCTCTGCTCTCTCTGTCCCTACCCCATTTGTGCTCTCTCTCTCAAAATAAATAAATAAACTTAAATTTTTTTTAAAAAATGTGGCAGTACCTCACGTGTTAACAGAGATAATAGTTGCATATGTAAATCAGATACACATGTTTCATATTACACTCTCTCCTTTTAAAACTAACTTATGGAGGTATCATTTAAAAACAAAAAAATCACCCAGCTAAACATATGGATTAATGAAATATGACAAATGTAGAAGGTAAATACCATGCAAATCGATATAAAATATTTCTTTCTTTGCCAAAGTACATCTTTACCCTTTCATAATCAGTACCTGCACCCTCATATCATACCAGGAAACAACTGATCTTTTTTTCTGCCATGATAGTTAGCTTTATTATTTCTAGAATTTCACAGGAATGCAATCAAAGGGCACACTTCTTGTGCCCGATTTTTTTTCTGCTTCATATTTCTGACTTTTACCCATGTAATTTTTATGCATTGGTAATTTATTTCTTTTTATCAACTATATTATTTTGCATGGATTTGGCATATTTTATTTATCTGTTCACCTATGGAGACATATACACATTATTTCTGATTTTTGGACCCAAGAATAAAATTGCCATGAGCATTCACATATAAGGTTTTCTGTACAAATATGTTTTCATCTCTTTTGTATAAATTTCTAGGAGTAGAATTGCTTAGCCATGTAGTAAGTATATAATAAATTCTGTAACAAATTGCCAAATATTTTCTAAAGTGGTTGTATCATTTAAATTCATAGAAGTAATGAATGAAGCTGAAGTTATGCATTTTCTCCATCACTTGGTATTGTTAGTATTTTTAAAGCCTTTCTACTGATTAGTTCTTGGTATCTCATTGAGGCATTAATTTGGATTTCTTAACTAATGATGCTAAATGTCTTTTCATGGGCTAACTGAACATTTCTATTTCTTAATTTTTTTAATTTTTTTTAGTGTTTGTTTTTGAGAAAGAGAGAGAGAGACTGTGAGTGGGGGGAGTGAGAGGGAGACACAGAATCAGAAGGAGGCTCCAGGCTCAGAGCTGTCAGTAAAGAGCCCAATGTGGGGATGGAACCCATGAACTGCGAGATCATGACCTGAGCCAAAGTTGGACACTTAACCTACTGAGCCATCCAGGCACCCCTATGTTTCTTTCTTCTTAATAAAAGTCCTGCCCAATTTTTTTGCCCATTGTTGGGGCTACTTTTCTTACTGAGTTGTGACGGTTCTTTATTCTAGAATATAAAATCCTCTGTCATCCATATTAATCAGTTTTGGCTGTCATAGTAAGTATTACAGAGTGTATGATTTAAACTACAAAAACTTCTTTTCTCAAAGTTATGGAGGCTGGGAAGTCCAAGTTCAAGGTGCTGGCTGATTGGATTCTTGGTGATAGCTCTTTTCCTGGCTTATGGATAGCTGCCTTCTTGCTGCGTTTTATTATGGCAGAGGGGAAAAAAAAAAGAAAAGAAAGAAAAAGAAAAAGAATGAGTTTTTTGGTGTCTCTTCTTATAAAGGTACTAATTCTATTAGATCAAAGCCTCAATCCTATTAAGTCATTTAGCAATTACCTTCTTTAGGCCCTACCTCCAAATACAGCCATACTGAGAGTGAAGGCTTCAACATATGAATTTTGGGTAAACCAGCTCAGTCAACAGCAGTTAAAATAGCTTCTAAATTTGGATATTATAAAATTTAATTTTTTTTCTGTCACGATTTTTTCTTTCTGCATTATATATAAAGAATGACTGCCTATCCTAAGTTGATGAACATTTTTCTATTAATATTTCTGCTCAGACGTTTTATAGTTTTTGTTTAAATATTTATACCCGTGACCAATTCCAAATAGATTTTTAATTATGGTGTGAGGTAAGGGTTAAGTTTTTGGTTTTGGTTTTGGCTCCATATACAACCAGAAATTCCAACACCATTTGGTGAAAAAACTATTGGGTCCAAGATCCCTAAGGCTACCGGCAGGCTCAAAGATTTGCTAGAAGGACTCACAGGAAAAGCTGTTACACTCATGGTTATGGTTTATCATAGTGAAAGAATACAGAATAAAATCATCAAAGGGAAAAGCATATGGGGTAAAGTCCAGGAGAAAACAGGTGTAAGTTTACAAGTATTTCCTCCCAAGGGAATCACACGTGAATTTGTTAATTCTTCTGGCAATGACGTATGACAACACTTGTGTAATTTTGCCAACCAGGGAAGCTTACTCAAGCCTTAGCATGCAGGGCATTTATTGAGAGTTATGCGGGCATGCAGTGCCCACCTGGTGTGGGTTTCTAAAACCCTGCACACTCCTTCCTCCCTCACTGAACTACTGTGGCGCGATGTCAAAAATCCATTGACCATATGTGTATTTGTATACTTGTGGACTTTCTGCTCTTTTTCAGTGATCTAATGTACATGCTGACATTAATATAAGTGTGTCATAATTAATGTAGTAAAGTCCTAAAATAGTTTCATGATAAGGACTCTTTAAGTGCAATAATGGGGTCTTAATTCTGTAAGCCGGAAGTACTGTGTGTGCTTAGGCTATTCAGTTTCTTGTCCGGAATGGACTGAAAACTTAAAAATAATCCGAGAACAATTGTTTTAATTCAAGTAGGAATGGCCTCTAACACAGTAGTATGAATCCATGTTATTTAATGACAGTTTTTCTATTCTGTTCTTTTACTGCTGGTTATGTTTCCTGTTATTGATCACAGATATATCAATGATAATAAATGAGATTGTCAAAGTACCTTTTTTGTTGAACTTTTTATTCTTTCAGTCTTTATTTTTTCTTTCTACAGAAAGTAAAAATACTACATGTTTGTTCTTGCAAAACAGGAGCTATATATTAAGTAAACTATTAAAATAGGGAGATATTGACATATTTTCAATACCTGTACCCTCTGATTATGAGGTTCTTTGAAATTTCTTGAACTTGGTATATTCTCACATAAAGAATAAGGTAAAACCTGTATTACTTCCAATTACTTAGAAATAATCATTGATAAACTTGGTAACATGTTTTTGGAACAGAAAGAAACACAAAAATGTATTTCATAAACTGATTATACTAACTGCTAACCAAGAAAATGTCCAATTCTAAACTATACTATAGTTTATCTATGTTACCACTAACCATAGATTCAAATGCCATACATAGGAAAGTGAATCTTTGTTGATGCTTTCTGTGTATGTATGTGAGTGGAAATAGTAGTACTTGATTGATTTCATTTTTTTAATGTTTATTTTTGAGAGAGACAGAGACAGAGCTTGAGCGGGAGAGGGGCAGAGGCAGAGAGAGAGGGAGACACATAATCTGAAGCAGGCTCTAGGCTCTGAGCTGTAAGCACACAGCTCAATGCGGGGCTCGAACTCACTGACTGTGAGATCATGATCTGAGCCCAAGTCAGACACTTAACCGACTGAGCCACCCAGGCAAACCCTGATTGATTTCATTTTCAATGTGAGGATGCTGTAACTTGCTCCATGACACCAATCAAATTGCCTTTTTTTTTTTTTTTTGGATTCTCCAAAAACAAGTGGGAGGTGGGGTGAATAATATTTTCTCATTCCTGCTTCGTGGTAGTTTGCAAATAAAAAAGAGAAGAAATAGTTGTTTTTAGAAGAGGACGAATATCTGAGGAAAGTCTAAAACAATAATTCTGAGGCACCTTTAATACATAAATTATATGCATTTCGTACTTAAATGTGTATATGCATTTATTAAGCTGTCTGGAAAAGAGGAATAGTAATGAAGCTACTGTTGTGTTCCCATTGTCCAGTTAAAGTTAGATAAGTAAAGGATCCTACATTTTAGAGATATAAATTCCCTCTTTGTAAGGAGCAGCTAATTAAAGGCTTTAGCAAAGGGCCCATATGGTAAGGACAAACGCACATTTTTATTTTCTTTTGATTCACTTAGGCTTAGAAATAAGACAAAGGCAAGGAGAAAGAGATGATGAAATATGGAGGGATGAAGCTGAAAAAAATGGTCTTTTGCCTGATTCATTCAAAAGCTTAAGGATTTGGTACGGATTACACACTTATTTGAGGGCTGACTTCAGCAATACTCAACAGTATGATCTCCCTACATCTTTGCCCTTGAAAGTAATGAAACTCATTACATAAGCACTAATAAACTGAGAATCTGAAACCTTGAGACAAATGCATATATAACTTCTATGTTTGCTTTTTTCCCCAATTCAGTTTTCACGTTTATAATTTAAATCTTGCTGTCATTATAAGACTGGGTGGATGGTTATTACTGTTTTATTGTTGATAAAATTAATATTACTTAAGATTTAGTTCTCTTTCTTTTAGAAAATATAATTTGAACACCTGTATACAAGCATTTGAACACAAGTTTGAACACTTGTAACAAGACACTATAGAGAATGGGGTCAGAGAATAAAATAATATTCCAATCAGAATGTCTGTCCCAAAAACAACACCTATAATATCTTAGGATATAAGATATATGAATACCGAAATATAAAAAAAATAAGTATATAAGCACTCTAAGCAAAGTATAGAAAAACCTCTCTGCAGTTCAGCAAAATAAAGCTTATTTTAGCTGTAACTATATTTTATTTTGATTTTATGAATAGCAAAATTTGAGCTGAGATTTGATCATACGACATATTCCTAAATGGGAGTAAGAAAGGATTTGACATCTCATTATAATCCTCTAGCAGGTACTGTTTGTTGAGCACTTATTCCATGCTAAGTCTTTTGCTTAGTGCTTTCAATGTACTAGTCATTTCATAAATTATCACATCAGCTCTATGAGAGAGCAAGCATAAATATTCCCTTTATGTAGATGTGGAACTTACGTTAGAGCTTTTATAGTATATCTAAGTCACAGAGCTAATAAGCAACAAATCCAGTATTGAGGTCCACATTGGCTACAGAGCTCCAATACTGCAGTCATTGGAACCGGGCTCCCTCTTAATCAATCATAGTTGAACACAGGGGGGTATAAAATATGATCCCTTAAAAAGATGGTATATTGAAAGTTTGTAAAAACAACACTGGCATTTCTTGATTAATCCAAACTGGAATGTTTTTATATCATGATGGTTAATAGCAAATATTAACAAAAAAGTGAGCTACATTTTTAGAAAGGTACAAAAATTATGGTATAAAAATAAAACCAATGAAAGAGAAACATGAATAAGTGTGGTTATATGGTGACATTTAGAAAGAAAGCAGAAAACAACGTATAAGAGGGATTCACTTGTTCTTTGATTTTCGTATCTAACAATATGAATCGTTAGATTCATAATATAATATAATATAATGAAATATATGAAATCCTGCTGATTGCAGCTCAACATAGTTGGGAATGTGCTGGGTCTGATAGGGAAGAAAGAGATTACACTCTGAAGATGATACAAGTATTAACTAGAATGTATGGGTAGGAGCCTAGGGAATATCAAAAAGATTGAACTTTTAGGATGTTTCATCAAAGGGGCCAGAAGTAAGACTAAATATTTAAAATTTTATTAATTTGGGGGTCCTTCCAAAGATATAGGACATAACCTGTGACAAGCACCCCAGGGGAGAGGGCATACTTGCTGCTAGAATGACTCTAGAAGCTGGAATAAGAATGACCCACGGTAAGTGAAATATAAATGCCTCACTTGCTTCTGTTTCTTTCCCTGCAAGGTGGTAGGAAAAGAAATAGGGTTTAAAGAAGTGAGAATATTGGAAAGGGTCCATGATGGTAAATCCAGAAGACCCAGGATTATGTTTCACAGGAGAGCCCAGAGGACGTATCATCCACCCAAAGCCATGTCCTCTGCAGTCCAGGCATAACTTAGCTATCACTGAGCTAGTCTCCATGTGAACAGGGACACTGGGGCACTGAAATAACAGGCCAAGTTGTGACAATTAAATCCAAGAATCCACGAGATTACAGTTACTGTAAGGGCAGGGCAGAAGGCAAGCATGGAAAGGCAGCCAATAGGAATGAATCCTCATGGAGATATTAAAAATGCCAGGGGAAAAATAGGTAGCCAATAAAGGTGCTTCTTAACATCCATAATAAAAGGCCAAGAATGAAAATGTAGGAAGCTGTGTGTGATTGTGTGGATAAAATATGACAATATACTGCTCAGTTCCCAGATTTGAGTCAGCATTTAGATGTGGAACAAATTGACAGAAGAGGCAGACCTTGCAACAGCCTGGTAAGGAAAAGCTATGAAGTGTTCCTGTTCAACTCCAAAGTTATCTATGGCCATTTACTCAGGTAACTGTACAAAATAAAAAGGAGGAGTGCTCAGATATTCTGAGGATTACTGGGTACAGCAGCTGAGTTGATACAGGTGCCCAAAGACCAGAAGTGACATCATGTCCCCCCAGTTAGAATGGGGCACTATGGAAACATACAGCAGCTAGTGGTAAATATGGGGACCAAGTAGTAAGCCTTGGTTGGCTAGTCTGGTTTAAAATGTATCCTCTGGGTCCACAAACTTTCCCAGTGCCCATTTTCCCACCCTGAGGGCAAATTTTGATGAGCATACTTGGGAATTGAAGTAACTCCCAAAATGGATTCTTGTCCTGTGAGGTGAGAGCTCTCACAGTGGTAGAAGGCCAGTAAAATCCTTGGAAACTTCCCTGTTTTTCTACCAAATAGTAAATTCTTTTTCATGTCCATTTATTATATGAAAAAAAAAATTTCTGTGCTGAATACTGAACAAACAACTATAACCCCCTAACTTAAGTGCATTCTGTCTAAATCTAAAGTTTCAAGGAATTTTTCACTCTTAAGCACTTGGATAATTCAGAAAAACAACAACAACAATAAAACAAACATATTTGAAATGCGTCCCTTGTTTCTATCCTGACTGAGGTTCAATAAATCTCAGATTTATAATATAAAACATGAGCAAAATAATTAACAAAGATGGCAGGAGTCATTTATTGGTCTCCTAAGGGTCAGGGATTAGCATAGATAAATTACATAATAATATTAAAATATCACTTTAATAATATTCACAATAGTTATTTTATACTACCAGCAATGACTCAGTACTCAATATGTTCAAGATATTCAACAAATTTCAACATTTGAATTCTCTGACTAGTACTGTTATACAGGAATATTATTTCCTCCAATTTACAGACAAAGAAACAAAGTCTCAGAAAAGTCAGACCACATAACTAAAGCTACATGGCATTTAGTGGAAGACTGGTTTTAAACCACATATGTCTGAGTTTTTAGATGTGTTGTTTTTTTCCCTTTCTTGTTCTTTTCCCTTTCAGGGCTAGAATGTTGATTCTGTGAGTGCTAGATCCACTTAATATGTGTTTTAGAGAGTGTCTGTGGGGAGAGCGGCTTGTAAGGTAACGACTTCCATGGTCAAATAAATTTACAAAACACTACCTACTCTATTCTTGGCTTAGGGAATTCAATATGTACCTTAGTATATTAAAGGCTTAGTGAAGTTCTGCAGTAAACAAACAAAAACAAACAAACTAACTAAAACTAACCCTCCAAACAAACATTAGAATTAAAGAATTAAAAAACTCTTTAATATTGTTAATTCTAGTGTTTTCCAGAATTGTTTGACTATTCATCAGTTAGGACACTGGCTAGAATTAATAATAAATTCAATTCAAAGTGGTTTAACCAATGTTGCCATTTATCATCTCTCATAACAAAAAAACAAAACCAAAACACGTAAGTAAAGTAACTTCTGAATTGGATGATTCAATGGATCAATACAATTAGGGAACACCCCAGAGATCTTTCTTCTTTTCACTCTGCCAGCATCAATTTTTAAATTATGATTCAAGTTCACACCATAAAGTCTTATATCAAAATATACATGGAAATACTGTTCCTGGCAGGCCAGTTGATCTATGTAATTTTGTAAAGTAGTATTAAAAGAAATTTTCCATTTAAAAACATGGTTTTAATTTAGACACGTCTTAATTTTCAAACTTTTAATTCAATGTCTAATTTCCCCTAATTCTAGCAAATATAAAGTTAATTTAGTTTAAGAATTTTAAAACAGACTGTGTCAGCAGTACATGAAATGAATAACATTGCTAAATGAACAGGGGGCAAGCATTACTTAAACATTTAGTGGTAGGATTTATTTTCTACCCAGATTAAAAATTTACAACTAATTTTGCATTTCTTACAACACAGCAGAATCATGAGAGCAGTAGCTTCATAATTAATATCTGTGTTTTGAGAATTCTATCGTAACTGTTTTAGCTTATTTTTATTTTTTTCCAAAAAGATAAAGAAGGATGGAATTCCAGCCATATCAGTAAGAACTTCATTAGGCAGCAAGTACCTAAATAGTAATAACTTAATGAAACTGTCATTTATTTGTCTGTATTCAGTTCAGCTGTCCCATGATGCCACTAGGAATCTAGACTTATTCGTCTTTCTAATTCACCAGCCGTTAAGTACAGGATTTCTCCTCTCCTCTCCTCTCCTGTCCTCTCCTGTCCTCTCCTGTCCTCTTCTCTTCTCTTTTGTAACAATGGCAAGATGGCTGCTGTAGCTCCAGCCATCATAAATGTTCAATGTATTTATAAAGGCAGAATGTAAGACAGGGATAGCACTAACCACACTGGTCTCTTTTAATTAAGAAAGCAGTATTTCCAGAGGCATTTGCAACAAACTTGTACTTTATTGTCTGGAATTGGACCACCTATACTTTCAAGTGATGCTGGGACAGTGAAGAAGAGAACTGTTTTAACTGTTGTCAGTCAATTATGCTCAAATGCCTAGATTTGTTCACATCTGCATCACAAAATAACTGAGTTTTTGTTAAGAAAGTAGATATTTTGGGATCTTGCCTTGACAGCATTGTCTGTAACACCAGCCTATTTTCAGATGCTATGATGCTTATAGGAAAAACATATGAATGGACCCCTGGGTTTGAATCTGTTTCTTGCCTTTATCAGTGAAGAGACCCTGAACAAGTTATACAAATGTAAGAATATTTCAGAAATTGAAACAATTAGATGAAAGCTTTCAAGAATTCCACAACCGTATGTTCTCACCTACATTCATGCGTACCCATAATACCCTTTGACTGACAACATGCATGGATTAACTGTGCTCCTACCTAGACCCATCTCTCTATTTGTTCCTTGTCTCTTAGCCATTCTTACCTGTTCAAGGATATTACTTTCACAAATCCTCCCTAATTCTCTTCTATACCATAATTTTTCCTCTCTACTGGATCTTTTTCATCAGCATCCCAATTGTTATAAGCTTCCACCCCACCTCTCTGTACTCCTTTGTAGCCAGTCGTCCTGAAAGAATCACTTATATTAATATATAAAATTTGAAATCCTGTTTGAGAGTTTCAACAATTATAAAAATGATACTTAGATATGACAAAATGCAAAGGGATTATCTTTTTTTCTGTGTCTGAAAAGCATGAGTATATTTCTCCTCATTCGTCACTTCCAGAATTTCACCACACATTGATGATTAAGCAATGAGACTGGAACCCCTATAACTGCATTAAACTAATCTGGGGTAAGCCTCTCTGAAATAAGCTTGACTCATCTGGGAAATGAGAGTGAACATTTGGAGGAAATCCAGAGTTCTGTTAGTTACAGAAGGAAGGATGGATATTGAATATACCACCAACAGTGTTTGTGTTATCCACTGTCCTTCCAATGACCTAGCCAATTAGGCAATAAATATCATAAAACTATGAAAACCCATAATGGACACCATTTCTGGTAAACCACTAGTTTCTTTTTAGAGTAATAGCAGTTAATATGCCAGAAGACACTTGCTTTCTGTTAAACACAATAAAAAAAAGCCAATATAGAGAAATGACGTAGTATAAAAAGAGGCAGAGGAAGAGATATAAACGACTAGGTTAAATCCCTAAAGAATAATCAGTTTAAGTTAAACATTAACATATTTGGAACTGAAAATGCAGTGAACACTTAAAACAAGATGCTCTAGGAAGAAAAATACATTACAAAATAATACAAACTACTCTGCCTGAGAAACAGCTTCATGGTCTTTGGAAAGTAACCCATAAACAGTTAGCTTTGACATGTTATTTAAAATAACAAAAACAACAATTTTTTGAAGTATTCAAAAGAGTTATTAAGATAATCATGGATTCATACCAAAGTAGTTAGTAATTTATTTGTTGTTAGCCTTACAATGAGATATAGTTTGCCTGTACCATCGTCCTTTCTCATCTCCTAATTCAAACAGAGCTAGCTAAAAGAGAAGAACACTTACTGTATAAATGAAGATCTTTAGCCAAAAGGGAAGTAATCCTATGGTGTCTGTTTCTGGCTTAATCAGAGATAAGACTTACTTTCAAGTTTCTGATCTTTTTCTAACTATAAACAAGCTAGAAGGCACACACTTGCATAACGAGAAATAAAAAAAAAAAAAGAAAGAAAAAAGAAAGAAAGAAGGAAAGAAAAGAAAAACAGATGAGCAAAGAACTAGAATCTTTCATCAGCAATCCTCCTCATGAATGCTGATCACGTGGACTCCATGACTGCCTAAATCTATGATACTTTCTTCTCCTGGTTTTACCCTTCCTCAGAGAATAGATCTTAGTAATACCACACAGCAGGGTAAAAACTGAAACAAAGGAAACTGAACTCAAAATTCCTCCAAAGTTTCTGTTGGTGATCTGTTGCTTTGAGGTAGAAACCACACATTCTTCACTGGAGAAGAGTATAAATCCTGATTCTCTGAAATATAATATGGCTACTATTTTTTTCCAAAAAAAACTGGATACAGTGGGAGAGGCCTACAGTGAATGATGATCCAATGTCCTAATCAATTGGGAAATAAATATAAAATGGCTATTAAAACAGAGTATGAACATTATCTCTTATAAAGTAAGAAAATAAGAAAGAGACCGGGTTCCAAAATAGGGTTTCTTATTCCCTGGTACTCTAAACTGGAGATAAGTTAGACTGTAGAGCAAGACCAAACTGACTATCCACTCATAGCCAAACTCCAAAGCAGGCATAAAACTAGGTGCAATTATTTCCTGGAAACTAGATTCCAAAAAGAGAGGTTTATCCTACTTAAGGATATTTAAAGTAGGGAAATAAGAGAGAGAGAGAGAGAAGACAGAAAGGAGGAAGGTAGGCAAGAAGATTAAAAAAAAAAAAGGAAAGGAAAGGGAAGGAGGGAAGGGAGGAAAGGAAGGAAAGAAGGAAGAAAAGTCTCTCAGTAGAATAAAACCTCCAGGAATAATCTTTGTTTTGCTTACTGCTGTATTTCAAGGTCCTGAAACATAGAGGGTGCTCAATAAATATTTATAGAGTAAACTTCACAAAATTATCACCAACACATGTACACAGATCTTTGAAGTCTTGCAAGGGTAGGATCAGTTAGCTTAAAAAAAAAAAGTCTGTTCCTTAATTGAATATCAAGAATATTCTGCAAATCTCAATCTTAATGATTGAGCAGCACAGATAGATACCTCTTCTAACTGAGGGTTAATTCTCTTACTAGTGAAGTCCAACTTTCAAAGTGGGTCCTCTGGCAGCAGAAATTCACAATTCTGTTAGCCCAGAATGAGCATGTGCTGCACCTGGAAACAATTATGCGCCAAGACCATTTGAGTAGCGCAGGTGTTCTGGCAAGCAGAAAACTTCCATTTTCTGTAACCAGCTGAAGATCTTGATTAATTGACTTGATTCTAACCTCAAGTAATGTCCACTGATTTGCTAAGAGAAATGATATGACAATGAACCTTAGTTACAAGGGGAGAAGAGCCATTACATGTTTGTGTGAAAAATAAACCTAATTCATTTTAGCAGTGTATGTAATCCTTTGGAGTTTATGAATACTTTTCTCTCTGAGTCTCAGTAGACTTTAATGAAAATAATGAACCTTATGGTAGAATAGTAAAAATTCTATTTGAGGGAAATGTAATAGTTTCAAGAATCTCCTCTTAAAGGAATCTATTTTCCTATACCCCAGAATCAAGTATCTGCTTTTTTTCTTGTATCTTATTGTAAGGAATTGGGGATGATGCTTCCAGGGAAAGGAGATTAATACAAATGTGTGAAATCAGTTCATAAATGATGCCAAAGTAATTATTTCCCTTTCTGGACAATATTCTTGCTTACACTAATTACACACATGTTAAAAATAGTGACATTCCAAATTTGTGGTTAGTGGTATAGCTAGCAGAAGCAAAGTCTTTAGTAAAATAATGCATGATGGTTGATTGATCACAAATGCAACATCTGAATTTTTTATTTGTTTTTAATTTTTATGCTAATAGATCTAGATCTGATTGCTTTCCAGAGCTGCTGATACCAGTGGGAACCAGTTTCTGCAAATTAATTCATATGGGTTTTTTTTCACATACTTTAAAAATATATTTAAAGAACTGCTTGCCATTTTTCTCCCATCCTTTTTCCTCCAATGGTCAACTACCTTTTAAATAATAATATTCAACTCTTGTTTTGGATAATTTAGAAGATTATTTCATGTTATCATCTAGCAAGGTGACAAGGTTATGGCAGAAAAAAATGCTTCAGAGCGTAAAGACAAAATTCTTCAAAGAAGGTTGTCTATTAGTTGAAATAAAAGGTGTTATATAAGTTCTAGAAAAAAAATAAAGAATACAACGATGTCTCTATTAGACTAGGGATGCATTCTAATAACCATCCCATTTGCTGTGACTTCATCTCTGAAATTTAAAAATATATGGACAGGGCTTTCTGTCTAAAGTTGGGGGGGGGGGGTAGGCATAGCAATAAAATGTTTTAAATACAAAGAATTAGAAATGAAAGATACAAGGCCTTTATTAATAAAAAAGTTTTGGTTTTTTTTTTATATTGTTCTTGTGTGTCTTTATTCTTGTTGAGCCAGCTCAGTTCACTCAGATGCTAAAATATTTCTGGTCTGCCATCCATATCCCCTGTTACCCTTCTTAAACACATACCCTTTTTTTAATTACTATATATTTTCTATGTATTTTGTAATTCTTTTTTATTACTCCTTACCTTTGTATTTGAATCTAAGCTTCAGAAACTAAATAGATGGTGATAATAGATAATAAATACGAATTTCTTATATTAGTAACTGCATGAATAAGGATATTTCAACGGCAATGGCTAAACCTTAGTACTGTCATTTGCTAGCTGGACAATAATCAACAAGTCATTTAATTATTTTGAATCACAAGTAGCTATCCAAGGAATGAAGATGATAGCTATAATATATTTTTATTGTCATTAATTACAGCTATCATCTATTGGCTATTTACTAGTTGTCAGAAAGAATACTGCCATGATATCATAATGATGTAATATCATTAGTGATATCTTTAACATCTCTATACCCATATGAACGTGACAAAACTGAAATAAATTGTCATTATGAAAAGATCATATGGCCAGAAAAAGATTATAAACAGTTTGAAGTCTGATCTACATTGGCTGCAAACTTCTAATGAATAAGTTGTCAGAAATATGAACACAAACATATTTTATAAATTTTAAGTATCATGTAAGTGTAAAAAAATCAACTTCATCCCACTTTTTGAAGCCTCAGAATGAGTATATTAGATAATATACTTTAAGAAATGAATTCTGTAATCTTGGCATACCAATTTTCAATGTTCTATTGACTTTCCAAAGTCTCCAGTGCTAGTAAGAAAAGGGGTAGGGGTTGAACGTAAGTGCAGGAAAGACAGTAACAACGGAAAGAAAATGAATAGAGAGATTCAGTCACTCCTTCTCTATCCTTGATAGTAAGATACAGGCCCTAAAGAGTGAATGATGCTTAGAAAATAATTGTAATGAGTTGACCAAGTCATTGAACCTTGTCAGCAGCCACTTGGGTGTGGTGGACATATCAGGACAGTACTACAGAAACTAAAATTTATTGTGGAGTCCGGGTTTGTAGTAACCTACATACCAATAATTTTTACTTACAGTTTGCAATCATTGAGCATTTTTACAAAGGAGCTTCATATTATCGAGACTTTGTACAATTCCTTCACTTGCACTAACTTTATAATCTTCCTTATGTATGAGAAGAATGAGTTTTTACTGAGTTTAAATTCATAGAAAAGATCTAGAACCAGATCTTTTCATAATATAGTTCCTAGACATTTATAAATATTTTTTTAAAATTTTAGCAATGTCAAAATTTACAGAAAAATTACAAAGACAATGCAGAGTTCCCATATATGCCACACTTTCCCCTCTTACTCACATTTTACCTTGGTATGGAAGGTGTTATAATTAAGAGCCAATATTGATACATTTAATACTAAGTAAAGTCCCTGCTTTACTCATATATCCTAATTTCTAGGCTCATCCTTTTTTTTTTTTTTTTGATTCAAGGATCTCATGCAGGATACTATACTATATTTAGTTGTCATGTTTCCTTAGGCTCCTCATAATAGTGAGAGTTTCTCAGAATTTCCTTGTTTTTAATGACGTTGACACTTTTGACGAGTACTGGGCAGTTATTTTATAGAATGTTCCACAGCTGGGAGTTATCTGATGTTTTTCCCATGATTAGACTGGATTTAAGTGTTTTGTGAGAGGAAGACCATAGAACTAAAATGTCACTTTCTTCATATCATATCAACATGACTTAACGATGTTGATACTGATCTTCACCACATGTTTGTTAGGTTTCTCACTGTAAAGTTACTGTCTTTTCCTCCTTTTCGTATGGTACTCTTTGGAAGGAAGTCTCTATGTACAGTTTATTTTTAAGGAATGAGAAGTAAATGTCCCATCTCCTTAAGGGCAGGATATTTACACAAACCATTTGGAATTCTTCTGTGTAGGAGATTTGTCTTTTTTCTCCATTTTCATTTCTTAAATAATTTATTTGTATTAGTATGGCTTCCTTGGTTCCTAATCTATGACAAAGATTTTATTTAATTTCAGTTACATATATAGGCCTTATTCTCACTAGGAATCCTCTTTTTTCTTTTCATCCTTTCCCCTTTAATAAAGTCTATAGAATCATGCTCTTAAAATTTAGGCCAGTAATTTTTTTATGTAGGGGGACAGATATTAAATATTCTTGGCTTTATTAAATAATTTGGGCCTTACGGTTTCTGTTATAACTATGTGAAGGCAGTCACAGACAACATGTTAAAAATAATTAACTGTGGTTGTAACCAATAAAACTTTATTTATAGAAGCAGGTGGGGCAGATTTGGGTCAGAGGCCACAGACTGCTGTCCCCTGTCTTAGAACATTAATTCAATGTCTCTAAGACCTTTACTCCCAGATCCTCTTTCTACGGTCTAATAACCCCTTTCCAGGAATAACTTCTAGTTTTGGGGATTCTTAATTGTCTTCCTTGCAAAGAGATATTTTAAATTTTTTATATGTAATTAAAAATTAAATTTTTTATATGTAAGAGAGGTTGGCACATAACTAAGAATGTGAATTCTGAATTCAAGAATTTGTTGAAGAAAGAGTATTGGCACTTTCTCTTTATAGACTTTGCATTAAGACAGAGCTAAACATTCTGGAGCAAGATACTTGGCTCTATTTGTTATAAATATTTCTTTATGTTTTCCTAAGCCAATGATATGGTGATCATTTGGAGTTGGGGATAAGAAGAGAGGAAAAGGAAAGGCAGGGTATCTCCGAACCGAGTAACTTGGTCAATTCCTTATAGGCTAAATGACTTTTAAACTCGATTAACAGGGATGCACACCACATTATGACACATTAAAACTAAAATCAAAACAAAAAAAACAAGCAAACAAAAAGATTCAGAATGCAAACTGAGCAACAATTTAAGGAATACTTTACTCCCTTTTCATAGAAAAACTGCGTAACGCTCACTTAACATAAACATTGTATTAATGATAAAGCATCCACAATACAAGCTGATTAGCCACAATAGCTTCTGTCTATTCAAATGTGTTCGTTCTGAAGGGACATTGCTGCACCTAATTTGATTTCCCCCTGAGCAGTACATGATGTGTTATTTGATGCCCTTCAAAGGACACGATTAGCCAAGCTATAAAGTGTCTGATTTTATTAGCTTTGCTGGGTTTTATCAGTTTGTAAATGTGTTATTTTCTCCATTTATTGCGCCTATGGGATCCAGAGATAGAGTAAGCATCAAGTTAATATGTTTTGGGGAAGCAGCAACGGCCATACTTTAACACTTACGCTGTGTTGTGATGACATTGAAGGTGGAGTCGTGGAAGCTGTAATGTCAGGGCCATTTATCAAGGCAATTCTTCAATGCTATAAACCTCAGCTCTGACACTGAATTCAACAGTAGGCTTTTGTTTTAAATAGAACCAAGTGTTCCTGGGCCTCACTGCTAACAATCATCCTTAACTGAATAACAAGAAGTCAATACTAAGAAAATAGGTCAGGCAGGTGGTCAAAGGAGAAAAGGAAGTAAAGGTGTTGGCTTAAGATACAGTATTTGAGGTTTCTTTGATTAGAGAAAGGCAGGATTCAATTTTAGGTATTTAAGTTAAAAAAAGGAAGTTTTCCATAAGGGTATAAAAATGCCACCAGCCCTTGGCTTTTAACTGGGATGGAAAACACAGTACACTCATTTAACTAGATCGCTAGACAGGAGACAATTTCAATGCCACGCATTCAAAGGGTGCCAAAAGAAATGAATTAATCAGCACTGAAGATACTCAGAATAGTTAACAGGTGTTTGTGGCTTAGAGTTCCTATATTCTTTTCAGGTTTCCACTTTCAGCCTTCCACTTAGCTTCTTCAGGGCTTATTCAAACCATTTGCCAATGCATCACAGATGAATACTGCACTTATTGTTCAAGCAATTAATTAATTAAATATAATGCCTACTCACACTGTTTTTATATTTTGCAATCCTATAATTACTGTTTTTAGATTAGAATCCAAAAACAAACAAACAAAATCTGAGGTCTCCCTTCCCGACTCCCCTCACCAGGCTTAACTATTCCCTTCATCAGATCACTTCTATCCACTTACTTAACAGGATATGAATATGGGTTTTAAGTGGTGTGTATAAGTGATATGTATTAATGGAGATAAAAAATAATTGCTCAGCATTATTACATGGGTTTAAGGACTTAAAAGCAACTTGGGGTATGTGTGTGTGTACATGTATCTATGCTATATTTTATTCTACTAGAATGGAAACAATTGAAAATATGGATCATTGTTTGCCTACAGGGCAGGAAATAATGTTTCTTAACTAAATTTTCATATATATTAATCATTATGGAATTTATTTTAATTTTTAGATGACATTCTTTGACTATGTTATGGAACATATTATATTTTCATGATTTTAAAACCCTCTAAAGTTTGGATAAATTACTTTAATGTGAAAGAATACATCAATGTCTGTATATATCTATTATCTATCTACTCATCTCTGTGTTCAACATAGCCTGAGTTATTATTTTTCAAGATTATATCCAAATAAGAGCAGTTCAAGATTAACATTTAGTTGCAAAAAAATTCTGTTATGAATTGTTTTATCTCATACTGACAAAGATACTCAGTACACATAAATGTATGCACGCACACATATATAAACTCAATTACATTAATTCAGTTCATTTTTTAAAAGATGTTGCTTTTCATATGTAATCCCAACTGAGGTTAAAATAGCAGTTAGCAATTTATATGTGGTAACTTGGAGAAATGTACACATTTAAAACAATGTCTCTGAAAAACAATTCTATACCTTTTCCTTTTTTTTTTTTAAATTAATGCTTATTTATTTTTGAGAGGGAGAGGCACACACACAGCATGTATGGAGAGGAGTAATGAACTAGCAGAGAGAAGGAGGCACAGAATCCAAAGGGGCTCCAGGCTCTGAGCTGTCTGCACAGAGCCTGATGCGGGGTTCCAACTCACACTACGAGATTATGACCTGAGCTGCAGAAGTCCGGCACTTAACAGACTGAGCCACCCAGGCACCCCTAATTTTTTTTCTAATTGATGTTATATTCTTCTTAAGTTCTCATAATATTTAATCGGTCTTGAAAAATAGCACCTTAGACATACATAAGATAAAATATATTTGACAGACTCTTCTATTCCTACAGAGTGTATAGCAGTTTATAAGATGGTACATTCTTATCTTCCTGAACTTGCACTTAGTGCCTAGTACATATAAGTTGTAGTCTAATACTTTGACTACAAGTTCTAGCATTCGTATTTTAAAAATATTGTTTTATTAAAGGGGAAGAGTAATGTAAGAGTATTGACTTTCAAAAGAGGTTATTTCCCTGCTCAAATGGTCACAGAAAACCAAGCTGTGGGTCTCTAAAATTTATTTAGTTTTAAAATGGAACTTAGTTCATTAATGATGGAAGTCACAAAGGCCTTTCATTCTTGATTCTTTTTTTCTCTTCTCTTTTCACAATCAATCAACTATAATTATATATCCATTATTTTCCTGTTATCATTATACATGGACTTGAGTTAGGCATCCTTTAGATTTCTCTCTTCTCCCTTAGCTAACAAATCTGTGTGTGTGTGTGTGTGTGTGTGTGTGTGTGTGTGTGTATGCAATGATAATTTTGGACACACAATGTATGCATTCAATGTATGTGTAAACATGTAGAATATATATATATATGTATGAAATATGTAATTCACTACATTCTCACCATGAAAATTTTATATTTTATTCATAAAGCAATGATGGAGAAAGATACAAAACTACTATATAGAAATCAGATGTGTTTCTATGCATTAATAACGAGTTAGCAGAAGGAGAAATTAAGAAAACAATCCCATTTACAACTGAATCAAAAAGAATATATAGCAATAAACTTAACCAAGGAGGTGAAACCTGTAATCTGTAAACGGTACTCTGAAAACTGTAAGACTGATGAAAGAAACTTCAGACAACATAAATAAGTGGAAAGATATGTTATACTCATGGATTGGAAGAATGAATATTATTAAAGTATCCATATACCCAAAGCAATCTACAGATTCATTGCAATCTCTATTGAAATACCACTACTGTTTTTCACAGAACTAGAACAAATAATCCTAAAACTTGTAGGGAACCACAAAAGACTGCACATAGCCAAGGCAATCTTGAGAAGGAAGAACAAAGCTGTAGCATCATAGTCCCCGATTTCCAAGATACACTAAAAAGCTACAGTAATCAAAACAGTTTGGTACTGGCACATAGATAGACACATAGATCAATAGAACAGAATAGAGAGCTCAGATACCTATCATGCTTATATGGTTAATTAATCTACCACAAAAGAGGCAAGAATATACAATGGGGGAAGACAGTCTTTTCAATAAATTATATTGGGAAAACTGGACAGCAACATGCAAAAGAACGAAACTGGACCACTTTCTTACACCATACACAAAAGTAAACCCAAAATGGATTAAAGACCTAAATTTAAGCTCAGTAAGAAGTATGTAAGAAACCATAAAACTTCTAGAAGAAAACAACGGCAATAAACACTTGGACATTAGTCTTGGCAACAGTTTTTGTTATTATTTTTTTCATGTTTATTTTTTGAGAGAGACAGAGCACAAGCAAAAGAGGGACAGAGAGAGAGGGAGACAAAGAATCTGAAGCAGGCTCCAGGCTCTGAGATGTCAGCACAGACAGCTCGAATTCACAGACTGTGAGATCATGACCTGAGCCAAAGTCTGACTCTTAACTGACTGAGCCACCCAGGGATCCCTTAGCAATATATATATATATATATATATATATATATATATATATATATATTGCTATATATTGCTATATATTGCTATATATTGCTATATATATATATTGCTATATATATATTGCTATATATATATATATATATATATATATATATATATATATATATATATAAAATCTGTATCCAATATATCCTCAGGCAAAGTATCCTCAGGCAAAGTTAACAAAAGTAAAAATAAACTACTGAGACTACATCAAACTAAAAAGCTTTTGAACGAAGAAATGATCTACTGAATGGGAGAAGGTACTGTAATTTCTCCAATAGGGTTTAATACCTAAAATATATAAAGAACTCATATAACCCAACATCAAACAAACAATCTAATTTAAACATGGACAGAGAGGACCTAATTACACCTTTTCCCAAAGAAGACATACAGATGGCCAAAACATGAAAAGATGCTCAACATCACTAATCATCAGGGAAATGCAAATCAAAACTGCAGTAAAATATCACCTCACACTAGTCAGAGCTAGTCTCAAAAAGACAAGAAATATCAAGTAGTAGGAAGGATGTGAACAAGAGAACACTTGTGCATTGTGGGTGAGAATGGAAATCGGCACAGCCATTATGAAAAACTAAATGGAGATTCCTCAAAAAAATTAAAAATACAAATATCATATGACCCAATAATTCCACTTTCACATATTTACCCAAAGAAAACAAAAACACTGATTTGAAAATCAATTTGTATCCAAATATTTTTTGCAGCATTGTTTATAATATCCAAGACAGAATAAATCTAAGTGTCCATTGATGGAGGGATGGATCAAGACAACTATGTATAAATACACACACACACACACACACACACACACACACACACACACAGAAATATTACTCAGCCATAAAAAAATAATGAAATCTTGCCATCTGCAACACGAATGGAACTGGAAGTATTAAGCTAAAATAAGTCAGTTAGAGAAAGACAAATACCCTACAATTTCACTTATAAGAAGTATCCAAAAATACAAGACAAACAAACAAACAAACAAACAAAGAAAATGGACTCACAAACTGGTTGTGGGCCAGGGGGTGAAGTAGGTAAAGAGATTAAGAAATACAAACATCCAATTATAAAAAACATGTCATAGAAATGAAAAGTACAGTATAGGGAATATAGTTAATAATATTGTAATAAGTTTGTATGGTGACAGATGGCAACTAGTACTATTTCATAATATGTTAAATGTTAAATGTTAAATCACTATGTTGTATACCTGAAATTAAGAGAAGATTCTATGTCAACTATATTTCAGTTAAAAATAGGAAAATAAAAAATAGCAAAAGGGATATAAGGAATTGCAGGATTTTAATATGTTTTCCTTTAATAGAAAATACATAAAAATTTGGCATTACAAGTGACCTTAAAGGCATTGGTTTAAGTTAGATTTGATGCTCATTTTTAATAATAGCCATTATTCTGAAATAATTTTAGAGTTCTAAAAAAGAAAAGCAAAAATATCCCTAAGATTTCCTGTATACTACTTTTCCAGGTTCTCCAAATGTTAACCATTGAGACATTTGTGTTATTAGTCTTTATATAATCTTACTTTACCTGTAAATACTTCAAAATGAGTTTCCTAAAAGTAATGACATTCTCTTATACAACTATATATAATTATCAGACTCAGGAAGTTAACTATGATGCCATATAAATCTCATTCAAATATCAACAATTATTTAATATCCTATAATTTATACCAAAAACAAAGACTTAATGGTTTAATCAGAATTCAGTCCAGAATCACATATGATAAACAGTTTTCAGGTCTTGTCATTCTCCTTTAATCTGGAACATTTCCTTAGGTATTCTTCATGACTTCAATACTTTTTAAAGAGTATAGATAGATAAGTCATTTTGTACAATGTCCCTCATTTTGCATTTGCCTGAAATGTCATCATGATTTGATATAGGTTAGGGATTTGGGGCAGAAATAGCACAGAAGTGATGCTGTATCCTTCAAGGGACATATATCAAGACGAGTATAATACTGATTTGTCCCCTTGCAGGTAATGTACACACTGTTCACTTCACTAAGTGCTGTCAGGCTTCTTTACTTTTCTCTTTGAATTAATAGGTAACTTACAGGGATAAACTTCGATAATATATAAAGATATTATTACGATATTTTTGCTTATTAACTGTAACATCCACGACGTTTGGGTGGCTCAGTCCATTAAGTGCCAGACTCTTCAGCTCAGGTCATGATCTCACTATTCATGGGATTGAGGCACTTTTATTGCAGACCCTACTTGGGATTCTCTCTCTCCCTCTCTATCTGCTCTTACCCCACTCACACACGTGTGCTCTCTCTCAAAACAAATAAATAAATAAACTTTTTAAAAATGTAACATCCATTGATGAATCTTGCCTAAAACAGGTATTGCTATGGCACTTTCTAAATAGTGACTTTTCTAATTCCATCATGCTCTCTTCATTTATTATTTGAAATTAAACTTCAAGAAAGAGTTTTCCCTTCTTTTTTCATTTGTATGTATCAATAATGGAGTCATGACATATTATCTTATAGTTACAATCCTTCATACTACATTATGTGTTCCTTTGCCAAAATTGTCTCTGATTTGGCCAGTGGGGGCCCCTTCAAGCTTGCTCTAGTGTCCTTTTGGGAGGCTTCCATCATTTTTCAAGGACTTCTTTATACCTTTAATAATATTGGAGCTTATCATGTACTTCCTAAGCCTCAGAATTTTTAAAAAATATTTATTTATTTTTGAGAGAGAAAGAGAGCATGAGTGAATGAGGGGCAGAAAGAGAAGGAGACACAGAATCTGAAGCAGGCTCCATGCTCTGAGCTGTCAGCGCAGAGCCCATGGGGCTTGACCTCAGAAATAGTGAGATCAGGACCTGAGCCGAAGTCCAAAGCTTAACCGAATGAGCCACCCAGGTGCCCCTACTCAGAATTTCTTGAATACATCATGCCCTCTCTTATTTCTAAGATCTTAAATTTCACAGCCCTCTTCTTGCCGGTCTTTCTCCCTCCTTATTTTTCCTTTTACTGCCCACTCTCTACTCACCTAAATTCCACAAGCATTCAAACCTTAGTTCAAATACTGCTTTTTTTTTTTGAAAACACAAGCACCAACATTCCTTTAAACTAAATCAATAACTAAATAAATCACACTAGGTGTGATAACTTCAATCTATGCTCCTTTCATTGCATTTGGCAAATTGGCTTTATCTAAGTACATTGCTTTGCCCTAAACAGTAAACTCCTTGAGGGCAGGGACTGTCTGCTGTGCCATATATATATATATATATATATATATATATATATATATATATATATATATATGGAATTCTCAACAATTGAAAAATGGAACCATATGCAAAAGAAACTGAAAAAAAAAAAAAAAACAACGAATGAGCACAGTTTATGTAGACCAGGAGTTAAATGGACACAAAATGAACAAATTCAGTATTGAAGACCTGTCATTATTTTTTTCCCATTTGGCTTTAACTTTTTTTTGTAGATTTGATTCTAGTTAGGCTCTATAAGGCACTTTGGGTTCACTGGTTAGACTAGAAAGGAAACAAGATAGATTGACCCTATCAGTTCGCAAAGTAGCCAGGCTTTCACAGGCTTGATTTGAAGGATTCTGTAAAAAGCCCTTCCTCTACATTTACTTATTTGTTTGTTACTGCACAAAAGCTTGAAATCCACCTTGAGTGATTTATTTATGCATTAGTGAAGCTTGTTTGATAGAAATGACTCAGGTTACTTCAAAATTGGGTTGAGAAAGGTTATTATATAGGGGTATCTGGCTGGCTCAATTGGTAGAGTGTGTGACTCTTAATCTCAGAGTTGTGTGTTTGGGCCCCATGTTGGGTGTGGAGACTACAAAAAAAAAGTTTATTATATAGAAACTTGTAAAAGTTTAGGCAACAGGAAATTGAAGAGCCTCTCTTATTTTATTTTTTCTCCCTTATTTTAAAAATAGAAATGCCCCTGGGATAGGTAGCATATTTCATCTGTCACATCTTATCAAAAGTGAGTTTATTAGAAAGAGCAAGTACCAACCTATTGGGTAGAAAATATGCTGAATATGAAGAATTGCAAAATAAAGGCAAATTTATGTCAAATATATTTTATTGATATATGTACTGTGCAGTGTTTCTGTAGCAATGAGAGACTATTATATTACGTTCTTGGGACATGACCTCTTCCTTCAAATGACTGACTGCCAAAATGGAGATCTGAAAGGTCAAAAAGAAAAACGCATATAACACCCCCCAGTGGTATGTGATATTAACAATGAAATTGCATTAGACTGAGGTCTACATCAGATCAGAGTTTTCAAACCCTTGAATACTTTGTTCATTTCCATCCATGTCTCCTAATATTCACTAATATTCTAGAGCTTAGACTCTTTCCTTGTCCCCCACTTTATCCTTTATATCCTTTAGGCAGATTGTACTTATTCAATAAATATAATTTCAATAAATTATATACGTATTTATTTATGTATGCATATGTTTGTTTTGCTATAAGGAAACTTCCTAAAGACTAATGAAAAAACTAAAGTCTGTTGTGGGATAAGAATTCTCAGTGTTATTCCTTTAGTCAATTTAGACTTAAAGAGCCATGAAAATAGATATTTTTATTAGTAATAAATTTTATTATTCCAGAGAAGATATTCGTTTGAGTAGAGTGATAAGTTTCTCAATATAATTACTTTTTAAATGGGGCGCCTGGGTTGCTCAGTCAGTTAAGCGGCCGACTTCGGCTCAGGTCATGATCTCGCAGTCCGTGAGTTCGAGCCCCGCATCGGGCTCTGTGCTGACAGCTCAGAGCCTGGAGCCTGTTTCAGATTCTGTGTCTCCCTCTCTCTGACCCTCCCCTGTTCATGCTGTGTCTCTCCCTGTCTCAAAAATCAGTAAACGCTAAAAAAAAAAAAATTTTAAATCTCCATGTATGTATTCCGTAACAATTTTTCAATGTTTATTCATTGCAAGATATTTAAATGTTAACTAGATTCCCCCTATTCTGCATGACTATTTCAAAATTCTAAAATATTAAATGAAATATTAGGAAATGCTGGAAATTATATTAATTTTCCATATACTTGCTACATTAAAAAAATTATGTTAATATCTATGAAAAACTTATAAACATTTTATTGTTTAAAAAATCTCCAGTGAAAACCATGTACCTCTTTGTAAAGAAACACTGATTTGTCTTTATGTAGTTATTTTGAATTTGGAAGAGCTGCATATGCAGTTGTCAGCAATTCAACATCTTCAGGTTGAACTTCATTTTATAATACATGCAACGTTGATAACCTTGGTAGCTAAGCTTTAATTTTTCTATTTTCTGCCTTTGTGATTTTAAGTTTTGGCCTAAAACTTTCTTCAATGCTCCAGCATACTTATTATTTCAATATATTATTTTTTATGTTCTCTAGCAGAAGCAGTCATTTATGCAGAAGTAATAAATTGTAGTATTCTTACTGGCTGTTTCTGAGGAACTACTGGGAATACAACTGGGAAATTGTGTTATTTGAATTGGAAATACGGACTTTTCATTATAATTATTGCCATGGCAATAGGTGTTTATTTCTAATTGAGTATAACCTATTATTGCTTGAAAACAGGCATATGACATTAATTAAATATTGTGTGCATAAATGTTCATGTAATCAAAGAAATATACAGAATTACATAAACAGTCATAAACAGCATTAGAAAGGCAGGTTGGAGATGGAGGGTGTGTGGGTTGAAAGTGAGATGAAAACTGTTAACAGATTTTTTTTTCAGAAACTTCCATGTCTTTTGACTTGCTAAAAGAGCATATATTTATTTTTATTAAAAAGCTATAGAATCGAGTTCCATGTGGCTATTTTAAAGCATTGGGGTGAAGGAGAGTTTAAGAAATGCAGTCAAATATTTAGCATTTTGTGCTTCAAACATAATTCCCATCCACATATTTTTATTATTGTTGTAAAAGTCCGTTTGTTTTCAGCAAAATCACAGTTAAAGATACAATATTCAAACAAAAGCTCTGACTTAGAATTTTAAAAGAGGAATGTGTTTCTACATTTACACATTATCTTCCTAGGGCAGGGGTGGTATTTTGGTAAACATGAAGATACAGAAAATACGAAATCTGCAAAGTGTTTCCTTTTTAGTTTTAAACTCTATAGGTAATAACAAAGATCTTTGTTTTAAAAACTCTGTGGTGTATCACTGTACCTATCCTTAAATGGGTTACTAGATTACACCGTATAATTTTACATTATTGAAAGGGCGGGCCTACGCCGGCCGGCTCCATCTTGTTCTGTGTCCTTCACCTAGACCACGCCTCCTCCCTTTGAGTGACCTCCCACTCACCCATTCAAGCTTCCTGATCAAAACACGCCCCTTCCCCAGCCAATCGGCTGCCCCTAGACCCCTATAAAACCTTTGTGCTTTTGAAACTCGCTCTCTCTCCCTGGTATCTCACCTCTGCGTCGGTGCAGGTAGGGGACTGAGCTGGAGCCAGCTCGAATAAAGGCTCTTTTGCTTTGCATCGGACTCGGCTCCCTGGTGGTCTTTGGGGATCACGAATTCTGGGCACAACAACAATTATATTATTGATATATATTGCTTAAATATGAGACAATACTCTATAATTTTATACATAATTACTATAACATAATTGCCTTGTGACTCTACAATTTTCTCCACATTCAGTTCAATTTTATCCTTCCTTTTGAATACAAAATTTGGAACAGGCTTATGAAAAAATGTCACATTTAATTAACTAGACTTAAAATTTCAACTGCTTCTACATGGGGACACAGACATTTTATCTTCAATTTTCAAATGTCTAAAAGTTCTTTGTAATCTTTACTTCTAAACACTAACAATGCAAACCTTGATTTTCCATCCTTCATAATTTTTCCATACTGCTCATTTTCAAAGTTTTATTTTAGGCTCAGGGAGTATGTAAACTCTAAATTTTACTTATGTGTGTTTTATTTACTTTTATTTTTAACACACTAGGTTTGAATTATGACTCGTTACCATATTTCATCTATGTCTCATTAGTCCCTTTCATGTTTTTAAGTATATGTTACTTTAGTACAAGTCTATATGAAATAATGTAAAAAAACATTCTGTCGTATAGTACAAAATGACTACAAAAGCCAACACATTTGTAATCTGCAAACCAAAGCAAATAAAAAGAGAACCGCTCTCCTGGAGAGTAAGTACAGCAATGCCCTGCTATTATTTTTCCTTGATAAAGTATTCACTAAACTCATAACAGACTTGCTAAGCAGCACAGAACTTTAAATCTCTGAAAGATTGTAAAGAGTAATTTAAAATCATGTAATTTTAATTTGTTTTCCTATTTACTGATGTTAAATCACAGAAGGTACGGCAACAGACAACTTACAGATTGGTTACCTACAATTAGAAGCCTGGCTAAATACTTGAAATTGAAACAAGAATTCTGCCATATGATTTATTAATATCCAGATGTACATATTACTGAATAACTTTTATTTAACACTTAATATGTAATAAGACCTGAGCCAGGCATGGAGGTCATGGTTATAAATGAGTAAAAAATTGCTCCTGCACTGATGCAAATAATGAAAGAGAAACTCAGTTATCTCAGTGGGGAAAGTCTAAAACAATCCAGGAGTTGGAATTGTCAATATTAAAATTTTGTTTATTACTTTGATGGATATATGAGTTTGAATGTACAAATTGGAAAGAGAAAAGGGTGAACAAAATAGTATAAACACACAAGGTGTCATACCAGTAAACAGCAACAGTGAGAAAGAAATAACAAAAATCTCTTTCTTCTTTCTTACCTTTAAAAGTATTTCAAGGCCAAAAGATGAGTTACTGTGGATTAAGGTATTCCTGAGAGACTCAAAGTGAAGGGAGATAAATTCTACCTGTTTTCTGGATTTCTGTTTCTTTGCTCTTTTTGTTTGCTTGTTTTTTTAAAGAAAACCAAAAGAGGGGTGAGTAAGAAAGAGAGAGGTACTGCATGACACGTAAGTGTTCAAAATTATATCATCTGCAAAGGTGTAAATCTTGTTCCCATGTAAAAGTAATAAAAACAACCTGAAGCACACTGAACTACAACACCCAAATATACATACAAATACATGTTTATGACATTTGGAAATCAAGAAAGCAGAAAGAGTAAAAGGACAAAATATAGAATAAAATTCAAAATTAATTAGGGAAGGAACAGGACAGGGATGTCCACTCTCACACTGTTATTTCACATAGTACTCAAAGTCCCAGCCACAGCAATCAGACAACACAAAGAAATAGAAGACATCCAAATTAGCAAGGAAGAAGTCAAACATTCACTCTGCAGATGATGTGATACCCTATTTAGAAAACGAAAATGAACTGTACCAAAAAATATTGATAGAACTGATACACAAATTCAGTAAAGTTTCAGGATACAAAGTCAATGTACAAAAATCTGTTGCATTTCTATACACCAAAAAAGAAGCAGCAGAAAGAGAAATCAAACAATCAGTTCCATTTACAATTGCACCTAAAATCATAAGATGTCTAGGAATAATCCTAACCAAAGAGGTGAAAGATCTGTACTCTGAAAACTATAAAATGCTGTTGAAAGACATTGAAGATGACACACACAAAAAAAGGGGAAAATATTCCATGCTTATGGACTGGAAAAACAAACATTGTTAAAATGTCTACATTACCCAAAGCAATCTGCACATTTAATGCAATCCCTATCAAAATACCAACAACATTTTTCACAGAGCTAGAATAAACAATCCTAAAATTTGTATGGAAACACGAAAGACCCCAAATAGCCAAAGAAAACTTGAAAAAGAAAAGCAAAGCTGGAGGCATCACAATTCCAGATTTCAGGATATATTACAAAGTTGTAGCTATCAAGACAGTATAGTACTGGCACAAAAATAGAAGTATAGAAGGAAAAAACAGAATAGCAGACCGAGAAATGAACCCACACCTGTTTGGTCAATTAATCTTCAACAAAGCAGGAAAGAATATCCAATGGAAAAAAGACTGTCTCTTCAACAAATGATGTTTGGAAATCTGGACAGGAACATGCAAAAGAATGAAACTGGACCACTTTGTTACACTAGACCCAAAAATGCATTCAAAATGTACTAAAGACCTAAATGTGAGACTTGAAACCATTAAAATCCTAGAGTAGAACACAGGCAGTAACATCTTTTGACTTTGGCTATAGTAACTTCTTACTCAATAGGTCTCCTGAGGCAAAGGAAACAAAAGCAAAAATAAACTATTGGGATTTCATCAAAATAAAAAGGCTTTTGCAGAGCAAAGGAAACAGTCAACAAAACTAAAAGGCAACCTATGGAATGGAAGAAGATATTTGCAAATGACATATTGGATAAAGGGTTAGTATCCAAACTCTACAAAAGAACTTATCAAACTCGACCCTCAAAAAAATAACCCAAGTAAAAAATGGACAGAAGAGATGAATAGACACTTTTCCAAAGAAGACATCCAGATGGCCAACCAACATATGAAAAAATGCTCATCACTCATCATCAGGGAAATACAAATCAAAACTACAATGAGATATCACCTCACACCTGTCAGAAAGCCTAAAATCAACAATATAAGAAATAACAGGTGCTCGCAAGGAGGAGAAAGGGGAACCTTCTTGCACTGTTGGTGAGAATGCAAACTGGTGCAACCACTGTGGAAAACAGTATGCAATTTCCTCAAAAAGTTAAAAATAGGACTACCCTAGGTCTGGCAATTGCACTCCTAGGTATTTTCCCAAAAGATAACAAAAATACTAATTTGGAGGCATACATGCACCCCGATATTTATAGCAGCATTATCCACAACAGCAAATTATGGAAAGATCCTAAATGTCCATCGACTGACGAGTGGATAAAGAAGACGTGGTTTGTGTGTGTGTGTGTAACACAATGGAATATTAGCCATAAAAAAAAGAAAGAAATCTTGCCATTTTCAATGACATGGATAGAACTAGAGAATGTTATGCTAAAATACCATATGATTTCACTCCTATGTGAAATTTAGGACACAAATGAACACGGGGGAATGACGAAAGGAAAACCAAGAAACAGACTCTTAACTATAGAGAACTGATGGTTACCAGAGGGAGGGTGGGCTGGGGGCTGGGTGAAATAGATGATGGGGATTAAAGAAAACACTTGTTATGAGCACAGGGTGTTATATGGAAGTGCTGAATCACTAAATTATACACCTGAAACTAATATTACACTTTACGTTTCCTAACTGGAATTTAAATAAAAGCTTGGGGAAAAAAATGAAGAAAAATACATATCAAGAAGCAAAAAAAAAACAAGAAAGAAAGAAAGAAAGAGAAAGAGAGAGGAGAAAGAAAGAAAGAAAGAAAGAAAGAAAGAAAGAAAGAAAGAAAGAAAGAAAGAAAGAAAGAAAGAAAATTAAATTCTCAGAAAGAATTTTAACAGCATTACATAAAAAAATAACCATATACTGGAAGAAAAATATAATGTGTTATTTTATTTATGCCCTAATGCATCAAAGAAAAATGGTGAGAATTAAGAGTACAGAATGAATTTATTGCATACATACCTTTTATGTTAGGGTAATATGACAAAGAGAAATCATTATGCTAAAGGTGTATTTTAAGAAAAATCTGAATATGTAATTGGCAAAGTCAAAATTCTCAAAGGAGTAAATTATGAAGCCAGATGAGAAATTAGAGTAAATCAAGAGGACCAGATTGCATTTATCAGAACATCCTAAGAGAATTAAAATGTGAAGTCAAGGACAAAGTCATAGAAAAAATGTCTTTGTCTTGACGAAGTTGAAAATATTGGTATTTATTAAAGATTAGAAAGCGATATATCACTTTGTCTTTAGAAAGGATTAAAGTTATTGTCCTTGAAGTTCTGAAAAAAAATTATTTTTTTAAATTCATTTTTTTAAAAAACATAATGCCATGTAACTTTGCTCTTAATGTTGGTATAAGTTTTCATATGGTTTTCTCATTCATGCATGTCTTCAATAACATTTACTTAGTACATTTTATGTTCCAGAAAAACATAATGCTCTGCATTGGCACAACTAGAATGGACAAATGGTGACGACCATTAAGATGCTCACAATCTATGAGTGAATACTAATATACAGCAGACTACTTACAATAATGGTTAAGTGCTATAATTAGGATTGCCATAAACATAAGTACCCAGGTGAAACATTTTCATTAAAATGGCAGAGGAAATAATAATTATAGAATTAAACTCTTTACTTTCTACTAGAGTTACAAATACTACAAAACTCAACAAAATTTTTGACAGAAAAGAATAAATCTAAAGGTAGTTTAATTAACAATGGCTTGAAGAAATATTGTAATTAACAGCAGCATCAAAATCACAATGGTTTTCAAGTGTTCATTTTGGGTAAAAGGACCTACATACACTTTTTACTTTAAGGTTATTTGCATGGCACTGTAAATTAACCTTAGCATGGCAAGAATCTAGCAAAAATAGAATGAAGCCAAAAACATCGAGTAACCAAATAGGAAACACATTATAAAATCTGTTCACTAGACCTGTGTTTGTTGCCTGTAGGCCTTAGAAAAAGGGTATGAAATAGGAGCATGTCTCCGAAATCTGAATTGTCAGTTAAACCAGCACATTAAAAGTGAATGTGAATAATCTCAAATAGAAGTCAGTATCAAGAAGACATCCAAAAATGCAGGTGAGGACCCTGAAGTTAAGCAAGAACTACAATGAACAAGAACTGATCAATACAACCAAGGGTATAATTTGGCATTACAAAAGGCAGGCAAGGTACCAGTCAGGGAGGCGTTAGCAGGACAAAACCAGAATATATTTCCTTATATATTCAAGTATTTACTGAGCAAGCATTCTATGAAAGACACTTTATATATACTACTATTATGTAAATGTTTGAGTTTTAGTCCTTGCTTGTTATGGAATTACCTGCTGAAATACAGCTTTAAAAAACAAACACACTATCAACAAAAACCATGACTATACTTTTCTAGTTTGATCTGTTTAAAGTTTTACAAATTCCAAACTAAGACTAGGTTTGGTTCTCTTTGTCCAGTGGCCCAGTCTACTGTTTTAGCTCCTACTGTGGGGGTGGGAGGGAGGAGGACGGAGGGAGGAGGGTATGTGTATTTCTAAACGGGGTCCAACATCCTTATTGGAAAACGGGACTGAGATATAAACAAATAAATCCAACTTTTCTGGATTCCTGAGGTTAGACTCTAATTTTTTTCAATACTGGAGATATTTATTCTATGTTCCCAAAGAATTTGCAGATATATTCATTATATAATTTGTCACATACTTTTCTACTTAAGCTAAATTTGTAATACCTTTTTATGCAAATTATCATTTTTGTTTTCTTCAAAGCTCTAAAGGTTGTAGTGTATTAGATATGTTTGGCTATAATAAATGTTTAATGAATAAGAAAAAAAATAACTCTAATACCAATAACTGTTATGAAAACCATATACCTTCATTTGGGCAGGGAGGGAGCCAGGATTTTTAGTATAAAGTATTTGAATACACTAACCATTTATGAGCACAGTGTTGGGTATTGTTGGCTCCTACTATAGATTTTCAGGTTATATCCTTTTTAGTCAATACTATTCAATACTGAATAACACTAGAGCCAAGAATCTAAGAGAAAAAGTTGTCACATGTTTTATTTTATTAATATGTTAGAGAGACAGTGAAGCATTTGGTGCTGAATTTGGCAAGGTAGAGAAATAATTGCCAAAATACATGGTAAATTTTAAAGATATGAAGGAGCCACAGTTCACTGGCCATTGCTAATGTCAAGATTAATGGCTGTGAAAAGTTTTTTTTTAAAGGAGTTTTGTTCCATGATTATATATCTATCTATCTACCTATCATCTATCTATCATCTCTATGTATCTATGAGGTTCCAGAGAATTAAGATGTTCTTATGATTAGAAATAAATCCAAAGGCCTTATCACAGGAGACTTAAAGTCTCTGACTTTAAGAGACTCCTACCTAAAGTTTAAACTTCTTATCCTAAACTCCTAAAGTTTAAGTCTCCTTATCAAAGGAGACTTAAAAATACCATTCCTCCTACTCTGCTAATTTCATCTCGTTAACACTTTCTTCCACCATTTTGTTCCAGCTACAGCAAACAAAGAGCTTCTTCATGCTCCTTATCGAGATAAGATCATTTTTATTTCACTAGCATGACTAACTGTTCCCTTTGCCTGAAGCACTCTTGTCCAGATCTGCACACAACTAGACTTAGCTCATTAATCAGTTTGCAGTTCGAATGCCATCTCTTCAAAGAAGTCTGAGCTAACTAAAGATGACTCTCCTTTCCTTTTCTCTCTTTCCAGTCACCCTCTCCAAAATCTTTCATACCACTCCTCACACTCTAAAACAATCTAATTTATGCATCCGCTTACACACTTATCTCTCTCTTCCAATACAGGGAGCTTGTTTTGATTGCTATTGCTTTCAGATGTTTCTGCAATGTACGTAATAGTGCCTGAGACGTAACTGATGCTCAAAACCTAATTGTTGAATAAATGAATAAATGTGGTGAGTAAATAACCATATTGCTTCTTTATATGAATGTGTCCTCACAAGGTACATTATTAACTTGAACTTTGTCGTTTTGTGTTGTAAGGAATTTTCTATGCAGCTTGGTATCTCCTAATTGCTATGCATACCTAAAAAATAAATGAGCAGAAAAAAAAATCAATGAGTTGATGCCTTGAATATTAATGCCTTACTGCACCCAAAATGTAGATCCTAAGGTCCTAGCATAATATAAACTAAGCCAGAATTAAAAAAAACAAAATTCACAGTTCTAGACTTCAAGTTATATTACAAAGCAGTAGTAATTAAAATAGTATGGTATTACCATAAGAACAGACACATAAATCAATGAACTAGAATAAAAAAACATAAATAAATTCACAATTCTATGGCCAATTAATCTTTGACAATGGAGTAATGGACACACAGTGGGGAAAAAGTCTCTTCAGCAAGTGGTGCTGGAAAAATTAGACAGCAACATGCACAGGAATTAAAATGGACCACTTTCATTCACCATACACAAAAGTAAATTCCAAATGGATTAAAAACCTAAATGTGAGACCTAGAAACATTAAAATCCTTGAAGAAAGCACAGGTAGCAATTTCTCTGACACTGTCAGTAGCAATATTTTTTCTAGATATGTCTCCTGAGACAAGGGAAATAAGCAAAAATAAAGTATTGGGATTAAATGAAAATAAAAAAGCTTCTGCACAGCAAAGGAAACAATCAACAAAACTGAAAGGCAACCTATGGGATAGGAGAAGATATTTGCTAATGACATATCAGATACAGGGTTAGTATCCAAAATATATAAAGAAATGATACAACTCAACACCCCCCCAAAAAAATCCAATTAAAAATGGGAAGAAGGCATGAATAGGCATTTCTTCAAAAAAGACCAGCTGGCCAACAGGCACATGAAAAGATGCTCAATATAACTCATCATCAGGGAAATGCAAATCAAAACTACAATGAGATGGGGTGCCTGAGTGTCTCAGTTAGTTGAGCATCTGACTCTTGATGTTAGCTCAGGTCATGATCTCATGGTCATGAGATAGAGCCTCACATTGGGCTCCACACTGAGCATGGATTCTCTCTCTCCCTCTCACTCTGCCCCTCCCCTGTTTGTGTGTACATGTGCACTCTCTCTCTCAAAATAAATAAACTTAAAAAAAATTGCAATGAGATATCACTTTATACCTGTCAGGATGGCTAAAATCAAAAACACAAGAAGCAACAATTGTTGGCAAGGATGTGAAGAAAAGGGAATTCTGGTGCATTGTTGGTGAGAATGCAAACTGGTGCAGCCACTGCAGAAACTAGTATGGAGATTCCTCAAAAAATTGAAAAAAAGAACTATCCTATGATCTGGTAATTACACTACTGGGTATTTACCCCAAAATTATAAAAATAGTAATTCCCTATGTTTATTGCAGCATTATTTATATTAGCAAAACTATGGAAGCAGCCCAAGTTTCCATCAAATGATGAATGGAAAAAGAAGATGTAGCATGTAAATACAACGGAGTATAATTCCTCCACAAAAATGAATGAAATCTTCCCATTTGCAACAACATGGATAGAGCTACAGAGTAAGTCAGTCAGAGAAAGACAATCACTCATATGGAATTTACGAAACAAAACAAGCAAAGGCAAGGAAGAGAGAGAGGGGGGGAAAGAGACAAGCCAAGAGACAGACTCTAAACTCTAGAGAACAAACTGATGGTTACCAAAGGGGTGGACGGAGGGATAGGTGAAATAGGTGATGGGGACTAAAGAGTACACTTATCATGATCAGAAGAATAAAATAAAGATGGATTTTTTTTTTTTTTTGCTGACAGTGTTAGAAAAGTTGAATGACTTATGGCTCAAGAAATATTATAGGAATAATAATGTATCTAGATCTAACTCTCAACTGTATAAACTTTCTTAAGAGTTTACAAATGATAATTTCCCAGTCCTATGGTATCTGCCCTTTCTGTATGTAAGAAACAGCTCTCTATGGAGAAAAAATTACAGGATACACCAGCTGCATTATTTCATCCTTTGTGAAATCTTCTCTTTGTGAGGTTTTATCATATTAAATTTCCAACAATATAATGGGAGAACCTGTCTGTCCTCATAATCTAAGCACTTTCCAAAGCCTCCACCTCCTAAGACCATTATCTTTTGGGGTTAATATTTCAATATAAGAATTTTGAGGGGGACACAAACATTCAAACTATAACAGCTAGATACCATTGTTATCTCCTCCTTATAAATAGGAAAGTTGAAATGCAGAGAAATTAAGTAAATTACCAAAGGTCAAACAGTTGTTAAGCGGCAGACTGGAGATTTGAACCCGTAAAGTCTAACTCAGGGTTTTAACTTTCAACCAGGATACTTCAGGGAATAGATTGGGTATTAGCTAAAAAAGAGTTCAGTAACACGGCATAGATGTAAATGGATTCTTCTATCCTTCTACAGTTGTTACTCTATGTACATTAATTGAGATCTGGGTTGAGAGTCTTACTCAATCTGCTAGAATCTTTTAAGTATATATGGCAATCACACATTTACCATACCATACCATACCATACATACATACCATATCTTTAAGTGCTGCATAGGATTTAAAACCTAACTTCTTGCCAAGGCTGATCCTTTGATTCTAAGGAAGGAGAGTATTTGGATGATAATCAGTAACATAGCTCTTAAATGACTGATTCATCCCATAAAGTAGTTATACTGAACTTTAATGCTTTATAAATGTACAGTGTGAGCTATACTCAAGTAGTTACAAGTTAAAATAGGAGCTTTACTATATTTATTAAAAGGACAGTGTATTAAAATTTTTAACAGCATAAAATTAAAAAAACTTACTAAATATCATTTATATTGCTCAGCTGATCTTAATAAATGATTATTGCGTTAGAGTATATTTAATAGTAATATGCTATCCTAAATGCTCTTAAAGAGAAAATATTTATTAAATCTACTGATATTTGGAAAATGTCTATGAATCTTGATTTAAGGTATATGGTAAACACATAAATGCTTATGGTAAATAAATAAATCCATACGCATATATCTATATAGGGAGGACACAAGAGCTGGTAAGATCTTGTTCCTTATTTTAAATATTTATATCTTCATATGAGAAGGGCAGTTCATATTGGATTATCTCCATATGCAGAATGAAGAGAATGGGAACACAGAAACAACTGCTAGCAAAAAGTAAAAAAGAGAAAAAAAGAAAATCAAACATAGTAATTTACAACTATCCCATTAGGATTAATAGCACTACCATGTATTCAGAGGTAGTCCTAGATAAAATATCACATTCATTTGATGTATTTGATAATTATTCATATTTACTACACTTTTATAACTGGTGATAAGCATTTTCTTGAATTGTTTGATTGTCTTCTATCACAAGTTATTCATTAGAACATAAATCTAAACCACAGATTTAATATGATTTACATTGCAACATCATAACACAACACAAACCTTTTTTTCCCCTGGAGGGAACCAGTTTATGAGCATTGAATTATAATTTTGAATCATAGTTAGAATGCTGCTTATCCTAAAACATTTATTCTTCTATTGTTTTACTATTGGTTTATTAGCAATTCTTAGAATAAATTAAATGGTGGCATTATAAGCTGTAAATAAAGCTACATTATTTGAATAGGCTGTAGTTTTCCTAATGAAGAAAAAAAGTAAGTAGTGTTTGCTATGTACTGTTTTTCATTACTACAGGTGCAAAGGAGTTTCATTAAATTATTTGGATGATAACCCACATCATAGTTCCTAACTATCTAACTTCCACTTAGAAAAAAGAGTAAATACTCATTACACCTGTTCAGATTTGAACAAAAGGCAAAAGGACAATGTAATAATCTAATACAAGCAACATGGGTTAGTATGATAATAGAAAGTATAGATGTAAAGGTTCTATGCCAATACAGCTACTCAAAATATGTGAAAAACTTGTAATTATTATATTCTAGTCTCAGACCAATTTCGAGAAGAAGAATATTATGAATAAATTTTCCACTTTGGTGTCTGCCTTTGCAGAGAAAATAGATTCTCAGTGTGCCTATGAAACCAAGATAGGGGCGCCTGGGTGGCGCAGTCGGTTAAGCGTCCGACTTCAGCCAGGTCACGATCTCGTGGTCCATGAGTTCGAGCCCCGCGTCAGGCTCTGGGCTGATGGCTCAGAGCCTGGAGCCTGTTTCCGATTCTGTGTCTCCCTCTCTCTCTGCCCCTCCCCCGTTCATGCTCTGTCTCTCTCTGTCCCAAAAATAAATAAACATTGAAAAAAAAAATTAAAAAAAATAAAATAATAAAAAAATAAAAAAAAAAAGAAACCAAGATAAAATATTGGTTTCAGTCTTTTTCCTACTTTCTTTAGGACTAGCATTCCAGTCCTAATTCAATCATTGGTCTTGTCAAAGTATGCCCTTCATTGCAATCTGTCAGTCATTCAACATTTCACACTTAAAAAAAAAACTTACACATGGTAAACAATATTTTAGGTGCCAGGGATACAGCTAAAAACAGGGTCCTGGTTTATAAGTTTACATGAAATTGGGTGTTGTGTAAATCAGTAATATCAGATTATTGTAAATATTATATTGAATATTAAATAGCCTGTGTATCAGGATTTTATTTTAAATTGACTGACCAGGTAGAGGAAATAACATGATAGCTATGGTCACAACAGTAAGGATGCAGCCAATAAGGATCAAAGTAAAGGATTTTGCAGGTAAAGAGTACAGCTTGTTCAAAGGAATTTAAGATAGAAACTATGTATGTTCATGAAATTAGAAAAGGAGGAATAAAAATCACATTGAATCTGTGTATAGTGGTACAGTATAGGTAAGAGAAAGAGTGTGCACAGATTGGAAAGGTGCCAATTATTCTCTTAGGATTATATTTATTATTATATTTATTTTGTACAGAAGTGCGATTGTTGTTTTTTAAATGTAAGTCTGTTGTGCTGAGAACAAATTGTAAAGAGGTGGGCAAGAGGGGAATCAGGAAATCAAGTAGGAAACAATTGCTTTGCTTTATGCAAAAGATAAATGTAGGGTTTTTTAATATTTTTTCTTTTAATTTTTTAATGTTTATTTATTAAAAAAAACTTTAATGGTTATTTATTTTTGAGAGAGACAGAGACAGAGTGTGAGCAGGGCAGAGGCAGAGAGAAGGAGACAGAATCCAGAGCAACCTCCAGGCTCTGAGCAAGCTGTCAGCACAAAGCCTGACGCGGGGCTCGAACTCACAAACCATGAGATCATGACCTGAGCTGAAGTTGGACGCTTAACCAACTGAGCTTCCCACAGGACCTCATGTTTATTTATTTTTGAGAGAGAGGCACAGAGCGTGAATGGGGAAGGGGCAGAGAGACAGAGAGAGACAGAATCCGAAGCAGGCTCCAGGCTCTGAACTGTCAGCACAAAATCTAACCTCGGACTCTCTAGAACTCACAAACAGTGAGATCTTGACCTGAGGCAAAGTCAGATGCTTAACTGTCTAAGCCACCCAGGTGCCCCACGACAAATGTACTTTTGACTAAATAGCAGAGGTAGAGAAGAAAGAAATATAAACTGGATGGAATTAGGAAAACAAAGGAAATAAGGATCATGACCACATTTTTGTTTGAGTGGGACTATAACATTTTCTAAGAGAGATATAGACATGAAAAGAATAAGTTAACAGTTCTCTTTAGAACATGCTAAACTTGAGGTGAATATGAGACAACAAAACGATATGGTCTAGTATATAGCTGGATATATGAACCTGTAATTCAAGGGAGAAATCAGAGCCAAAGATACAAATTTGAGAATCAGTCTCTCTCACTCTTCCTTCTCCCTTATTCCTCAGCTGGTGGTGCATCTTACACCAATTTCCACGTTTAGCTTTGAATTAAGTTGATCTTTTCAACAATTACATTCTCTTCTTTGCCAACACTGCCATAATCACAATAGTTTGGTAATTAGTTTGACATCTGACAGTGTAAGCCCTCCAGTTTTTGCCCTTTTCAAAACCATCTCTGCTATTTTGCTCCTTTGCAATTTCATGCCCATTTTAGAATTAGCTTGTCCTTCTACAAATTTACTGTACAAGTTTTGCACATTTTAAAAGTATTCTTAGGTATTTGCTATATTTGATATTAAAATTACATATTTTATAAACATATACATGGAAAGAATGTATATATAAACTATCATTTTAGTTGCTATAGTCCTTTACTAAAACATGTTTAAGAAAATTTGTTAGGGGCGCCTGGGTGCCTCGGTCAGTCAAGTGTCCGACTTCTGTCCAGGTCATAATCTCCTGGTTCCTGAGTTCTAATCCTGCATTGGGTTCCATGCTGAGAGCTCAGAGCCTGGGGCCTGCTTCAGATTCTGTGTCTTCCTCTCTGACCCTCCCCTGCTCATGTTCTCTCTCTCTCTTCCTCAAAAATAAATATTATTAAAAAAACTTGTTAAAAAAACAAAAAGATCCTGAAGCATGCAGCAAAGGTATTCAGGCAGTGACATCATTTTATTATGCTTGACCTCCTTCTTTCATTGAGTAGAACCCAGTATCAGGCTTGATTTGTGTGGTGGCAGAAGCTGGATATTCATCTACTTCAAATGAAACTTAAAAACTGCAGTCTCATTACAGACAATTCACAAAATACAAGTAGGTAAATTCTTATATTCTCATCCATCAAAGACAGTAACACTTAACTGCATTTGTTTCCAATGTGAGGTTTTCTACTTATTTCTTCTTTTTCTTCTGAGGTATTTCTACATAGTTCTATCACTACCAAAGTAAAAAATATTTCCAACTTATGTATGAATATGCTAATTTACCTATTGAACTTAAGGGTAAATACTTTAAAAATCTATCTAGGAATATAGACTGACTCACTAGGAAAGGAAACAAAAATGGAAACATCCTTCAATTTTACAGATTTGCCTGAATTATACATCTAATCTCAACTCACAGTTGTCATGTCATGTATATGTATGGCACTTCACCCAAAAAATCCCCAAACCCCCATATTTTTAGATATCCCATCCATTATCCATGACTATGTCAAGACATTCATTTTCATGTTAAGCAGGTATGACATATTATCTAGAGAATCAAAGAAGAGAAATGTTAAACTTTTTGAGTGACAGTGAATGTCAGATCAGGAACCAAACAAATTTAGAACCTAAAACTATAAGAAATTAGGTGGTTAGTAGAAATGGGTATTCTCTGGGGGAGGTGGGAAGGGAGCAGTACCATTTCAGACTTTTGCCTATATTCCAACCACCCTGCCACTGGCTGATTGCCTTGATGCCTGTCATCTGGTTTCGATATCTCCCCCATTAGTGTACAGAGTAGACAAAATCAGGCAAGATTCCATTTGGATTTGGTTGCACCAGTTTATTCAATGTGGAGATAGAACGGTAAAGACTTGGTAACAATATTGACACAACATGGGAAGTTTTACATCTTTGATTGGATTTCAGCCATTACAGCAACAACCTCCATCACTGTGTTATAAATTTTGGATGCAGCTATCTAACAGAAGGCTAACAGAGATTATGAAGAGACAACTGTTTGGCTCATTATAAAGTCAGATGTGTTCTTTGGCATTTGAGTGGACAGCAGAGACTTTGACATTAACACATGGCTCATTAGGAATGAATTTGAGCTTGGCCTTTTGCTGCACTTAAAACAAAATATCTAGTATAGAAAAGTAACTCCTTGAAAATGCCGATACGATGTCTTAAACATACATAGCTGTAATTTAAAATGAAGGCACCGTTCCTCTAGGCATTTGCCATTAAGAGCACAGTGCGTGTCTTAAAATTGTGAAGAAAACAATAAAACAGCACAAGATCATGTTCCTTTTATCTTTCTTGTTCTTAGTGACAAATACACTGACTTTTCCTGTTCCTCCTAACTGTTTGTCATGTTCTAGAAGAGGCGGTCTTGTAGTTTCGTGATAGGGTCATGTTTACAGCATAACATAGTAGTTAATGGTCAGTTACCACTTTTATGATAAATTTGATTTTGCAACTCAGCTGATTCAATTTTCACCAAGCTGAAACTTGAAACATGAAGCAATATACTACCTTGAACTTACAAAGAAGAATGCTCTTTGATGTTAAGGCAGCTTAGCAATGTGTATTTAAAGCAGTATGTACACCATTAGCCCAAAGTGTTTGACAGTGTTTATCAGTTTTGCTTTCTTCGTTTTTATTTACAATTTTTTTTCTAACACTTATTCATTTTTGAAAGACAGAGCATGAGTGGGGGAGGGAGACACAGAATCTTAAACAGGCTCCAGGCTCTGAGCTGTCAGCCCAGAGCCCAATGTGGGGCTTGAACTCATGGACCACAAGATCATGATCTGAGCCGAAGTCAGACGCTTAACTGAATGAGCCACCCAGGAATCCCTGTTTTGCATTCTTCTAACTGTATCATTTTTGTTGTTTCAAATACCTTCAATGTTCTACAATAAATTATCCTAAAATAATTTGAATATCATTTTCATTTAATTTTGAGCAAGTCTATGTTATAATCCATTTTGCTGCTCTGAGAACTTCAAATTGTAAACAAATAAACGCTGCTTTCATAATTTACGTATATCAAAAATATGCACCAAGTCAATTGAGAGAAGTGTGTCTGCCAGTCCTGTCAGTTATGATGAAAATTACAGATTCCTCACACTTTGAGGAATGTTTGTAGAAGCAAATATGATGCTCAAGAAAAGAGCAAATCTATCAAATATTTCATGGACAACATGACATGACTAAAAGCTTCAGAACAGGAGTAATGCTGAAGTGCACAAAATGGGTTCACATATTTTTAAACCTTGAAGATTTTAAATGATTAAAAAAAAGGTAGTAGAAAAGTCCACAAAGCAAATAACAGATAAAATGAATTTTTTAAGAACAGTTTTGAGACTTAAACCAGCATCCACAACCCCCTCTTCTGCTGCTTATTACTCAAAGGGCCTCAAATAAGGCATATTTCATACTGCAGGTGATGGAACATTCTGGTAGGGAGAGGTGGACTAAGAATATGGCAGAATTCCTAAAGGGCCTCTCTGTCTTGTGTTTAACTGAATATACCCTATATTTATTTTTCTATTCCTTCATGGTTCCTCATACGTAGGAAGCACTTACATAGATATTTTTAAGTGACTCAACACCTTTTAAATGATTTTACATTTGGGGGTGCCTGGGGGGATCAGTCGGTTGAGCATCCAACTCTTGATTTCAGCTCAGGTCATGATCCCAGGGTCATGGGATTCAGCCCCTTGTCTGGCTCCACCCTCAGCATGGAGCCTGCTTACGGTTCTCTCTCTCTCCCTCCCTCCCTCCCTCAGCCCTTCTCCCCACTCATGCAATCTCTTTCTAAAATATAAACACACACACAAACAAATAAATAATGTTCGCACAAGTTTTTTTCAAAAAAAAATATATGGTTGAGTCTGAGTAAATATAATCCCAGAATGTGAAATTAATATAACTACATAGTTGATAGCAGTGAATAGGGATCAGGATAAGGCTTTTCTGATATGGCCAGTGATCAACTATTTAAGCTAAGTATCTATCTTTTTTTACTCTGTAAAATGAACAGAATGATATATGCCTTTGTGAAGGCCTTTGTTCTTTGTGAAGAACAAAATAGAAAACCAAAAATAACCCTTTATAAAAAATGCAAACATATAAGGTTTGGGAAAATGGTATGCATTTAGAAGATCCAAGCTTGAAAATAAAATTTACAAAGGATTTATGAAATTTAATGACAGTTGAAATTCTCAATAGAAAGTGCATGTCTTTGTCACATACAAATTTAGCTTTTTGGAGTAAGGAAGTACATTTTTTTTAATTATTGAGAGACAGAGAGAGACAGAGCATGAGCAGGAGAGGGGCAGAGGGAGAAGGAGACACAGAATCTCCAGGCTCTGAGCTGTCACCACAGAGCCCAACGCGGGGCTCAAACTCAGGAACCGCTAGATCATGACCTGAGCCCAAGTCGGAAGCTTAACCGACTGAACCACCCAGGCGGCCCCGAAATACATCTTAATTAAATAGGTGGAAATGTTATTTTCCTATGCTTATTATTTCAAAGGATCACCATCATCCTAGAATTCAAAGTCCAAGCTAAACTTCTTTCCTGAGCTAAAGATGTAAGTGGCCCTGACCTCAAACGTGTGCTGAGATATAAGGAACTGTGGAATTCTCCAGAGGATTATTCATTCTCGGAGATTTCTCGGTCCTTCTGACCAACTTGGATCCTTCCTCATTGAATAAATGTCTTATAAACAAAAGAAATATTCTGATTTAACCCTGTTTTGTATAGACAGACAGTATGTCTATGTTGTTCGTTCCACAAGAAATGTACAGAGAGAATAAACAGCTTGAAAATATGCCTGACCCAATTATTTTAAATCGATTCACTTGGATTTGGAGAACATGGAGTAAAGTCAGTCAAAAGTGAACACATAAGACTGAGAGAGACAGAGAAAGAATGTACAACTGCAAAAGGGTTTTATAACTATGTCTGGTAAACTGGGTAAAATATTTGTAAGTTATCATAGACACGTATAAGGAGAACTGTACTGAGCAAAATACAAGATTCTGCTGTTACCTGACAAATGTTCATTCAATTCCTAGATGGGAGGAGGAGGAAGATGATGTAAAATGTCTCATTCGTAGTAATTCCAGCATTGAAGGAAATATGGATTTGAGGAAAAATGTTAAGAAATTACTATTCTATGGAGTACAGCAGATAACTATATTCAATTCAAAAAGTCTTCCAACAAGTATTTTGGTGACCCTGCCACACACAAGCACGTGTGCACACACATGCACACACACACAAATACTTTGGTGCACTTAAATTTTTCCAATTACCCTTCCCTTAAAGAGTAAAAGATAAGTCAATAGTTTATAGATAAAGAATACATATGTCACCTATGTGGCACTAAGGAAAATGGAGTCCTCAACTAAAACAGCCTTTTCACATTTCCCAGGGATTGTCCAGATTTTCTTCATGAGAGCCTGTGAACTCACTACTGCAACACATGATCTAACATATCGGTAGGACTTTACAAACAGCTTTAAATTCACTGCACTCCTTACCTAGCCCCCTCCTGATCTTCAGCTCCCAAAATGCACATAATGTGTCTTCTAATAAGTTTAAGGGAAAAAAATCTTGTTTATCCCATAGTTCCCCAAGGCGTATAAGCAAGCTAAGTGACTCTAAAAATGATCCGGGATTAAACACACATGTGAATCTTGGGAATTGTAAAGTTTTTCAAATCATTATTATTGTACAACAGTTTATTGTACCTAGGTTTGCCACTATATGCATTCTCTTATTTATCCCCAGTTCAACTCATTAATACTCCAAAGTCTGAGATGAAGAGAATGACAACAGAAAAGACTTGCAAAATAATCCTCCAGAATTATGTCACATCTCTGACCACTTCTAAAAATGAAAGGTTGGAAGTGGTTCTCAGCACGCAGGATAATTTTGGTTTTAAGCTTCATGGCTTCATTTCTACTTGACTACCATATTCATTTTTATTTGAAGCCTTCATTTACAGGTATATAGAAGAACTCAGTTTTATACTGTTCTATACATTTGCCACATTCTCTTTTGCTTGTTCTTGACAGTCGTTTCTATCTTCTGGAATTAAATTTGAGGAGATCCTATATCCCCATCATTCCTCTAACAAGGGACATTTTAAATAGACAGTGGTTTCTGGTGAAATTGTAAGCGCTGACCTCTGAATGTCCTAAAGGAAAGAGCTTTCATCCACTGCCAGAAAAGTTCTCTCAGGGATACTCCTACTTATATTTGACTAGATTTCTGAGCCTAAGAATCTTTGTGCACCACAGAGAAGGTTATCCCTACTGGTATAATCATCTTATCAAATAGTCATTTATCCTGAACAATACTGTGCTGCTGTCTACATTTAGTCTCGTAGTAAGAATGAAGTCATTTCTCATGAAATCCCTTAATAGATATTTCTACTGTTCATTATTTTTTATTGTAAATAAGGTGCTAGGCAGTAATAAAATATAATAAAATGTAAAATGCATTAATGTTTTATTAAATCTCAAGATGGTGTTGTACCTTACACCGTAGTTTTCAGTAAAGTTTTCTTATATTTAAATAGTTAGGGCTCAAAATTATATTATTTGATAATTTTTAGTTTCATGAGTATGTGAATAATTGACCAAAAAAGGAGAAAGGAAATGGGGATTTTAAACTTCAAGTATACTGTCTGCAATGGTAATCTACTGAAGAGAAAGAATAATTTCCCTACAAAGTAAGTTCCAAGTTTAGTGAGGGATCAAATCTGGTATTTGAACAAAGCTTTTGAAAAACCATCCACAAAAGGAAAATCAAGTGTAAATTAAAAAAAAAGACTTTTGTTATTTGAATATCCACACAGATATGGATAAATGTTCAGTGTCTCTATTTCAGAATTTTTCTTTATAATTGAAAAGGGTCAAGTAATTCTCTTCTTCATATAGCAAAATAACTGAACTCATTATCACAAAATAATCCGAGGCATTTGAAAGATAGTTTTGTCCTTTAGTCAGATTTGAATAAAACTGCAGAAGAGTTAAAAAGTTTTAAACTGTTTAGTTTGTATTTTATAATTAGGAACTTAACTCTTGCAATCTAGGTAGACTTGGAGGAGGAAAAGGAAAATATGGGACCCAAAAAACTGCAGTGAGAGTACGAAGATAGAGTACGGAGAGCAGACAGATAGAGGTAGAGGGGTGCTGTCCTGAGCCACAAAAGGAACAGTCTGATGGTTCAGATAAAATACAAGTCAAATTTTTTTAGAGATGTTCACAGTTGTCAGTGGTGATCTTGCTGGTCTTGCCATTTCTGAACTTGTTATAGCACTCTGGCCACTCTTAAGGGTTAATTTGCTGACCTAAGGCCCTTGACCTATAATAGAACTAATTTGCTTTCTTGGAGATTTTCAAAACTCTGGCCTTGAGGACCGAAGAACCAGAAGTTTCAGGGGCTGCAGAGGCCAGCAAGTCTGTCTGAAAGCTGTCCCAGCTATGATTAGCCTAGAGTTGTTTTGTTTGTTGGTTTGGGTTTTTTTGTTTGTTTGTTTTGTTTTGTTTTTGTTTTATTGCGATGTTTTCTTTCTTTTAGGTTGCACAAATGATTTTAATGGCCTCCCTTTGTGTATTTGTAGACTTCATCCTCCTTGCACAGAAAGAGGAGTTAAGATGGCAGAGAAGTAGGAGGATCCTGGGCTTACCTTGTCCCTCAAACACAGTTCTAATGTGGTAAGACAACTTGGAATATCCAGGAAATCGATCTGTGGAGTGGCAAAAGGATCTTCACAGTTGGAGGGAGATAGCATGGCAGGTGCAAGGTGTGTGGAAGTGAACAGAGTGAGATAAAACTGGCAATTCCGTGGAGTGGAGGGAACCCTTTCCATGGAAAGACAAAAAGGAGAGAGAGAAGTTGAAAAAGCGTGGCATCAAGTTCACACAAGAGGAAAACCTCTCTGGAGCACAGACTGGGGAGCAAGAAGTAGTGACCATCACAGGGTTTTTTTGTAAACACAGTGTGGAGCTCAAACTCTGAGGTTTTGGAAGTATGTCACTTTCTCTGGAGTGGAGCTGTGGTGCACACTCCTGGGGAGCGGAGAGGTGGCCACAGAGTGCATAGGTGTGGTGTAGGGAGCTCCAGGGTGCATTGGGAGAGAACATTCCCCTTCCTGGAAAACTTTGGAAGAGGGCATATTAGTTCCCCAAGGAGAAAAGACCTTACAGGCACCAGCCAAAGGCCTTTCATCAACAGGGGACAGAAGCGCACCCAGAGGGAATATAACCTTTGCTGCTTTTAGCAGTGCACTGTGCAGGCATGGGACTGTTTTTCAGAGACAGAGGTCTTCAGACACTGTGGAGAGGCTCTACTCCAGAGGAGGAGGGCAGATCCACACAGTACCAGGTCCTGTAAGACCATGGGTTTGGAATCCCAGCTCAGCGTGAAGGAAAAAATGCAGGAGAATTGTGGCACAGGGCGAGTTGACTGCCCTCACTTTACCATGTGGACTTCCTGAGAGTGACTAGGAATAAAAGGTCCTTAACCTACAAGGATAGACACATAAGGTTAGCAGCAGTCTTAAAACCTGGCAGGTGAGAAGGGAGTGGCAGTCAATTTTCAATGAGCTGAAAGGTAAAAATATGCTGAATTCTTTATCCAGAAAGGTTGTCTTTCACAATAGAAGGAGAGATAAAAGAGTTTCCCAGACAAATAAAAATTAAAGGAGTTCATGACCACTAAACCAGCCCTGCAGGAAATTTTAAGGGGAACTCTCTGAGAGGAAAAAAACAAGGGAGACCAAAGCAACAAAGACCCCAAAAGACTAGGGAACATCGTAGGAAACACCAACTCTATAGGTAACACAATAGCACTAAATTCCTATCTTTCAACAATTACTCTGAATGTAAATGGATAAAACACTTCAATCAAAAGGCATAGGGTATCATAATGAATAAAAAGTCAAGATCCATCTATGTACTGCCTATAAGAGCCTCATTTTACACTTAACGATACCTGCAGATTAAAAGTGAGAATATGGAGAATCATCTATCATGCTAATGGATATCAAAAGAAAGTCAGAGTAGCCATATTTAGACAAACTAGATTTTTAAGAACTGTAACAAGAGATGAAGAAGGACATTATATCATAATTAAGGGGTCTATCCATCAAGAAAATCTAACAATTGTAAATATTTATGTGCCCACCTTGGGAACACCCAAATATATACATCAATTAATAACAAACATAAAAGAACTCATTGATAGTAATATAATAATAGTAGGGGACTTTAATATCTCACTTACTGCAATGGACAAATTATCTAAGCAGAAAAACAAAAATGAAAAAATGGCTTTGAAAGACACACTGGACTAGATGGACTTAACAGATATATTCAGAATGTTTCATTCTAAAGCAGCAGAATATACATTCTTCTTAAGTGTACATGGAATATTCTCCAGAAAGTGGAATATTCTCCAGAAAAGATCACATACTGGGTCAAAAACCAGCCCTCAACTGGTACAAAAAGATCTGGATCATACTGTGCATATTTTCAGATCACTATGAAACTTGAAATCAACCACAAGAAAAAATCAAGAATACCCTCAAATACATGGAGGTTAAAGAACATACTACTGAAGAATGAATGGGTTAACCAGGAAATTAAAGAAGAAATTAAAAAAATAAATGGAAGCTAATAAAATGAAATGAAGTCCACCCTTTGGGGTGCAGCAAAGGTAATCATAACAGAAAAATTACATTGCACATTGCAAGTCAGGCCTATCTCAAGAAGCAAGAAAGTTTTCAAATGTACAACCTAAACTTACACCAAGAGGAGCTACAAAAAGAGCAGCAAATAAAGCCCAAAGCCAGCAGAAGAAGGGAAATAATAAAGATTAGAACAGAAATAAATGATATAGAAATAAACAATCAAACAAACAAAAAATCCAGTAGATCAATGAAACAAAATGCCGGTACTTTGAAAGTATAAACAAAATTGATAAACCCCTAGTCAGACTTCTCAAAAAGAAAAGAAGGAGGACCCAAATAGGTAAAATCACAAATGCAAGAGGACAATACCATAGACACACAAACAATACCATAAAAACACAAACAATTATAAGAGAATACTATGAAACATTATATGCCAACAAAGTGGGCAATCTGGAAGAAATGGACAAATTCCTAGAAACTCATGTACTACCAAAACTGAAACTGAAAGAAATAGAAAAATTGAACAGATCCATAACCGGGAAAGCAACTGAACTGGTTACCAAAAATCTCCCAACAAACAAGAGTCCTGGGCCAGATGGCTTCCCAGGAGAATTCTACAAGGCATTTAAAGAAGAGTTAATACCTATTCTCAAACTGTTCCAAAAAGTGAAATGGAATGAAAGATTCCAAACTCATTCTATGAAGCCAGCATTTCCTTGATTCCCAAATCAGACAAAGACCCCACTAAAAAGGAGAATTACAGGCCAATATCCCTGATGAATCTGGATGCAAAAATTCTCAACAAGATACCAGCAAATCGAATTCAAAAGTATATTAAAAGAATTATTTACGATGACCAAGTGGGATTTATTCCTGGGCTGCAGGGCTGGTTCAATATTCACAAATCAATCACTGTGATACTTCACATTAATAAAAGAAAGGATAAGAACCATACAATCCTGTCAATAGATGAAGAAAAAGCATTTGACAACCTACAGTATCCTTTATTAATAAAAAACCATCAAGAAAGTAGGGATAGAGACACTGCGTGGCTGAGTTGGTTAAGCTTCTGACTTTGGTTCAAGTCATGATCTCATGGCTCATGAGTTCAAGCCCACATTAGGCTCTGTGCTGACAGCTTGGAGCCTGAAGCCTGCTTTGGATTCCATGTCTCTGCTCTCTCTCTCTCTGCCTCTCTGCCCTTTCTCTCTCTCTCTCTCTCTCTCTCTCTCTCTCTCTCTCTCTCAAAAGTAAATAAGCATTAAAAATAAAAAATAAAAAAAAAGAAGGTCATACCTCAACATCATTAAGGCCTACAAAAGACCCACAGCTAATATCTTCAATGGGGAAAAACTGAGAGCATTCCCCCTAAGGTCAGGAACACAAGAGGGATGTCTACTCTTTCCACTTTTGTTCAACACAGTACTGGAAGTCCTAGCTTCAGCAATCAGACAACAAAAATAAATAAAAGGCATACAAATTGGCAAGGAAAAAGTCAAATTTTCACTCTTCGCAGATAACATGATACTCTACGTGGAAAACCCAAAAAACTCCACCAAAAACTTCTAGACTAATACATAAATTCAGCAAAGTTGCAGGATATAAAATCAACATACAGATGGGTTAACTGGGTAATGGGCATTATAGAAGGCACCTTTGGGATGAGCACTGGGTATTATATGGAAATGATGAATCACTGGGATCTACTCTTGAAACTAATATGACACTGTATCACTGTATGTTAACTGGCTTGAATTAAAAAAAAAGAATACTCTTGCACATCATGAAACAATCTCCCTTGTACAACCCCTGAGCAGTGAGATAATGTTTGTGGCTAGCATTGAGTCTGCACGCAATCAATGAATATTGCAGGCCACTGCATTCCCTTTGCTGATTACCCTAACCACTTTATCTTTAAACATTTTTTTATTATGTATTTTTGAGAGAGAGAGAAGGAGAGAAAGCACAAGCAGGGGAGGGGTAGAGAGAGAGGGAGACACAGAATCCAAAGCAGGCTCCAGGCTCTGAGCTGTCAGCACAGAGCCTGATGTGGGGCTCAAACCCACAAACCATGAGATCATGACCTGAGCCAAAGTCGGGAGCTTAAATGACTGAGCCACTCAGGTACCCATACTCTAACTCCTTTAAAAACCCCTGGGCTAGACAGAAGCCTTGGAAATGGAAATGGGTTTTGGACAAGAATCTCCCTTCTCCCCAGGTGGCCAGCCTCCCGAAAAATGTTCAAAATCCTTTCCAATCAAAATCAAAACTTGTGTCTTGAGTAATGATCCTTTAAGCAACCAGGAGACAATCTCGGGTTCAGTAGCAGTCCCAAAGTGCTTCATCCTTTCTACAACATCTACATACTCTTATATTTTGCTACAAACCACATTTGCCATCCAAGCACTCAGTCTTGGCAATGCAAATGAAAAACTGGGCACAGTTTATGTTGGGTCCAGTATTTTCCATGGACCAGATGCCAGCACCCCTATGCTTCCGGATGAAGTTCTCATGATCGAATTTTCCTTATAGATGGACTTGCCACCAGTGCCACTGGATCATGGGAAGTCACTACCCTAGCACATAAATCCCAGAATAATACTGTGAAATTAGGAATCCTTATAACCTTTCTTCCCAGGGTTCAGAGCACAAGTTGTCTGCTCTCTTTGGAATTCTGACTTCAAACAGCTCAAAGGAGACATGGCCCAAAGGCTCATTGTTGATGATTTTGGGGAAGAACACGATGGGATTGACCAAGGTTAGGTGACCTGGTGGTTGTGGTTGTGCCTCCTGGGGTGGCAGGACGATTAGCAAAGCCCAAAGCAGGTAAAAAACTCTTCTTTCAACTTTTCCTTCCATGTGTTCTATCACATATTCCAGAATAGTATCCTTCGTGTATCCTCTGGAGTTAATATTCTCTTTCCCCTAAGACATAAAAAGGAAGACTAACAAGTACATTCTGATCATATTTTAACAGCTCAATGTTTTATTTAATTTTTTTAATGTTTATTTTTCTTTTGAGAGAGACAAAGACAGAATGTGAGTGGGTTGGGGCAGAGAGAGAGGGAGGCACAGAATCCAAAGCAGGCTCCAGGCTCCGAGCTGTCAGCACAGAGCCTGATGTGGGGCTCGAACTCACGAGCTGTGAGATCGTGACCTGAGCCGAAGTTGGATGCTCAACTGACTGAGCCACCCATGAGCCCCCAACAGCTCAATGTTCTAATCCTCGATATATTTTATTTATCATGAATGCCATGGTAAAAAACAAAACAAAAAAAAATAGCTTCTTTTCTTTTCTCCACTTCTCCTTCGGTATATATTTCCCCAGCTTCATTTGCAGGTATGTGTAGCCACATACAAGACTTGAGTACTATCCAGAAATGGTAATGTGTGTAACTTTGTCTATAACTTTAAAGATATAGACCATAAAGCCATTTGCTTTCCTCTTTGCTATTCTTCCTCTGTCAAGGTAGGGTAGAAATTCTCATGTTGGCCTTTGAGACCACACATTTAGAGAAGCAAAGACTCTGTAGTCTGCATTCCTGAATGACTATGTAGGACCCTTTCTGTTGATCTAAAACATCTATCTTTGGGCAGTTACACCACAAATCATAAAAGTCTATTCTGCTTGGCTCATTATCCACTTTATGGGCTATATGTTTCAATAAGTAGATTATATCACTTTACCTAATCACGTCTCCATAAAAGATAGTTTATACATGGTAGAATTTCAGACACCCACACTCATAGGTTACAGAAAGAAGAAATTTTAAATTCATCCTTGATACTTTTCCATACTAGTATGAAAAATGTTACTTCATTTTTTAAGGCTGCACAATATTTTATTTTGCCATATTTTATTTCACTAGTTTTCCATCGACAGAACATATATTTCATTCTATTACACATTTAAATGCATGCAATGCTTACTGAAAGTCATTTTATACCATAATCCCTGATTAATTTTATTTATATTATAGAACATGGCTGAATTTTAATATTTTATTTTGTTTTCCAGGAATGCTTGGGTGGTAGCATCTTCAAGGGCTTTATGTATTTGCAACTTTCTGTATTTTTATACTTAAATGAGAATTTGGCTGCCCTCCTCCCTCCACCCAAAGAAATACTTGGTTCATGCTCATTTTCCCTTCAGATATATAAGCTCCTTGGTGATCTTATATAGAATGGTGTAGTGTTAAACCTTAAGACAAACCAGATATTTTCTTCTTTTTTTGTACCTAGTCTTTGCCTGAATACTCATAGGATTTTTTTATCTTGGTAATAAAGCAGAGATCCCCAAATTTCAATAGAATTCAATTTTTTACTCTTTTTGGTTCAATAATATACAAGGATATCAGTTAAAATACAGAGCATTCTATCAACTTTTCTTGAATAAATATGTCATTTGATCTGGAGATTCAGATTTTTATGTAGGGACTATATTACCCTATTATAGAGTTAATACTTATAGGTACATCAATTATGCCTAAGTTGTAACCCTTTTCCTAACTTTTATACATCACCATCTCTTGGGGTACATGTATTTATTTGTTTATCTGCCTAGGTTTTATCTAGTGCAAATTATATAATTTTTCACACTTGACATCCATTTCCCTAACTCAGTTTTAAGGTGTATCTTTTCTAATCCTTACTGATTCTAATTTGTTTCATTTATTTTATGTCTTTATTTAAACCTTAGGTATATTTTACTCAAGTGAAAATGCATTTATTATTTGCTATTATCATATTCTTTCTTAAATTTCTGAATGATTTTTCATTGCCTTTATTTTCTTGTCATATTCTCTATTTTATGATAGAGGGTAGTATTTATCTGGTTCTTACAGAACACCATGAATATTATTTTTACCATTTACCTACCTTTTATCCATTGTATTTATTTTGCCTACTATCAATCAATATGCATGTTTTATGGTGTGGTGTCCTTATTGTTAATATTTAGATAAGCAAGTTCTATCAGGAGTAATGATTTGCCTAAGGATAATATGATAAAAGGAAATTGGGGGAATAAACTGGAGACAAAAAGAAATAAGCAAGATACTTCTACTAAACCATGGAACTGTAAACTGTTTAGTTACTGTGTAACTAAAGAACATCTCAAAAAGGTCATCTTTTTTTTTTTTTTTCTGTAGCACTATCCTTAATCACAGTAATGGCCTAACATTAATGCAGGATTAGAAAAAGATGTGGAGTAGTACTCTAAATATGTGGAACTGTTTCTTTTAAATACACTTACATTTCACAAGGCCCTAAGCCCTCATATAAATCCTCATATAACATACCTGAAAAATCTACCCCATCAATTCTTTTTTTTTTTTATTTTTTTTTGTTTATTTATTTTTGAGACAGAGAGAGATAGAGCATGAACAGGGGAGGGTCAGAGAGAGGGAGACACAGAATTGGAAACAGGCTCCAGGCTCTGAGCGGTTAGCACAGAGTCTGACACGGGGCTCGAACTCACGGACCGCGAGATCATGACCTGAGCCGAAGTCGGACGCTTAACTGACTGAGCCACCCAGGCGCCCCAAACCCATCAATTCTTTAGACATGCCCTGTCTAATCATTCAAGAAGTATACCTTGATTTTTAAGCAGTTTACCTAGAAGACAAGAAGAGCAACATTCAGTAATAGTAAAGAAGATAGGAAAAATATGTTTTTGGAAATAACAAAGGGAAAAAGGTTTGAGTAAGAATTTGGGACAAACAAAAATTTTCCAAGTTGAAAGCTAACTCAAGAAGAGAATTCAACAAGAGAAATCAGAAACACTAGAATCATTAAAAATCTTTTTATGTTCCAGAAACATATGTGAAGATCACAAAGTACAAAAGGATGGCAAAGTATGTCAAGTATGGGAATAAGATATAAGAGAGATTATGTAGAACTTCTTGGACTAAGCTAAATAATTTGATGTTATCTTTTATGGCACAGATAAATATGTAAGTATAAGCCTGGCTAATAGACACACCTCTGATTTCTGGAGGGTGTATTGGTTTTTAAGAAGAAATATGGCAATATAGGGGCACCTGGGTGGCTCAGCTGGTTAAGCACCCAACTTCAGCTCAGGTCATGATCTCACAGTCTGTGAACTCGAGCCCCACATCGGGCACTGTACTGACAGCTCAGAGCCTGGAACCTGCTTCAGATTCTATCTCCATCACACTCTCTCCCCTTTCCCCACTCACACTCTGTCTCTCTCTGTCTCTCAAAAATGAATAAACATTAACAAATTTAGAAAAAAAAGATATCTGGCAATACAGTACATGGTAAGCCAGTATGAAAAGAGATTATTGGTAGACAAGACCTAATAATTTTCTTGATATATTCCAAGTACAGGTTAATCAGTGGTGATTTAAACACTGGCAGTATAGTACAGAAGAAAACCTTTATTCGAGAGCAAGTTCATTAATAAATTTAATAAAATGACTATAAAAATATTAATGAAACTGGGTTAGGATAAAAAAAAGGAGGAGGAAGTAAATAGTAATAGCATTTGTTAACAAGATAATTTACATATATTACATAATATCTTGTGAAGGTAAGTCATGAATTCAATAAAATAGTTTGAGTTACAATAATTCTAAATGAGAATTCTATATGGAAATAGTGGTATGAACTTTCATTAATGGCATTCTGAAATTCAGTATAGTTTAGAAAAGAGATAACCAATTTGAGAGTGCTAATTTCATCTGCAGGTAGGGGAGAATGACCCACAAAAGCAAGAACTGTCAAAAATTTAGTAGCACAATCATGTGCTATCAGAAGAAATGAACTGCAGAAGCCAATGTCGAACATATTGTAAAATCAGCATATTGACAACATCATCGAATACTGCAGAGATAAAATGTGGTAAACATTTCCTATAAATCAACTAGTGTAATTTTGTATAAGCTGATAAACATAAGCTGATATTGAAAATAATTTTTAAAAATACTGAATAAAATAGTTTGAGTAATAGCCAGGCAAAAATGCCTTAAGAAATGTGTGCCACTGAGAAATTTGAGAAAGCTGAAAACTACTAGCACAAAATGTTATTTCAAGATGATATGTGGTAAAGGAAATAAGGATTTTCAAAGGAAATGGACAATGATCGTCTTCTTCCGGGTCAATTTGTTGTTTTCATTATGAAAACATGTTTATACGCAACAATTGGCACAAAGACAGTAGAGAGAACTAAGGATCAAAGACAGAAAGAAGGAAGGACAGCAACACAGGAAAAGGAGAGAGAACAGAGAGAAAGAAAGACAATGAATGGATAATGAAGGTAATTAGGGGTGTAAGATTCCTGATGAATATTTGTAGGAAGCAGAAGTAAAGAAAAGAGGAGCTTTGAAAAACAAGAGATATTACAGCCTCTATGACCAAATGGAAGAGTGGAATAGGTTAGTAGATTAGGGAGTAAAGGGGATGGAAGGTTTGGATTTTTTTCTGACATTATTTTTCATCTCTAAAATATTAGGTACAAATATTGTCTTTGTAAGAGTGACACAGTGTTTCCCCATAGTTAAAAATGATGTCTATGTGTTTTGCAGAATCTATGGCACCACAAACAGCTTTATGACTTTGCTTAGATACCAGGTATATCTGGAAAGTATGACTTTAATAGCTCCAGTCTTCAAGTCTTGTGCACTTCTTCTCTAGCAATGTCAATTGATGTTAAAACAATGAAGGTGAAAATGAGTAATATTTTTCATACAATACTTAGACTACTTAGAATTTAAGAATAAACATCAAGTTGAGAGAGTTGATAGTCTTGGGGAAAAATGTCGTTGGTATTAAGTTTGGAATCCATTTTGGAAGGTTTGTACTCTGAAAGCTATTACTCCACTTGAAAATCACAGTGTATAAATTCTTGCATAAATCCATCTTTCCATTTTGAAACAACTTAGCCTTTTTGTCTATACCTCTCACTTTGCTCTATACCATTTGCTCAGTGGTTGAGTTTGAGTTACTTTACGTCCCCTACAGAGTTACTGGTATTGTCACACTTCATTATAATTATGCCACGACATTCATATCTTTAAACCCCCTCATAATCTCTACACCACTTCCACTTGAATTGCAACCTACCTTCCAGTTGGATGTGCATGTTCTGAAACCGGGATTTTAGACATTAAACAATTGAACCATATACAAGTCAAAAATTATTTTGGATACTAAAGCCAAATTTTCACTAAAATATTATGATGTGCCTTGTCCGTTTTATTAATGTATTATAATAATTAATTAGTAATAAGTTTTCAATTCCCTTGTCTTGGCTTTATGCAGTTTATAAGTGATTTCACAGCTTCCAGATAATTAATTCTGCTACTATCCTTTGATCTTTAATCAACATTTCACATTTCTCTGTTTATTTCTAATGGTACCCTGCAGCTTTTAAATTTACTCTATTCCCACTTTATTTTTAAGGCCTAAAAAGAAAGCTTAATTTCCAAGGTGTAAGAAAAGGAACAAAACACCTATGCCTCAAATTCAACAGCAAAAAAATGAAATAAAATAATAATGATAATAAATACATACATACATACCTACATACATAAAATAATTAAGGAAAATACAAAAAAAATAAAAACAAAATACCTTCTCCCAAGTCCTTAGAATCCCATTCATTGCTTTTACTGAAGTTTTCTAATATTACTTTTATCTTAAGTTTTACTATAATTCTATAAAATTTACAAATGGTAAAAAATTTAAGATCTTAAAATAATAAATATATCAATATACCTTCAGTATTAAAATATGTGAAAAAAGCTATGAATCCTAAAACATATGAGATAATCTGAAGCACATTTTTACCTCAATACAAAGATCCATAAAGCATACATAATGTCCCTACATCCCTAACTAGTGCTATATTGTGGTACTGATTTTCAATGTAAAAGATGACAATAAAAAACTTAGTTTTCTGCTGCAAATAACTGATAATTGACACAGATGAAAACAAACATTTTCTAAAGGAATACACAAAAAATTTATATGAATTGAAAGTTTTTTGAAAACTGGGTGATATGACTCTATCGGTAGAAACTGCAGTACGTTATAGTTATAAATGTAAAATATATTTTGAGTTTAAATATGAGAAGATTCTACTTGCAAAATATTCTACTAAATGGTAAATAAAAGGAGTTGTAGTGTTGACAAAATCTAATTGTAAAAAATCTTTTTTTTTAATGTTTATTTATTTTTGAGACAGAGAGAGACAGAGCATGAACGGGGGAGGGTCAGAGAGAGGGAGACACAGAATCTGAAACAGGCTCCGGGCTCTGAGCTGTCAGCACAGAGCCCGACGCGGGGCTAGAACTCATGGACCGTGAGATCATGACCTGAGCCGAAGTCGGCCGCTTAACCGAATGAGCCACCCAGGCGCCCCGACAAAATCTAATTGTAAAATTAGATAAATATATTCACTAATTTTCAGAATGCTAAAATGTAGTACCTAATTATAGAATCTATCTAACTAGAGATAGTGCTAAAATACCAAGACTTGGATTAAAAAAAAGTGAAGAGTTGAACTTAACCAACTGAATTATCATGGTGTTTTCTAAAAAATCACTTAGTTATAAAAAAGAAAGTCATTTACAAAATAGGTAGAACTATAGAATCAAATATCAAAATAAAGAATTATGGTAATGACATTAAATTTACAACTGCCCAGACTTACCATAGCATTTTATATAAATTGTACTCAACTTTACCAGTTTTTAGACACTTGGTATTCATATTCCTATTTCTCTCTGTTAAAGAAATAGGCTTTTTAAAGGCTTAAAAAGAACATAGGAAATTTTAATTTAAAATGTTGAATGAAGACTTTCTAGCTGCAATGAACAACTTGCAGAAGTCCAACACTCCACTGGAATGATCAGATTGATAACTGAATATACATATATAGATATAAAGATACAATTAAGACTTGGAGATCTGGTGAGAGACCAAAACCTTAGTGTGCTAAGATCACACACACACAAAAAGGAAATCAAACAAAAAGGAAGTCAATTTTGCCACAAGGAATGTAATCTGTTTTTGGCAAATCTAAGCAAAAGGCTACTATTAAGGGAAAGATGGACCAACAGAGTTTTTTGCAGCCTCACACAACTTGGAAAGCAAGAATTGGAGTTCTGGGCTACAAAAGCACCTGCTACATATGGGGCCAAGCTCCCAAAGAGAACAGAGACCGAGAAACTTGATCTTTAACTTTTGTGGTTTTTCCCCCCAAACTCTAAATATATAAAGACTAACCTGAGAGATAAGAAACAATCTAAATATAAATGAAACTGAAACCATGAGATTTTCAGCAGTTTCACCATTCTGAAGACACAAAACAGGAGTTCAGAAAGCAATCCTTGAAAATACCACTAGGTCAGCTGGAGACTCTTTAACTGGGAAAAAGTGGTATTAATTAAATTATACAAAGATTACAAGTGAGTCTTGGGCTATAAAAATAAAATAACCAAAATATTCATATTTAATCCAGACATTAAAATAACAAATAATCAATAATAAGTAACTTCAATATCTGTAATGAGGATCCTGACTTCATTTTTCCATGTTTGCTCATTGCTTTTAAGCCTCATCCCTTCTTCCCTTTGTGACCCACCTCAGGGTAACTTGATATGATATTACATGTGGAAAGACCTAAAGAAAAATGGGGATTCAGGATTTCAAGTCTCTCAAATAACCTGACCTAGATGCTCTCATGCCAAATTCCATGGCCCTTATTCTTTCTAATAAGAAGCCCTCTTAGAATATAAAATCTACTTGAGTTGATCTCAAGTTTCTGCTTAGATTCTATACTTAGAATATAAAATCTACTTGAGTAGAATATAAAATCTACTGGAGTAGAATATAAAATCTACTGGAGTAGAATATAAAATCTACTGGAGTAGAATATAAAATCTACTGGAGTAGAATATAAAATCTACTGGAGTAGAATATAAAATCTACTGGAGTTCGGCTTCCCTTTTTAATTAAGCATCATGTCTCAACCTCTTTCTGCATCCAAGTGCAAGAGATGAGAGCCTCCAAGCTGCCAAAGAGGACTTCTGGCTTTCAAACTTAATCTTAATTGGTGATTAATCAAACTCAGAATTTCATTGTCTTTCTTCAATGCTTTGAGAACACCCAGCAGTAGTGGTCCAATTCTATCGTACTTAAAATTAGTCCTTAACCCATACTTCTCTAATACATCAGGCACTGTATAGTGTATTCTCTACTATCTCGTTCAACACTAATGAGAGTTTTGACAATTATATCATTAGCGTATTCCAAGAGTTATCAGTTTTCCACCTACTTTCAAAAATAGGTCTCATTGTCAGCCTGCTAGCAGGGATTCCAACTTCAAAAACCCATTTTATTTTTTTTTAATGTTGATTTATTTTGAGAGAAAGAGGGTGGGGGACAAAGAGAGAGAGGTTGAGTGTGAGTGGGGGAGGGGCAGAGAAGAAGGGAGGGAGAGAATCCCAATCAGGCTCCTTGCTGTCAGCACAGAGCCTGATATGGGGCTTGATCCCACCATCCATGAGATCATGACATGAGCCAAAGTTGGATGCTTAACTGACTGAGCCATCCAGGCACTGGTCCCCCCCCCCCCTTTTTTTCTTTTTTTTCCAAAGTCAAACACCCATTTTAGAGACTTCTTCCCAGAAATACCTCCATTACTGTGTTAGATGCATTCTCTGGAACAGTCTCTGAGGTAGAGATTTGTAGGACAGAAGTGTGGAGGATGACCTCAGAAACAATATTTGAAGGGATTGAGGGATGCTAAAATGAGTACAGGAAGATGTTCAACAGCAATATGTTGCAAGAGAAGTCCCGGATGATCCACTTCAAACTTTGGAGCTGAGATGGCCCTTAAACTGGTCCCAAAATGAGGTAAAGGGGCTCAATTATTGTACCCCACATGGCATTAGATGCAGGTTGCCTCCATGGAGAATATGTGATCTTAGATGATGCAGCTTCCTTTTTCTAGGAGTAACTGTCTGAAAGGGCCACATATTGGAACTGTCAGCAGCCAATATTCTTTTTAAAAAATTTTTTTAATGTTTATTTATTTTTGAGACAGAGAGAGACAGAGCATGAATGGGGGAGGGTCAGAGAGAGGGAGACACAGAATCTGAAACAGGTTCCAGGTTCTGAGCTGTCAGCACAGAGCCCAACGCGGGGCTTGAACTCACGGACCATGAGATCATGACCTGAGCTGAAGTCGGCCGCTTAACCGACTGAGCCACCCAGGCGCCCCTCAGCAGCCAATATTCTTGACCGCCATAGGAGTAAGTACCTTAAGTTTAAGGGGATTTGGATAACACAACCCAGGATCCATTACATTACAGTTTGCATAATTTCAACTTAACACAATTTTAAAACAAATAAAACTAATATGTATCAATAGAAATCAAGATAGAAGTTAACTTTAGGAAGATAGTAAGTCAATTAGGGCATGAAAGGAGTTTCTGTGATGCTGATAATGTTCTATTCACAATATGAGTAATTACTATACGGGTAAATTCAATTTATGAAAATCCGTCTATAAATTCATAAATCGTGCAAGTTTGTATGCATGCTATATTTCAATAAAAGTTTAGTTTAAAAACAACATGATACTCAGACACATAACTAAAAGGATTATTTTATAATTTAAACTTTGGTTTTACTTTCACCCAAATTTAGGGACACCTGGGTGGCTCAGTCCGTTGAGCATCCAACTTCAGCCCAGGTCATGATCTTGCATTTTATGAGTTCGGGTCCTACATGGGGCTCTGTGCTGGCAGCTCAGAGTACGGAGCCTGCTCCGGATTCTGTGTCTGCCCTCCCATGCTCATGCTCTGTCTCTCTCTGTCTCTCAATAATAAAGAAATGGTTTTTTAAAAAAATTACTTTCACTCAGGTTTGTATTTTGGAATGAGTATATTGTACTCTTTACCTATAATTTAATATTCAATTCTCCATAGTGAAGGTGGCTAATTACTATGATTGGAATATTTTTGAAACAATCAGTTTGATAGGCTATTTGCATAAATGTTTAACTGATGTCTAAAATGTTCCTTACCAAATTATTAAAATAAGAAAAATATCAGAATAACTACAAAAATAACAATGACAACTGCTTGAAGAAGTATACACTCTGGTAGTTAAAAGTTATTTAGCTCAACCACTTTGCCTGAACAAGATTGAGGAGATGAAGTTGACTAAATTAAAGGAAAGACAATATAATGGCTTGGTAATTGCCATGCAAATACCCCATCATTACAGTGTGAATATGTGATTGCTTCTCTCCTTTAAAGAAGATTCTAGTTTACATGGTATTTACTTAGGGACTATTAAATGTAATTATAGGGTACATTTCAGGAGAATGGAAGCAAAGTAAAATTTGGTTGTGTACATCTATATACTCTAAGAGTTAATAGTTCTTTTCCAAAAATCATTTGTTTGGATGTGAGTGCCCTGCTTATCCTTAATCTTAACCAATTGATAAAGTTATACATTTGCCCCAGAAGAATTTTTTGACATGACATAACTTAATATATTGCATATCTTATTTTGAAATTATAAGAATACTGTAGCCAAGAAATAAAATTAACCCAGGGTACTCATGAAATATGTCAATGACAATAATGTCACATGATAATTTTTGTTATAGTTTTTATAATACATAGTGAAAAAGACATAAACAGTAAGACTCTACAGCAGATATTCTGTGTTCATGAACTATGTTTCTACTGCCTATTACAGAAACCAGACTACATTTCCCAGCATCCCTTACACATAAATGTGGCTCTGTGACCAAGTTCTGACCATAGGATTTTCTTTGAAGTTGATGGACAACACTTACAGGGCCAGCCCAGAAAACAACTTACACAAATAATTTCTATAACTTTCCTTCCCCTAACTGTTAGCCAGAGGCAGACAACCCATCACAACTGGGAAGATGGGAAAGAAAAACATGAAAGGAGTCTAAATGCCTAGACAACCAAGTCCAAGGCTATGCAAAGAATGGAAATATCCACACTGTACTTTAGGTGAGAGAGAAAAATTTATATTGTGCTATGTCACTGAAATTCAGAGGTGTGTTTGTTTGTTACAATACTTACTTAACCTAAACAATTATTTACCTTAAATAATGCAAAAAATTAACTGTAATTGATGTGCCACCATTAAAAAACTAAACTATGTGATATTTTTATAGGACAAGAAAAAACACAAACCGAAACCCTAGAGATTTCTGTTACACTGTGTTAAACTTCCATCTGCCATAACCTGGAAAGCAAGTCATATACATGAGACTATTACTCTAGAGAAAGTGACTGAGAAAGTGATTGGGAAAAGAATAAAAAATGTGTGTTGGTTATTATTGGCTGCCTTTAGCAAAGTGTTTCTAAAAAGATGATGTTAAAAAATTCTCCTCTAGAAAGTGCTAAGTATGGAGGAAAAAAAAAGTGAACAAAAATGATTCAGGGAAATTAAAATGGGTAAAAAAGTGAAATAGTTGAAAAAACATAACAAAGTGAGCAAGTTAAGAAAATCAAAGTATTTAAGAACTTTAGGAAAGAACTTTGGGTTTGCTTATTATCCCATGGAACTAATGGAACTCAGATCAGAAGCTTTGCAAGTTTTGATGGGAATTGTAGCCAAAAGAAAAAAAAAAAGACTCTACTGAAACTAATATAAATTGTATGCCAAGTGCACTTCAATAATTTTTTAAAACAAAAAACAAAAAAACAAAAAAAAAATCTAAGACTCTCATCTAAAATGCCTGTGGTTTTTCAAACCTAAACAAACAACAAAAAACTTAAACAGCAAGTAAACTGCAAGCACATCTCAACCCCAATCAGAACATATTCTCCTTTGTTCATGTAAGATATGATCACTGAGGACAGTAAGAAAGGACCCAAAAATGGTGGAGCCAAAGCCTTCAGAGAATGATTGATAGAGTAGGGATATTTCTCCCAGAGGTCAAAATCAGAGTCTAATCAATGAATTTTCCCTACAAACCTCTATTGCAATGTGAGCCTCCATTAAGCCTGTCTACCAGGACGTCAAACATTAAAAAATATCTGTAATGCTTTGTCTTTAAATTTCCATACTTTCTTTCTTTCTCTCTTTTTTTTTTCTTCCACCATCATGTATTTGATGGATTATGGGCTGATAACTTGTTTTGCTTCTGGTTCAGTGATTGCTGGACCTGCTGAAGCTATCACCAGAAAAGCTCTAAGGTAGACAGAATGAGAGAGGATATTGGACTGTCTCCCAGGGTATGAACAAAGGATATATCCAATTTCCAGGTGGGATACATAAAATTTTCCTGCATAATCCTCCACACTCTTGTCTTCCTCCATGTGCTGCCTATTACAGATGGTCCAGCAAAGGACAAGACTCTACAGTAAAACCAGAATGTTAAACGAACCTCAAATCCTGAGTGATCAGGATGAATATTGTCATCTAAAATATCTGAGTTTGGGGGTGTCTGGGTGGCTCAATCGGTTGAGCGTCCGACTTTGGCTCAGGTCATGATCTCACCACTCGTGAGTTCGAGCCCCACGTCGGGCTCTGTGCTGACAGCTTAGAGCCTGGAGCCTGCTTCCGATTCTGCGTCCTGCTCTATCTCTGCCCCTCCCTCACTCATGCTCTGTCTATCTCTCTCTCTCTCTCAAGAATAAATAAAACATTAAATTTAAAAAAATAATAAAAAAATAAAATATCTGAGTTTGGACTTTTTATAAGAAAAAATTGAACCCATTTTATATTAAGGAAGAGCAGAGGTTTGGGGTTATTATAGATATTATAATTATTATGATAATTCTATGTGACAAAGTGCAATTTTACCCAAAGTTCAAAATCCCAGTAGTAATGATGGTAAAAGTAAGAAAAAAATTACAAAAATAAATAGGGCTTATATATTTGGTAATTCACTCGGGTTCTCCCAGTTTGTTTTTGTATCAGGTAACTAATGAATTGGACTGACCATCAAGGTTTGTTACAGCACTAATAATCTATGATTTTATGACATAATCTCTGGGGTAGAATGGCAGCAACAATCATTTTTTAGAGCTTCATAATTCCATAAACCTGCATGGGTCACCCAAGGTGAAATTTGGTATTTAGATTTCATGCCAAAACCTATGTAATTCATTTTCTGTGAGTCCTATGCCTCATCACTAGCCAAGATTCAAACCTAGACACTAAATGTTCATGATTAATGTGTTTCTTTTTGGAGTGTTTAAGGCTTTTTCTGCCTGCAACCTAACTTTACTGTTGATTGAATGAATTATCAACACCTCTCTAACAAGATTATGGTTGCTTCACATGCAGGGTCATCTTAATATATGGACCAATTATATCCTAGTAGAATGTATTTTCAGAAAATTACCACCACCACCCCCTTGTTTTTCCAAGAAATTGGTCTGTTTCTTGTGCTACTAAAAAGATTTTCCATGACCTAGTTAGTCATGATGACAAGGATGACTTCTCCTCAAAAAATGGTCTTTACTGGCTTTTAGTAGTTGCCTGGCCACTCCCAGTGTCCGACTTTGAGAGAATTCCTTGGTATAATGAGTATACTAGGGATAGTACTACTTAGCAACAAATGGATACAGGTTCTAAAATTGTGTGCAGGCAATAGTCAGGAGGGAGAGTTTCAAGTAAAATTAATAGTCACCTTGTGCTTTTTAAAAAATCAATGTATTATTGAAACGATATTCCTTCAAGGTTGCACAGCTGGTTTAATGCTGATTATGCTTTAAGCCAGAGAGAATAATTAAATAGAACAGAAAATGGTGTAAGGTTATTCATGACAGAAAAGATGCCAAAAACCTAAAACAAAGGCCATTTGCTGATAAAAGAAAGAAGCTAAGATAAATTTAATGAAAAGCTACTAGTATACAACTTTTTCTTCCCTCATTTAAAGGAGTTAGTTTTACAAAATATTGTATACACTGAGAGAGTTCTACACTTTAAAAGCAACTCTAAACACATTCTTGTTGTTCCCATTTCTATGACTTACATGTAATGAATAGGACATATTAAACCCAATTAAAATTTAGCTTATGGGCTTTTTTAACATGTTAATTAAGGGGCACCTGGGTGGCTCAGTCATTTAAGTGGCCCACTGTGGCTCAGGTCATGATCTCGCGGTCCGTGAGTTCGAGCCCCGCATTGGGCTCTGTGCTGACAGCTCAGAGCCTGGAGCCTGTTTCAGATTCTGTGTCTCCCTCTCTCTGACCCTACCCCATTCATGCTCTGTCTCTCTCTGTCTCAAAAATAAATGTTAAAATTTTTTTTAAATAATAAAAAAAAATAAACATGTTAATTAAATAAAACAATATTCTTAAAGAAAAGGACTCTTTGGAGCCTAGATTAAAACATAAAAGTAAAACAAAATTTTAAGAAAAATAATCTTCTAATTATTTTAATGGGTATTCATGAAATAAGCCTATATTAGATATTTGAGGATATCTATATCTAGATAATTAGATAATTTTAGGGAAGTTGGATTTCATTGTAAATACTCCAAAAAATTTATTAGCATTTGATTTTCTTCGTCATATACTTGTTAGTGACGTATTGATACCAATCTTTAAAAAAAAATTAACATTGATTTATTATTGAGAAACACAGAGAGACAGAGCATGAGCATGGGAAGAGCAGAGAGAGAGGGAGACATAGAATCTGAAGCAGTCTCCAGCCTCTGAGGAGTCAGCACAGAGCCCGACGCGGGCTTGAACTCACAAACTGCAAGATCATGACCTGAGCTGATGTCAGACGCTTACCGACTGCGCCACCCAGGTGCCCCTTGATATCAATCTTTTAAATACTGATGGTTCCTGGGGCGCCTGGGTGGCGCAGTCGGTTAAGCGTCTGACTTCAGCCAGGTCACAATCTCGCGGTCCATGAGTTCGAGCCCCGCGTCAGGCTCTGGGCTGATGGCTCAGAACCTGGAGCCTGTTTCCGATGCTGTGTCTCCCTCTCTCTCTGCCCCTCCCCCGTTCATGCTTTGTCTCTCTCTGTCCCAAAAATAAAAATAAACGTTGAAAAAAAAATTTATAAATACTGATGGTTCCTTAAGCACAAAAATCAAAATTACTCATATATTCACACATAATTTTTAAAAAGCAATATTAAGCTCAGTCATGTTGTAAATTTTTGTTCTCATCTTTGGAGAGTTAACATTATGGTATTTCTCACTTGAAAAGACTTGTTCCATTTATATTAGGTTATTTTAAAGGTCATTCCCTTGGTGACTCCATTTCAAAAATGTATTAGCTTTGTTATTATTGGCTAATGTCTGAGGTCTTTGAACTGTTTCATGCACAGACATATGTGAGTTAAAGGATTTCAGAAACTTTTAAGAGTCAATTTAAATTTATACATATACATTCAGACGCATATATTTAAAAAAGCTGAGGTCTGAGCCCATTCTACTTATCTATGATGAAACTACTAAAATTAAATTTAAAACTCCAGCTTCTATGGCCCTAATAGGTATATAGAAAACATCCAGTCCTCCATGTGGATGGTTACACAAATGCATTTCAGAGAAGAATCACAACTAACTGTTACATTTTCTTCTATGAATTTAAAAAAAAATGTTTTTAATGTTTATTGATTTTTGAGACAGAGTACGAGCGGGGGAGCAGCAGAGAGAGAGAGGGAGACACAATCTACAACAGGCTCCAGGCTCTGAGCTGTCAGCACAGAACCCGATGAGGGGCTCCAGCCCACGAACCCTGAAATCATGGCCTGAGCCTAAGTCAGACCCCTAACCAACTGAGCCACCCAGGCACCCCTTAAAAAAAACTTTTTTTCACATTTACTTATTATTGAGAGACAGAGAGAGACAGAGCATGAACATGGGAGGGGCAGAGAGAAGAGGAGACAAAGAATCTGAAGCAGGATCCAGGCTCTGAGCTATCAGCACAGGGCCCGACACGGGGCTCGAACTCACAAACTGCAAGATCATGACTTGAGCCAAAGTCGGACGCTTAACTGACTGAGCCACCGAGGCGCCCCTCTTCTATGAATTTTAAACTCTCTAAGCAATGATGCATATTTCACTGAACATCTTCCTCACTGTCATTATATCAGATGAGGTAAAAGCAAGGTGTAAAAATGTCTCTCCACTTTAAAGAGGAAACAAAACTTTGGGCTGGGATTTACTTTTAAAGAAAGAGTTATTTCCATAGATTTTGCATTAGTTCAGCAGCAAAATTAGTGTAGCTTTTTGCTCAGCGTCCTCCTGGTTGTTCAGTCTGTCACAATGCATAAAATATCATTGTTCTGATATCACTGCAAGTTTTCCAAGCAGTTGCATTTGAAACATAATTAAAACACGCTACTTTTTAAATTTCAAATGATCATTTTATACATTTATTTTTCCATAAGAGTTGTACTACTGGTCAGAATTGAAGAATGAATGTTTCTTTTATTTATTGAATATTTCAGAATTCCAATTTTCATTTAAAATTTATTAATTAATACTAACATTACTTATCAGTTCATGTTCTCCCACAACCTTGGACTCCTCCTGAAAAAAAAGCATCTGGCCGCATTTTTCACATTGCTTTAAAACAAAATTTTAGCTTGTAAAAAGATAAATTTGGCATTTTTAATATCGGATACATACACAAATTTTTCATTTTGAAAAGTATGGCTTACTCACGTGCTGTATCCAATTCCTAAAAAATTAAGCAATGTTGTGTCAACAAGAATAAGAAAACGTATTTGGTACCAAGAGTGCATTTATGTGAGCAGCGGTCCAATCATTGCCACATCCACCCTGATTAATCTTTGTTTCAGTTTCTCTCCCTCTCATTAGCAGTTTTCCAGACAAGCATACAGTGACTTTGGTAAGATATAATCAAATCATTTCTGCCATATAGTCTTTAGACCCTGTAGGCTTCCACAGGACATTTTGCTAAAAATATATTTAATTGATTCATGTTTCAGTGTGGGGTATGATTGGTACCACCTGGGTTTATGAAAGAATGTGTTTATTCTGGTGAGACTTTGCTGTTTCTGAAGTCCCAGGATATGACTCCCCCATCACTTCATGTGGCCAGACTGCCATCAAACTAAAGCCTAGCAAACTTACCTTTAATTTATTGAATATGCCATGTTCCTTCTGATCTCAAGCCTTCATCAATCATTTTCCTCTCTCTGAAATTATCTAATCACACCTCACCCATTCTACTACCTTGAAGACATCTCAATTATCGTCTCTAGGCCACTTCAATCCCCTTTTCACTCCACTTGCTTTTGGTTGTGTGTTTTCAAAATACATTAAATTGAGACGCCTGGGTGGCACAGTCGGTTAAGCCTCCGACTTCAGCCAGGTCACGATCTCGCGGTCCGTGAGTTCGAGCCCCGCGTCAGGCTCTGGGCTGATGGCTCAGAGCCTGGAGCCTGTTTCCAATTCTGTGTCTCCCTCTCTCTCTGCCCCTCCCCCGTTCATGCTCTGTCTCTCTCTGTCCCAAAAATAAATAAAAACGTTGAAAAAAAGAAAAAAAATCAAAATAAATTAAAGTGGTACCATATAGCAATTGTCACAGTTATAATAAATTTGTTTTTCATTGTTTTTTCCCCTATGTCTGCTTTTCTATAGACACCTCAGTTGCCAATAAGACTGAAGTTGTGTCTATTTGTAATCACCTTATTATTAATAAATGAATGTTCCATAATGTTTATCAAAAATCTATTCAAATTATACAGATACATTTACAGAAGTATTTAGAATGTAGATTCATATTTTTCTCCACCCATGAGAATGATTTCAGCAAAAATAATTCTAAGAATAGCCTGGAGTAACTATTATTATTAGTAGTAGTAATAAAAAACTATTAAGTAGATGCCCACTAGTTAGGATACATTTTCTGCAAAGAATAATAATGATTAAGAATTCAAACTTTTAATAATCATGAAACTTATTACCTCATACGACAAGAGGGTCAGATATATCAAAATCTAGACATTAAATCCGTGCCCAAAAATATCCCAAAGGCTCCAGATTGTATTCATCTTTAGAATCCTAGCTATTCCCTCTGACTAGACAACTTTAGCAAATCTATGTGTCACTTCTAGAAATGGGGAAAAAAAATCAGATAAATGGTTTGTGTGTATACTTCTCTTTGGAGAAGAATGCCAGTCATGTATCATCAGCTGAGATGATAATATATGGCTACAGCTAACCTAATCACTAGCAAGAGGAAAGGGACTACCATGGTTAGCTTAGACCAGTCAGGACTACATCTAGTGCAGGACATTGTGTCAGTCTCCACTGAGGCCTGAACTATAAAGAGGTAAAGGGATACCAAAAACAAATTGGTTTCCTTTTAGGAACCAGTAAATAGTTTGGGGAATTAAAATTAGGTAGGTAGTTGGGGGCACCTGGGTGGCTCAGTTGGTTAAGCGTCCAACTTCAGTGCAGGTCATGATCTCACAGTTCATGGGTTCGAGCCCCGCATCAGGCTCTGTCTGTGCTGATAGCTGAAAGCCCGGAGCCTGCTTTGGAGTCTTTGTCTCCCTCTCTCTCTGCCCCTCCCCTGCTCACACTCTGTCTCTTTCTTTCTGAAAAATAAATAAACATTTAAAAAAAGTTTAAAATTAGGTAGAAGAGTCAGAATTAGTGACCCCAAAATACAAGGTAGTAAGATAACAAAGATTCATTTAAAAAAAATAAAACAAGTTCTTTTATTGTTTTATAGTTTTGCCAAAGAAAATATTTAAAAAAATATTCTGGGGCACCTGGGGGCTCATTCAGTTAAGCATCTGACTCTTGATTTTGGCTCAAATCATGATCCTAAGGTCCAGGGATAGAGTCCCGTGTGGGGCTCTGCGCTGAGCATGGAGGCTGCTTAAGATTCTTCTCTCTCCCTCTACCTCCCTCCCCTGCTTGCACATGCACTCTCTAAAATAAAAAAAAAATTAAAAAAAAGAACATTGTTTTTTATTTTCCCCAATTCATTGCACAATTTTCACCTCGTGATTTGTGTGAGCCATTTTCTTCCCTTTAAAAATGAAAGACAGGGACACCTGGGCGGCTCAGTCAGTTGAGCATCTGACTTTGGCTCAGGTCATGGTCTGCAGTTTGTGAGTTCAAGCCCCACATCGGGCTTGCTGCTGTCAGCATGGATCCCTCCTTGGATCTTCTGTCTACCTCTCTCTCAGCCCCTCACCCACTTGCGCTCTCTCAAAAATAAAACATTAAAAAAATGAAAGATAGTTTAGGCTTGATGTTTGGTCAAGGTTATGCAAGAAGCAGGGGGCATGGCGGGAAAAGCTAAGGGAAGGAAAATTTAGTCTGTACAAGTACAAAGGTGTAAAGAAACATTAAAAAAAAAAATAAATGGTCTTTCCTAAAACAATGTACTCTACTTTTATAACTCTATGTATTTTTATTACAAAGTTATGACAATGAGGTATCTTTTGTCTTGGGAAAGATTTAGATACAGAGATGCATAATATATCCAAGAAAAGCACCGAAATGTGACATGAATGGTTGAGTCTTTCTTTCTTCAGAGGTGACTTTAAAAATAATTATAAATTTCTTTTATGATTCCAAAATTAAGACTTCAGCTTTTCTTTTTTTTTTTAAGTGAGCTAATGTTCTACTAATGCATTTAGTTGAAATTGGATGTGAAGTTCAATTAGCACATGTTCCTTATACTCAAGAATATTATGAAAAGCATCCTAGCATGCTACTAAAACCTCAGTGTATACAAGCAGGAAAGTTAATCACCATCATTATCATTTATACCTCGTTCTGGTAACTGCTGAGTCTTGCAACAGTAAATTACATACATGCTATAAAAGAGCAAAAAATATTGTATTCAGCAAAGAATCTAAACTACCATATGCAATACCAGTCTTTGATGAGCTTTAATGATTCTTTATTTACGTAAAAATAAAGAAAAAATATCACTAAGTAACCCTAGTTTTATCATGGCAAAGGAGATGTCAAAAAGCTCACTACACTGGGTATAAGTACCTTTTGCTATGCTAGTATTACAATTCCTCTAGTTATTGGTTATTCTTCATCATTGATAATCTCAATCATTGATCATTCAAGAATAACATATCCACTATGGGCACTGTCCAGACACCTTTGCTTCTACTCCATTGCTCTCTCTCTCTAGGCTTTTGATCATTTCAACCCTCATTAGCATATCCACTAAAGGGTAAATGAGAAAATGAGGCCGGATACAAATAAATTGGTCAAAGTGATTCCAGTAGAGGAAAGGACTGAAGACCTAATTGAATATCAACTACTGATTAAGCATAATATTCAGAATGCCTTACTTAAAATTTTAAATTTATCAATAAATGCAAATGTAGATTATTTGAGTGGTATATTACTGTGAAAATTTTCAAAACATTTAAAAGAATGATAAAATAACAGGAACACCATATTAAAAGAAATCAGAATTCTACAAAAATGGTGCCTTGTTTCTCAAGTCAGTTTTCTATCACATGGTAAGAATTGAACTGAACCTGTAGATCACTTGGGAAGGGGCAGGGGTATGCCATCTTAACTAAGACTTCTTATCCATGAATATAGGATCTTAGCAAAACTGCAAAACATTGCTGAAGGTATAGAAATACAACTGACTTATGGTTTTTCATCTTGTATCCAGCAACTTTTTTGAATACACTTATCAATTTCTAGTACCTTTTGTGATATTTTAGGATATTGTATATGTAAGATCATGTTATCTTAGAACAGAGACAGTTTTGCACCTTCCTTTCCAATTTGGATGCCTTTATTGCTCTTTCTAGCCTGGTAGCTCTGGATAAAAATTCCAGAACAGTGTTGTATACCAAGAGTCAAAGTGAGTATCCTTGTCTTCCCGATTTTAGGGGTAAAGCTTTCAGGCTTTCACCATTGAGTATCTGTGGATTTTTCATAACGACTTTTTTGTCATGTTGAGGAATTATCTGTTATTCCTCGTTTTCTGAGTGTTTTATTGTTGTTGTTCCATCATGAAAGTATGTTAGATTTTGTGAAATGCCTTCTCTACGTGAGCAAAAATGGTCATTCATTTTTGTCTTTTCTTCATTCTATGTCAATTACTTTTATGCTATGAACCACGCTTGCATTCTTGAAATAAGTTCCATGTGGTCATAGTATATTTTTTTATATAGTGCTGGATTTTTATATACTAATACTAGTATTTTGCAGAGGATTTTTGCATCAATAATTCATAAAATATATTGATTTGTAGTTTGCTTGCAATGCCTTCAATAATGGCTTCATTATCAAATTAATCAGTTATCTAAAATGGATTCTGCTGGCCTATGTTTTGGAAGATTTTGTAAAGGACTGTTGTTAATTCTTCAAATGTTTGGTAAAATTCACCAGTGAGGCCATCTTGCTCTTGGCTTCTCTTGCTTGGTAAGTTTTGATCTCTTTCCTTAATATATGTCTATTTAGACTTTTTATTTTTTTCTTGAGTCAGCTTCAGTATTTGTTGTGCTTATACGAATAAGTCCATTTCACCTATCTAATCTAATCATTGATATAACTCATTCATACAATTGTTCAGAGTATTCTCTAAAATCCTTTTCTTTAAACTTATGTAAGCCTATAAGTAACGTCCCCAATTTTATTTCTGATTTTAGTATTTTGAGTTTTATCTCTTTTGTTCTTGGTCAATCTAAATAAGGACTTTGTTGATCTGTTCAAAGAACTCACTTTTGGGTGTCTTAATTCTACTGTTTTTATATGCTCTATTTCATTACCCTCCATCTTATTTTCTTCAGCTTGCTTTGAGTTTAGTTCACTCTTTTTCTATTTCCTTTGGTTGGAAACATAGGCTATTTATTTGATATCTTCATCTTTTTATAATGTAGGCATTTAAAGCTACAAATTTCCCTGCAAGCAATACTTTCACTACATCCCTAAGTTTTGGTATGTTACATTTTTTTGTTGTTCATTTCATTTGTATTTCGTTGACTCATTGGTTAAGAGAGGTTTTTAAAATTATTACTTTCCAGATATTTATAAATTTTCCAGTTTTCTAGTTTCATTCCATTGTGGTTTGAAAAGAAACTGTATGATTTTGATATTTTAAAATTTTTTCAGATTTGTTTTGTGACCTAATATACAGTCTATTCTGGTTAATATTTCATGTGTACTTGAGAACCTGTAACCTGTTATTGTCTGGTAGAATGTTCAATACATGTGTGATTGTTATTTTTGTTTTATCGTGTTGTTCAAGTTTTCTATTTTCTAGCTGCTATTCTCTCCAGTTGTCCCATTAATCATTGAGAGTGGGGTACTGAAGTCTCCAACTACTGTTGTAAAACAAGCTATTTATTCCTTAAATTCTACAAGTTTTGTTTCATATATTTGGAGACTATGTTGTTATATATGTATATGTTTATCATTGTTATACCTTCCAAATGGTTTAATCCTATTACCAGTATATACTGTCCTTGTCTCATTAAAATTTTCACTTTAAGTGTTCAAATATATTTTGTATGTTTTCATGGAATGTCTTTTTCATACTTCACTTTCAACATATTTGTGTTTCTATCTAAAGTAACTGTCTTGTAGATCACAACAGTTGAATCATGTTTGATTTTTTTCTTTCTACTCTGCCAATTTCTGCCTTTTAAGTGGAAATTTAAATCCATTTACACTTAATGTGATTACTGATTGGGAAACACTGCTGCCATTTTGCTCTTTGTTTTCTATGTCTTACCTTTTTTGTTGTTAATGCTGAATTTCTCCAGAAATTATTTTTAATTTAACTGGGGTTTATTTGTGTGTGTGTGTATACACCATTTTGATTCCCTTCTCATTTCTTTTACTATATAGTTTTTAGTTATTTTCTTAGTGGTTACCACAAGGATTATGATACTAAATGAAAAGAGTCTTACTTGAATTAATACCGACTTAGTTTCAACAGTATAAAAATTTTGCTCATAAATAACTTCATATCTTCTATTATGTTGTTATTGTCCCAAATTACACTTTTATAAATTCTGAGCTCTTTGACATTGATTTACTTTTATTGTTTTATGCATTTGTCTTTTAAACCATGTAGGTAAAATAGAAGAATTATAAACCAAAGACACAATAATACTGGCTTTTACATTTACCTATGGAGTTAACTTTTCCGATACTCTTTATTTCTTCATATGGCTTCAAATTACTCTTGATTGCCCTTTGATTCCAGCCTGAAGGATTCTCTTTTTCATAATCTCATAGGGAAGATCTACTAGCAATGAACTTCCTTTTGGTTAGCTTGGGATATTTTAATTTCTTCCTTATTTTGGGGGCATAGTTTTGTCAGATATAAAACTGTTTTGACAGATTTTCTTCATCAGCACTTTAAATAGGTCATCCGCTATTTCTTCAAATATTATTATGCCCCTTTTTCTCTCTCTTCTCGTTGTGAGACTCCTATTTTGTATATTTTGGCACACATGGTTATGTCCCACAGGTTTCTCAGGCTCTATTCCTCTTTGTCTTCATTCTTCTGCACTTCAGGTTGGATACTCTAAATTGATCTTTCTTCAGATTAGCTGGTTTTTTCTTCTGCCTACTCAGACCTGAGGGGTTTGTTGTCTAACTCCTCTAATAAACTTTCCAATTTTATTGTTACATTTTTACTCCAAAAATTCTTTTCGGCTCCATTTCCATAATTTATCTTTTATTTGTACTCTCCTTCTGGTGAAATATCATTCTTCCCATTTCTTTTAGTTCTTTTTCCATAGTTTCTTTTAGCCATTTGAGCATACTTAAAATAACTGATTTAACATATTTGTCCAATGACACCAATGTCTGGACTTGCTCTGGGGCAATCTTTAGTTAATTTCTGTTTTTTTTTTTTTTTTCTTAAAAATGGACCATACTTTGTTTCTTTATATGTGATTTGTTTTTGTTGTTGCTGAAAACTGGGCATTTTTAACACCATAATGTCATAACTCTGGAAATTAGAATCCCCCGTCCCAGAATCTGTTGTGACACTCTTTGTGGTTGCTGTTTGGTGATATTTTTGAGCTATTTTTGTAAAGTCTGTATTTTTTTATATGTGGCCACTGATATTTTCGTTCCATCAGCTTAGTGATTACCGAGTGATGTGATAAAATTTTGATTTACTTAAACACTTAGGAAAACCAACAAAACAAAAAACCCGATAGGGAAACAAAATTCAAAAACTCTTTGCAGACTGGCTATGTGTTGAGACACTGTTTATAGGTCTTCTTACCCTTAACTTGCTGCTTGTGTAGTACTTTCAGGAAAAAGGTAGAAACAAAGTCTCCTCGGGTCTTTTCTGAGTATGTGTCCAGTCCTGGTATATGCATGGTCATCTGAATTGTACAGATTATGTGGGTTTTTAAAAGTCTAATTCTTCCATGTATCTCCTTCCCCAGTGTCTTCCTATTCAAATCTTTTGTTTTGGCTATAGTTTGCCCCAAGTGTTAGCCCTAGCCCCAAGTGTCATTGGCTTATTTCATTTACTTTAAATGCTTTCAACAAATGCTGTCCTGAAAGTTCTGGGCAAGGTCCAAGGCAGACAAAATAAAGACAAACTCTCAGGGATCCTTTAAGAAACCACCACACAGGTCATAACATGCAACCACAATTTTTGGAGACCAAGGTCTATTTATTGCTCTCTCTGTGGGGGAAAAAAAAATCCCTGTACCAGGGATCCAGGCTGTTATCTTCCAGGGTCCTCCAAGGTGGAGAGTGAGGGATTATATAGAGTATGTTAAAATGTCACAGAGCTCTCATCGAAATTCAGCTGTTTTTATTTTGTGACACAGTCTCTTGATTGTTGTGTTTGATTAGATGCCAGAAATCAGAAAGAGTTCTTTCTAATATTTTTTGCCAGCTTATTCACTGCTTTTGTGGAGGCATGGAGATTTAGAACTCCTGACTCTTGGGGCACCTAGGTGGCTCAGTTGGTTGAGTGTCTGACTTTTGATTTTCAGGTCATGAGATTAAGCCCCACATTGATGTCTGCACTAAAAGTAGGGCCTGCCAAATATTCTCTTTCTCTCTAAAATTAAAAAAAAAAAATTATCATTTTCACTCATGTAACTCTAATCATGCCATTTGAGTCCTTATATTTTTCTTTTTCTTGCCTCATTGCCCTGGTTATAAATTTTATTACACTGTAGTGTAAAATGTGGCAACAGATGTTATTATCATGTGTACTAATATACAAAAATTAAGTGGTTCACCTTTTTGAATAACTGTATTTAGGAATAATTTAATTATAAAACTCACATTCAGTAGCATAAATTTACTTTTTGTAAATTTGCAGAGCTGTGCAACCATAATAATATTGCTCCTTTAAAGTATTTCTAATGACCCAAAACAATCCTTCCAACCCAACTACCATTACTCCCCATTCCTACCCACAGCAACAGATAATCACTAATCACTATTCCATCTCTACAGATTGCCTCTTCTGGAAATTTCACATTAAAGGAATCATATATGTCAAATTTTGTATCTGACTACTATCAGTTACCATGTTTTTGAAGTTCGTTTACCATTGGGAATACATCAGTATTATACTTTTTTTTTAAATTTTTTAGTGTTTTATTTATTTTTGCAAGCAAGAGACACAGAGAATGAGCAGGGGATGGGCAAGGAAAGGGGGAGACAGAGAATCCAAAGCAGGCTCCAGGCTCCGAGCTGTCAGCACAGAGCCGATGAGGGGCTCAAACTCACGAACTGTGACATCATGACCTGAGCGGAAGTCAGACGTTCAACTGACTGAGCCACCACAGTGCCCCATAGTATTATCCTTTATAGTGTTGAGTAACATTCCACGGTATGAATACATAACAATTTGCTTATCCATTCACCAACTGATACACATTTGGATGGTCTCCAGTTTCTGATCATTATAATGTTGCTACGAAAATGTATATACAAGACTTTGTGTTAATATACAACTTAATTTCTCTGAGATACCTAGATACAGAATTGCTGGCCAGTAGGATAAATCTGGTTACTCTTTTTATGAAACTGCCGAATTGTGTTCCAAATGGCTGGCATATTTGATATTTCCATAGGAAAAGGATGAGAATTCCAGTTTCTTCATAGTCTAGCAAGTAATTGTTTGTGAAGTGGTATCTTATTATGTGTTCAGTTTTCATTTCCATAATGCTTAATAATCTTGAGCATTTTTTATGTCTTTATTTACCATTTGGATACCTTTCTGGGGAAATGTCCCTTTTATTTTATTTTTAAAAATATTTTTAATGTTTATTTTTGAGAGAGAGAAAGAGATAGCAAGAGTGAGAGAGGGGAAAAGAGAAGAGGGAGACACAGAATCTGAAGTAGGTTCCAGGCTCTGAGCTGTCAGCACAGAGCCCGATGCAGGGTTCAAACCCACGAACCAGGAGATCATGACCTGAACCACAGTCAGACACTTACCCAGATTAGCCACCCAGGCACCCGGGGAAAAGTCCATTTTAAACTTTACATTGTTGACTTGGACTGGGGGAAGATGGCGGCGTAGGAGGACGCTGGGCTCACTGTGTCCTGCTGATCACTTAGATTCCACCTACACCTGCTTAAATAACCCAGAAAAGCGCCAGAAGACTAGGAGAACGGAGTCTCCGGAGCCAAGTGCAGATGAGAGGCCCACGGAAGAGGGTAGGAAGGGCGGAGAGGCGGTGCGCGCTCCACAGACTGGCTGAAGGGAGCCGGGGCGGAGGGGTGGCCCGCCAGCAAAGCAGAACCCCCCAGTCTGGCCTGCAAAAGCGGAGGGGCCTACGTAGTGTGTTCGGACAGCAAGCAGGACTTAACATCTGGAAGGTTACAAGCTAACAGCTCTGCTCGGAGACGGGAGGGCTGGAGGACAACAGGAGGGAGAGTTGTTGAGCCCTGGACAACAGAGCTCAGCTTGGCGGGAAACAAAGGCGCTCGACAGTGCCATCTCCCTCGCCCATCCCCCAGTCAAAATCCCAAAGGGAACCAGTTCTTGTCAATGAACTTGCTTGCACTGTGCAAAAACCCAACGCTGTGCGTCTGCGGATCCATCCCTCCCGCAGCGGGTCTGACTCCCTCCCGGTGCCGCAGGGCCCCTCCCGAAGCAGATCTCCAAAAGCAAAACAGGCTGAGCCTGCCCCTCCTGCCCTTGTGCACCTTGCCAATCCACCCCAGCTAATACACCAGATCCCCAGCACCACAAGCCTGGCAGTGTGCAAGTAGCCCAGACGGGCCACGCCACCCCATAGTGAATCCGGCCCCTAGGAGAGGGAAAGAGAAGGCACACACCAGTCTGACTGTGGCCCCAGCGGTGGGCTGGGGGCAGACATCAGGTCTGACTGCAGCCCCGCCCACCAACGCAAGTTATTCAAGACAGCACAGGGGAAGTGCCCCGCAGTCCTGCACCACTCCAGGGATGATACAAAATGACAAAACGGAAGAATTCCCCTCAAAAGAATCTCCAGGAAATAACAACAGCTAATGAACTGATCAAAAAGGATTTAAATAATATAACAGAAAGTGAATTTAGAATAATAGTCATAAAATTAATCGCTGGGCTTGAAAACAATATAGAGGACAGCAGAGAATCTCTTGCTACAGAGATCAAGGGACTAAGGAACAGCCAGGAGGAGCTGAAAAACGCTTTAAACGTCATGCAAAATAAAATGGAAATGACCACGGCTCGGATTGAAGAGGCAGAGGAGAGAATAGGTGAACTACAAGATAAAATTATGGAAAAAGAGGAAGCTGAGAAAAAGAGAGATAAAAAAAATCCAGGAGTATGGGGGAAAATTAGAGAACTAAGTGATGCACTAAAGAGAAATAATCTACGCATAATTGGTATTCCAGAGGAGGAAGAGAGAGGGAAAGGTTCTGAAGGTGTACTTGAAGAAATCATAGCTGAGAACTTACCTGATCTGGGGAAGGGAAAAGGCATTGAAATCCAAGAGCCACAGAGAACTCCCTTCACACGTAACTTGAATCTATCTTCTGCACGACATATCATAGTGAAAATGGCAAAATACAAGGATGAAGAGAAAATTCTGAAAGCAGATAAAGATAAACATGCTCTAACATATAAAGGGAGAACTGTAACACTCGTGACCAATCTCTCTACTGAAACTTGGCAGGCCAGAAAGGAATGGCAGGAGATCTTCAATGTGATGAACAGAAAAAATATGCAGCCAAGTCTGTCATTTAGAATAGAAGGAGAGATAAAGGTCTTCCCAAACAAGCAATAACTGAAGGAATTTGTCACCACTAAACCAGCCCTACAAGAGATCCTAAGGGGGATCCTGTGAACCAACGTACCAGAGACATCGTTACAAGCAGGAATCCTACGGACATCACAGTGACTCTAAACCCATATCTTTCTATAATAACACTGAATGTAAATGAACTAAATACGCCAACCAAAAGACATAGGGTATCATGATGGATAAAAAACAAGACCCATCTATTTGCTGTCTACAAGAGACTCATTTTAGACCTGAGGACACCTTCAGATTGAGAGTGAGGGGATGGAGAACTATTTATCATGCCACTGGAAGTCAAAAGAAAGCTGGAGTAGCCATATTTATATCAGATAAACTAGACTTTAAATTAAAGGCTGTAACAAGAGATGAAGTGGGCATTATATAATAATCACAGGGTCTATCCATCAGGAAGAGCTAACAATTATAAATGTCTATGCGCCGAATACGGGAGCCCCCAAATATATAAAACAATTACTCACAAACATAAGCAACCTTATTGATAAGAATGTGGTAATTGCAGGGGACTTTAACACCCCACTTACAGAAATGGATAGATCATCTAGACACACGGTCAATAAAGAAAAAAGGGCCCTGAATGATACACTGAATCAGATGGACTTGACAGATCTATTTAGAACTCTGCATCCCAAAGCAACAGAATATACGTTCTTCTCGAGTGCACATGGAACATTCTCCAAGATAGACCACATACTGGGTCACAAAATAGCCCTTCATAAGTACACAAGAATTGAGATCATACCATGCATACTTTCAGACCACAATGCTATGGAACTTGAAATCAACCACAGGAAAAAGTCTGGAAAACCTCCAAAAGCATGGAGGTTAAAGAACACCCTACTAAAGAATGAATGGGTCAACCAGGCAATTAGACAAGAAATTAAACAATATATGGAAACAAACGAAAATGAAAATACAACAATCCAAATGCTTTGGGATGAAGCGAAGGCAGTCCTAACAGGAAAATACATTGCAATCCAGGCCTATCTCAGGAAACAAGAAAAATCCCAAATAGAAACTCTAACAGCACACCTAAAAGAAATAGAAGCAGAACAGGAAAGACAGCCTAAACCCAGCAGAAGAAGAGAAATAATAAAGATCAGAGCACAAATAAACAATATAGAATCTAAAAAAAACTGTAGAGCAGATCAACGAAAACAAGAGATGTTTTTTTGAAAAAATAAACAAAATTGATAAACTTCTAGCCAGGCTTCTCCAAAAGAAAAGGGAGATGACCCAAATAGATAAAATCATAAATGAAAATGGAATTATTACAACCAATCCCTCAGAGATACAAGCAATTATCAGGGAATACTATGAAAAACTATATGCCAACAAACTGGACAACCTGGAAGAAATGGACAAATTCCTAAACACCCACATGCTTCCAAAACTCAATCAGGAGGAAATAGAAAGCTTGAACAGACCCATAACCAGTGAAGAAATGGAATCAGTCATCAAAAATCTCCCAACAAGTAAGAGTTCAGGACCAGATGGCTTCCCAGGGGAGTTCTACCAGACGTTTAAAGCAGAGATAATACCTATCCTTCTCAAGCTATTCCAAAAAATAGAAAGGGAAAGAAAACGTCCAGACTCATTGTATGAAACCAGCATTACTTTGATTCCTAAACCAGAGACCCATTAAAAAAGAGAACTACAGACAAATATCCCTGATGAATATGGATGCAAAAATTCTCAATAAGATACTAGCAAATGGAATTCAATAGCATATAAAAAGAATTATTCACCATGAACAAGTGGGATTCATTCCTGGGATGCAGGGCTGGTTCAACCTTCGCAAATCAATCAACGTGATCCATCACATTAATAAAAGAAAAGATAAGAACCATATGATCCTGTCAATCGATGCAGAAAAGGCCTTTGACAAAATTCAGCAATGTTTCTTCATAAAAACCCTCAAGAAAGTCAGGATAGAAGGAACATACTTAAACATCATAAAAGCCATGTATGAAAAGCCCACAGCTAACATCATCCTCGATGGGGAAAAACTGAGAGCTTTTTCCCTGAGATCAGGAACACGACAAGGATGCCCACTCTCACCGCTGCTGTTTAACATAGTGCTGGAAGTTCTAGCATCAGCAATCAGACAACAAAAGGAAGTCAAAGGCATCAAAATTGGCAAAGATGAAGTCAAGCTTTCACTTTTTGCAGATGACATGATACTATACATGGAAAATCCGATAGACTCCACCAGAAGTCTGCTAGAACTGATACAAGAATTTAGCAAAGTGGTAGGATACAAAATCAGTGTACAGAAATCAGTTGCATTCTTATACACTAATAATGAAGCAATAGAAAGACAAAAAAAGAAACTGATCTCATTCACAATTGCACCAAGAAGCATAAAATACCTAGGAATCAATCTAACCAAAGATGTAAAAGATCTGTATGCTGAAAACTATAGAAAGCTTATGACGGAAATTAAAGAAGATATAAAGAAATGGAAAGACATTCCGTGCTCATGGGTTGGAAGAATAAATATTGTCCAAATGTCAATACTACCCAAAGCTATCTACACATTCAATGCAATCCCAATCAAAATTGCATCAGCATTCTTCTCGAAACTAGAACAAGCAATCCTAAAATTCACATGGAACCACAAAAGGCCCCGAATAGCTAAAGTAATTTTGAAGAAGAAGACCAAAGCCGGAGGCATCATAATCCCAGATTTTCACCTCTACTACAAAGCTGTAATCATCAAGACAGCATGGTATTGGCACAAAAACAGACACGTAGACCAAGAGAATAGAATAGAAACCCCAGAACTAGACCCACAAACGTATAGCCAACTAATCTTTGACAAAGCAGGAAAGAATATCCAATGGAAAAAAGACAGTCTCTTTAACAAATGGTGCTGGGAGAACTGGACAGCAACATGCAGAAGGTTGAAACTAGACCACTTTCTCACACCATTCACAAAAATAAACTCAAAATGGATAAAGGACCTGAATGTGAGACAGGAAACCATCAAAACCCTAGAGGAGAAAGCAGGAAAAGACCTTTCTGACTTCAGCAGTAGCAATTTCTTACTTGACACATCCCCAAAGGCAAGGGAATTAAAAGCCAAAATGAACTACTGGGACCTTATGAAGATAAAAAGCTTCTGCACAGCAAAGGAAACAACCAACAAAACTAAAAGGCAACCAACGGAATGGGAAAAGATATTTGCACATGACATATCAGACAAAGGGCTAGTATCCAAAATCTATAAAGAACTCACCAAACTCCATACCCGAAAACCAAATAACCCAGTGAAGAAATGGGCAGAAAACATGAATAGACACTTCTCTAAAGGAGACACCCGGATGGCCAACAGGCACATGAAAAGATGCTCAACGTTGCTCTTTATCAGGGAAATACAAATCAAAACCACACTCAGATACCACCTCACACCAGTCAGAGTGGCCAAAATGAACAAATCAGGAGACTATAGATGCTGGAGAGGATGTGGAGAAACGGGAACCCTCTTGCACTGTTGGTAGGAATGCAAACTGGTGCAGCCACTCTGGAAAACAGTGTGGAGGTTCCTCAAAAAATTAAAAATAGACCTACCCTATGAGCCAGCAATAGCACCGCTAGGAATCTACCCAAGGGATACAGAAGTACTGATGCATAGGGGCACTTGTACCCCAATGTTTAGAGCAGCACTCTCAACAATAGCCAAATTATGAAAAGAGCCTAAATGGCCATCAACTGATAAATGGATAAAGAAATTGTGGTTTATACACACAATGGAGTACTACGTGGCAATGAGAAAGAATGAAATATGGCCCTTGTAGCAACATGGACGGAACTGGAGAGTGTTATGTTAAGTGAAATAAGCCATACAGAGAAAGACAGATACCATATGTTTTCACTCTTAGGTGGATCCTGAGAAACTTGGCAGAAACCCATGGGGGAGGGGAAGGGAAAAAAAAAGAAGTTAGAGTGGGAGAGAGCCAAAGCATAAGAGACTCTTAAAAACTGAGAAGAGGGGCGCCTGGGTGGCGCAGTCAGTTAAGCGTCTGACTTCAGCCAGGTCACGATCTCGCGGTCCGTGAGTTCAAGCCCCGCATCAGGCTCTGGGCTGATGGCTCAGAGCCTGGAGCCTGTTTCCGATTCTGTGTCTCCCTCTCTCTCTGCCCCTCCCCCGTTCATGCTCTGTCTCTCTTTGTCCCAAAAATAAATAAAAACGTAGGAAAAAAAATTAAAAAAAAAAAACTGAGAACACACTGAGGGTTGATGGGGGGTGGGAGGGAGGGGAGGTGATGGGCATTGAAAAGGGCATCTTTTGGGATGAGCACTGGGTGTTGTATGGAAACCAATTTGACAATAAATTTCATATATGAAAAAAAAATTTGCAATTTTCAATTAAAAAAAAAAGCCATCACTCATAAAAAAATAAATAAACCTTACATTGTTTATGGGTTGTCACATGATTGAACTGTAAATTTTCTGACACACATCCTTTATCAGATATATGACTTGCAATTATTTTCTCCAACTCTTGTTTGTCTTTTCATTGACTGATGTCTTTTAAAGTGCATATGTTTTTAATTCTCCTGAAGTCCAACTGAACTTCTTTTTTTCTTTATGTAGTTTTGTTGTTGGGGCTAAGAAATATTTATGTACTCAAATGTGTACAAATTTTCCCCTGTGTTCTCTTCAAAGAATTTTATAGTTTTAGCACTTACATTATCCTTTTAACAAATTTTTGTATATAGTGTAGGAAAGCCTCTGAATTTATCTTCATGCATGCAGACATCTCATTGTCTCAGCACCATTTCCTAAGTAGACAACACTTTCTCCACTGAATAACCTTAACTCCTGTCTAAAATTGTGTTTATATCATTGGTAAACACTTTAAACACCTTTGAAGCAATCAAGCACCTATTTTTTTGTGGCTATTGATATTGTTATTATTAGGATTACTATTACTATTATTGCATGCAGCTTTTTAGGATGCATTATCCTACCTTATCTCAAGTCAGAGATCTTACACCGATTTATTAATGTTGTCACCAGTCGTTTCTTTTTAAAATTTTTTAATATTTATTTTTATTTTTGAGAGAGAGAGTGAGAGAGAGAGAGAGAAGTGTTTGTGGGAGGGACAGAGGGACAGAGAAAGAGGGGAACAGAGGATCTGAGGTTCTGTGCTGACAGCAGCAAGCCCGATGCAGGGCTCAAAACCACAAACTGTGAGATCATGACCTAAGCCAACGTCAGACGCTCAACCAACTGAGCCACCCAGGCATCCCCAGTTGTTTCTATTAAAGAAAATATAAAGCCATTCAAACACCCTTATCACCAAACCAATTTTTTCCACACCTAGAATAATTTTTGGTTTATAATTCTAATACAATCAAAAGCTATTCATATACTGTTCCCTAAGTGTTTAAATTTTATACATTCAAATTAAAAATAATGGTGGAATAAGTGCCTGAATTTTATATAGGCCTATACACACAGATGTTATACACTGGATATGCAACAGGATATAATGTTGTGTATATGATATTCTATTCATTAAAAACTAAATTATGAATACATTTCCATGTCACTGATATTCATAGATACTATTTTTGTGGCTTCACAGTGTTCTATAGTATGGAACTTGCAATATAATTTTTTAATTTTCTATTAGATCTGGCATCACAGCTCTTTAAAATAGAATCTCTCTTTTTCTGGTATTTTTCCTATCTTCAGTTCCATATCCCAGATACAATTTGATCAAGGTTAGAAGTGTGAATGGATGCCTTTACCTTGGTGTTCTTTTGTAATGATTTACCTATTGTGGGATTCAATTATATTTTCCTACATTCAGGCCAGGCTGACGAAACAACTACTTCATTGGTCAGTCGATAACTCAGAAACAATGGAGCTGGCATCAGTCAGTTTATACCCACCTTATGCATTTTTAAAATAGTATTTTTTTCTTTTGAGAAAGGAAAGTGAGATCTTAGAATATTAGAAGTAATTTGCATTAGTATTATTATGGCTCTGTTGTATTCAACCTAAGTTTTCATAGTAAATTCTTACCTACTCTAGGTCTCAAATTTTGGCACACAGGCACTAGTCAAAATAAGTTGACTAGTCTCATAATTTTATATGAGTTACACATTAGGAGCTATGTGTGGAAGTGTATGTAATAAACATTGGAATCTTACAGAGTTTGAGTAATGACGCAGTTTGGGTTCAACCTCAACCAATAACCATAGTTTGAAATGTTCTTTAAAATTTACTTTTATGAAAAGAAAAAAACGTGTGTGTGTGAGCACACGTATATACGTGTGTGCGTATATCATATGCACACACACAATGACAGAATGACAATGAGGAGCAGTTACTTTTTTTTATCTGTTCAACATCAGTCACTGCGTGTTAGAAAGGTCAGATAGGTCATCTGTTATTAGACATTTAAAAACACTTTAAGGACATTAGTTTTAAGGAGCGCTACACAAGTGTCCACTTGGGAAGATGAGAAGCAGCTCACCACATTAAAGTTCTGAGAACTGTGCACGGTCGGGCACTTCTCTACATTAGTGACCATGAGCAGTAACGATTATGCAATTATAATACCCAGATCACTGCATCAAAATTTTTCATTTTATGTCAATGTTTTCACTCTTTCTCTGTTCATTTCTGGTTGCCTCAGAAGAGAACAGTTATTCTTTGTCAGGTTGAGGGCATTCAAGTGAACCAAAAGGTCAATCTAATTAAAAAAAGGAAAGAACTTCAAACCACAAGGGGATAAAAGATCCAGCTAAATGCCAAGGAATTTATATTACTGAATGCATGAAGTAAACAGTCAAACAATGAGATGAATGCACAAAGGTGTCAAAGAAGAAAAAAAAAAAAGAGTCCGTGACCTTTAAATCATTATTTTTTTTTGTAAATTAAATGATATTTACTCCTTGAAAGAGAAACATTGCACATCAGAACCATTTAAAAATACAATTAATTTTTATCATGCCTTAGTTTTGGAAAGCTTTATTTTCCTCTAGTGAGTCACAAAAATATATATTCATAAACTACTGAGTAGGGAAACTGGATTAAAAGGTAGCATCCTCCCTGAATGATTCTTCCCAAGAATACACTGAATAATTTTAATTATTAATCTTTGCAAAACCTATCCATCATTTGGAACTTCCCCTGAAAAGTACTGTTCAAAACACATTGCTAAAGTTCAGTTCAACAGTAGAGTTCAAATTCTGGAGTATTAAAGGTTTGCAAAGCAAAAAGGAGAAAATAGTCACACCTGGACCTTTCACTTCATTTTTTTTCTCCCATACTTGCTTGCTTGCTTCTTGTATTCTCTTTCTCTCTCTCTCTCTCTCTCTCTCTCTCTCTCTCTCTCTCTCTCTCTCTCTCTCTCTCTCTCTCTCTCCAATGTGAACCCATCCAGCAGTGAATATGTAGTGGAAATTTAAAAGGATGATAAAGGGTGAGGGTATCTTCCTACAATGGCAACATTATTAAACTGACCATATTGTACCAAGTGACTTTAATGCATTGCAACAATTTAGTTAAATGCTCATTGGTCAAAGTCTGTTAATAATCACTAGTTCACAAGGGATGTAGGGTCATGATGGATGAGAAGTGAGACATTCCATTAATAACTGCATTATCATTTCACCTCTCATTAGATCTACTGGCCCAAGCATACAATATGCGGATCAATCTTAGACCAACCATTTTTTCCTATCTTTTGAAAAATCATAGGAAAAAAAAGTATACTGCCTCTGCAAATTGATGATCTCTAATTTTACCTGGGTATCACTAACCTAAAATGGACTTTAATGTTTCCTTGGTCAAATTATTTTTACTTGAGACAAAACTAAGGATCTATTGCCAGCTGTAGCCTTAAGCTCATGAATAGATTCTGAGGCAAAACATTTTATATTGCTCCTGTTGCTTTCATCCTTTTCTTCCATGGTTACTCTGTAATGTTTCTAATTTCCTAGGCTAATACCACAGTTCCCCAATGACTAGCATTCAAGCCCTCAGCAGTGCATACTTGGTCAGAACTGGCAAACTAGCTAATTCTTACCAGGTCCCTCTGCCATTGGTATCTCCAGAGTCCCCCACACCTGCATCTGCGCCAACTTCTTCTCAAGCAAACATCTTTTAGAATCCTGACTGCTGCCCATCTATTTGTTCAATATTTGACACAACCATGGATTTGCTTCTGCTGTGACTCACACTCTGGATAAATCCTAAAGTTGTTTTCAGCTGTGTGAATTACAATGAAGCCCACTTGTATCTCCATATTTGTGCCTTGGAACTACCAATTGCCCATAAGAACCTACCTTGAGAATGGCATTAATTAGCCCCTCAGTCGTCATGTATTTATTGAATGGATTTTTGCCTAGTCCTATCTATTGTTTATTTCCTGCTGGATCAGTAAGTACTGTCAAAGTATTATCATATCTTTGCCAACGATTCCAGTTGTAAGGCATAACCAATTGCCAATTTCACTAAAAATAGAAAATTAGCCACAGTGTGGTTGATTATGCATTGGCAGATAGGCCTTGTTATTGTCTGCCCTAGAGATCTCATAAGAAAACACTTCTGAGGGGGCATTTTTCACAGAATTTAATACTCTTAATGCCAACAAATTCAAAATTAACAGATTCAAAAATAATGTGAATGGTAGTATTGTACCTGCTCCTTTTTTAAAAAAAAATTTTTGGAATGAAATCGTTGTCTTAGATAATATCAAGTAAGGACGTATAATTTTTAAAGTCAGAAGTATGTCTATAAAAGGACATATATAAGCAAATATAAACATAAAAAAAAACATGAGAATTGGCTATATTTCAGTCAAGTTCTCCCATACAGAACATTTTCTTTTAAAGGAAATCTATTTATATTTACTTGTCAAGCTCTCTGGAGAACTTCTAGAGCCTCTTCTTTGCTGAGAAAATACTGAGAGATTTAGATTTCCTTTCTGAACAGGATTAAGTCAGTGTAGGCCACAAAAACAAACAAAATAATGAGCCAGAATCCCAGTGGGTCTGATTTGCAGTAAAGTAGGATGATATTTTTTTACACTGGAGTACATGTCCTTAGGTAGTGATTTTCTATAAATCTTTATCGATGGTCTAAGGATTCACTACGACATGTGAACTGTAAAACTGTCCTAGAGAATTAAAGGCTTGACTATTTGGAATATAATGTTACTCTCATCTCTGCTCACTGTGGCATTTCTTAGGACGCTTTCTTGAAGAAACTGTTACTGAATATAATGGTATTCCCTGACAATAATAAAAAATACAAATAAAGATATGAATCCATGATGTTAATATCAGAATATAGTTTTTTTAAGTTTATTTATTTTGAGAGACAGTGAGTGTGGGGGAGGGGCAGAAAGAGGGGCAGAGAGAGAGAGAGAGAGAGAGAGAGAGAGAGAGAGAGAAAGAATCCTAAGCAGGCTCCACAATGTCAGTGCAGAGTCTGATGTGGGGCTTGAACTCACCAACCAGGAGATGATGACCTGAGCTGAAATCAAGCACTGGACGCTTACCCAACTGAGCCACCCAGGTGCCCCGATTAGAATATAGTTTTAATTTTTCAACAGATTCTAATTTGGGGAAAGATTCTGAATATGAAGCAGTGATACAAAGACAGAAAGAAACAAAATTCCTTTGAATATTTTATCTGACCTCTTATTCCCAATACCCCAAATGCATAAGCATACAAGGTATATTTTTTGAGTGAATTGATAGTTAAGACTTTCAAGTGGTCCACAGACTTAATGCTGTCAAACTCCAGATTTGACTATTCTTGGAAAGTTGACTTCTGTTGATATTACAGTAAACTGAAGTTCAAATATACAGAAACATTGGTTTATACTTTAAAATCTACATTCTAGAGTGAAAGAACACTAACACTCTATTTAGACACAGCACTAGGAGAACCATATTACAATTCATCATTCTTTTGGTAAGTATGGGCCAGGTTAGGAGGAATTTGCATCTTAAGGAACCAGTCTTTTTTTAAAAACTTTTTTAATGTTTTCATTTATTTTTGAGACAGAGAGAGACAGAGCATGAGCAGGGGAGGGTCAGAGAGAGAGGGAGACACAGAATCCAAAGCAGGCTTCAGGTTCTGAGCTGTCAGCACAGAGCCTGATGAGGGGCTCGAACTCACGGACTATGAGATCTCAGATGCTTAACCGACTGAGCCACCCAGGAGCCCCAGGAACCAGTCTTAAGTACATCACTGACATTTGGAATATGTGGTTCTGATAGCAGATATAATTGGCTCTTGGGGTACAGAAACTTTAGTTATGGACAGTGGTGGAAAACCACTCCTAAAAACACCTTTTAATGTTTTAAGCTTCTATACCTCATGCTTTGCTGGGTTTTGCCCAGCGCCCCCCCCCCCCATACTTGTATTCTTTCTTTACATGTATTTATAACTTTAATAGGATTGGACCTAAACCTTTCTCTACCCGGTCTTGGCACTCACTATTCAGCCTCCCTACGAAGTTGCCTCTTCCTATGATTATCACTTGTTGTATGATTACAGTGTAATTCATGCATCCATTATACTGACGGTCTTCCTAATATCTTACCACCAGTCTACATCCATAATTTTGAGTCTAAATATATGCATTGTGATGATTTGATATCATGATTTCTCATCCTCTGCCATTATTTAAACTGAAAGCAGGAAGAGTAGCAAAAATGTCCTCCTTTTCTCATTTCTGTTCTATAGGCAAGATGAGGACATTTAATCCTGCAACATCTCTTATTGATAAAAACATCCCTTTATATCAATATGGAGCTACCATGTGACATTAAATGTTTTCAAAAGGAGTTGTATTTCCATTTTTTCTTGACCATTGGCTTTTAAAAAAAATCAGATAACTCAAGAAATTCAAAGACTTTTTCTCACTTCTTAAGATCAATGTTTCCTTACTATATGTCTACATTTATCTACTACAAGTGTTGTTACACAGTGGGAATATTTTACATTTATATTGGAGACCGACATTTTACAAATGGAGGCATTGAGGGGCAGGACCGAAGAAACTTCTGGGTTGACAATTTGACAATAATGCAGCAGGAAGAATTTTTTTTATATGTGCTACTCCAAGGTTACAATTTATTAAACCAAATCATCCAATTATAATAGTATATTCTCCAATTTCAGAACGGTGTATCTAACTTTTCCTTTTCAACCTCTATCTAGTTCTTAACCTATAGAAATATTTGGGAGATGCCTTAAGAGATAACAAAGAATTGCCATGTATTTTACTCCCGGGCCCTCTGTTTCTTTGGAATTTTAACTAACTTGCCATCCTTGCTTATTCCTCTTACCATATGTTCTGTAAATGATAAGAGATAATTTTTGGCTTTATATGTTGTTGCTAGCAATGAATCATGTTCACAAGGAGCTTAGAGCCTTTTTGAGGGATACCTCTTGTGGTGTAGAAACTACAAAACAGAGGTAAAACTCTTGGAAATCTCTGGATAAAAGAATTGTAGATCCACATACACTTTCACTAATACGTTCACCAACTCTTAAATTCACTTAGGAGTTTTTGTTAAGTTGATGGGGAAGAGGGCTGACAATGATTACTGCAAGAACAACAGCATAGTGTCTTCCATGGCCCTGTAAACCAGAATCCTAAAAGTACGAAGGACCAGGATATACATTTTGCATCAAATATATGTTGAAAACACACACATTACTTAAGTTACAGGTACTATGAGATTATTACTATTTTTTTTTATTTTTTTTAACGTTTATTTATTTTTGAGACAGAGAGAGACAGAGCATGAACGGGGGAGGGTCAGAGAGAGGGAGACACAGAATCTGAAACAGGCTCCAGGCTCCGAGCTGTCAGCACAGAGCCCGACACGGGGCTCGAACTCACGGACCGTGCGAGATCATGACCTGAGCCGAAGTCGGCCGCTTAACCGACTGAGCCACCCAGGCGCCCCTAGATTATTACTATTTAAATATAGGGGCGCCTGGGTGGCGCAGTCGGTTAAGTGTCCGACTTCAGCCAGGTCACGATCTCGCGGTCCATGAGTTCGAGCCCCGCGTCAGGCTCTGGGCTGATGGCTCAGAGCCTGGAGCCTGTTTCTGATTCTGTGTCTCCCTCTCTCTCTGCCCCTCGCCCGTTCATGCTCTGTCTCTCTCTGTCCCAAAAATAAATAAACGTTGAAAAAAAAATTAAAAAAAAATAAAATAAAATAAAAATAAATATTAATATTCCCTCACAGCATACACTCAATGAATATACTAGCTTTCTGAATGTCCCCCAACCTGGTATGAATTATGTGTAGTTTGAGTTCTATACAAAAAAATTAGTTTTTCTTATATCAGCACTTAAAGATTACTCAAAATAATCCAACAATTATAGAAAACTTTGGAAAGTAGACAAAGTATTTTTTAAACAAAGAAATAGGGAAAAATATACAAAATGTTTCATTTCAAACTTTCAGGAATTACTTTTCTAAGCATGTTTTCTTTTAGGAAAGTAACACATATTGCACATGAAAAAATCCATAGCATTCATACTTGTAATAATTTGGTTCCAGTAATTAACACTGATACTGAGCTAGTAAAATATTACATTAAATTCTATGCATATATTTTGCTTTGCTTGTCAAGGGTACTTTTTAAAAGACAATGAGACTTAGCAATGAAACGAATTTGGTATAATGAGAAAACAAAGGTAATATGTTTTCTAGTAACATTTAATGTGTAACAAATATTAAAGTAATAACATCATTAGTATGAACAATTAATAAGTTTTTATGTTATTCTGGACTCATAGAACAGAATAATAATCTAATTTTTTACACTATTGCATTAAATCAGTGACTTTAAACATCTTAAAGCCTTCTAGAATATCACATAATGAACTAAAGCTAAGACTCCCAAATTTCTAAGCCAGAGGATGGTAAAGAATATTCTAAGCTTCTGTGGAATAATTCATTGTTTCTACTCATCTACAGAAGACTTAGTAAGTTGATTCAGGGGCAAGCCCCAGCTAAATCCCTTAAAAGTTAATAATATTCATTAATTGACAAAAAATGGCTTTTAAAAATCCCTTTGCACTGCATTCAAAATGACAAAAAAATGTGATAGAAAGTTGTACACAGGCATTAAAAAGTGAATTTTCAATTGTTCTTTAGATCCTAAGACATTCAAGAGATTTTTATAACTGATGATTAACATAATTGGCAAGTTCTAATTTCTCTGTCTGCAAACAAGTCGCTTGAGTTTTAAATCAGAGATGTTGGTAGAGAAATAACAGTTTTGACTGTGAAACCTGCTAATGAAAGCTGCTCCTTCATGCTCAGTGCAGAGAAACTGTGTAACTACTCCAATGAATTAACAGTTTTATAACACAGAACTTCATAAACATACCAAGGAATGCAATTCAGAGCTTAGCGATTCCTCTCAACCATCTAGTAATGAATGAAGAAAACACCCGAATAACACAACAGAGAAGTTTTGTTAAAATATACATAGAAAAGGTAAAACTAGGTGTTTTTAATTTCTGATACACATTTCAGGTAAACACGATTTCTCCTGGAAATACAGAATCCATACTCAACCCAATTTATTAAAAAGTGGTCCCATACTGGATCAAAAATAGATACAGACTATTAGATGATATATGGAAATACTAGTCCCCAACCTCAGTTTGGGTCAAAGTATATACTCTTCCCATGGGTGTTTTAGAAACATCACCTACAGAAATTAGCTGCTACAACACCTGTGCTCGTATTAACACCTGTATTAGTATAGTTGGGAAATAGAACTAACAATATATAGCTATCTCATACAGGATAACATCATCTTTAGTTTTATGCATGTCATATCAATAGCAATTGATATTTTACTTAGAATAACATCACCATCATCATTACAGTTAACAATGAATTGAGTTCATTATAAAAACAACATGGTGGGGAAAAGTAATATTATCCTTAATAAGCATATGAGTAAACTGTAATATAGAGACATTTAGCAAGTTGATCAGGGTCATAGCGCTAGCAAATGATAAATTCGAGGTATCAATTAGGCAGTTTGGATCCAGGTTAGGACCGAATGCAAAGGAGTTTGCACAGAATTCCATTATTTGAAATGGCAGCTGTAGCAAGACAAAGAATATGCTAGTGGCTCCTTTTTTTCTGCCCATAGTGAATTTGTTACCCAACTGTAAATTTAAGTGGCAAAGTTAAAGTAAAATAAGAATAGACTTTACTTAAAAGTCACACACCACTGAGTACAGATTTCTACTTCGAAATACAATGAAAGAATAATTATCTTGCTTCAGACCAATTCTATCAGCTAGAAAAAGTAAAGACTAACACAATGAAAAGAAGTATCAAAGAGGGCTGAGGCCATCAAAAAAGAGAAGCCAAAATCAAGGAGAGAAAACAAACAGTGAGGTTAGCAGATTTTCTGCTCACCACCCCTCTCCTTAGCATTTAATGACTCTTTGTAGAAAGCAATAGGCTTAAGACCAAGATCAAGATGTATGCAGAAAAGCGAGATCTATTAACAGTCTTGCAAAAATATACTTACACCTGACTTTTAAGAGAAGTAATCAAGTCTAGGAAACACTTTATTAGAAGCACTTGTATTAGTGCTCTATATAGAATATACCACCTGTAAATAGTGAAAGTTTTACTTTGTCCTTGCCCATTTGGATGCCTTTTATTTCTTTTTTGTTGTCTGATTTGAACTTCCAATATTATGTTAATAGCAGTGGTGAGAGTGGATATCCCTGTCTTGTTCCTGACCATAGAGCAAAGACTCCACACACACACACACACACACACACACACACACACACACACACACACACGTGCGCACACACAAACTGCTAGAAATGATCAACAAACTCAGTGAAGTCCCAGGATACAGAATCAACATACAGAAATCTGTTGCACTTTATACACCAATAATCAAGCAGCAGAAAGAGAAATTAAGAAATCAGTCCCATTTACAAATGCTCCAAAAACAGTAAGATACCTAGGAAAAAAATCTATCCAAGGAGGTAAAAGGCCTGTACTCTGAAAACTACAAAACACTGATGAAAGAAACTAAAGAGGACAGAAAGAAATGTAAAAACATTCCAGGCTTATGGATTGGAAGAAAAAATACTGGAAGAAAAATACTGAAAAATTGGAAGAAAAATACAAAACACTGATGAAAGAAACTAAAGAGGACAGAAAGAAATGTAAAAACATTCCAGGCTTATGGATTGGAAGAAAAAATACTGTTAAAATGTTTATTTATACTACCCCCCAAAAGTGCTACACATTTAATGCAATTCTTATCAAAATACCAACAGTATTTTTCACAGAAGTAGACAAACAATCCTAAAGTTTGTAGAGAACCGCGATAGACCCTGAAGAGCCAAAACAACCTTGAAAAAGAAGCAAAGCTGGAGGCATCACAATTCCAGACTTCAAGTTATATTACAAAGCTGTAGTCATCAAAACAGTATGGTACTGTCACAAAAACTGACACATAGCTCAAAAGAACAGAATAGAAAATCCAAAAATGAATCCCCCACTATATGGTCAATTAATCTTTGATAAAGCAGGAAAGAATATCCAGTGGGAAAAAGTCTCTTCAACAAAAGGTGTTGGGAAAACTGGACTGCAACATGCCAAAGAATGAAACTGGCCACTTTCTTACACCATACGCAAAAATAAATTCAAAATGGATTAAAGACCTAAAAGTGAGACTTGAAACCATAAAAATCCTAGAGGAGAACATATAGGTAGTAACCTTTTTGACATTGGTCATAGCAACTTTTTGTAGGTAGGTCTCTGGAAGCAAGGAAAACAAAAGCAAAAATATACTATTGGGACTTCATCCACAAGAAAAGCTCTGTACAGTCAAGGAAACAATCAACAAAACTAAAAGGCAACCTATGGAATGGGAGAACATATTTGCAAATGACATACGTGATAAAGGGTTAGTAGCCAAAATTTGTAAAGAACTTATAACACTTAACATCCCCCCCCAAATGAATAATTCAATTAAAAATGGGCAAAAGGTATTAATAGACATTTTTCCAAAGAAGATATGCAGATGGCCCACAGACACATGAAAAGATGCTCAACATCATTTGGCATCAGTGAAATGCAAATCAAAACTATAAGGAGATTACCTCACACCTGTCAGAATGGCTAAAATAAAAAATGCAATAAACAAGTGTTAGTGAGGTTATGGAGGCAAAGAAAACCTCTTGCATTGTTGGAAATTTAACCTGGCACATCCACTGTGGAAAACAGTTATGGAGGGACCTCAAAAAATTAAAAGTAGGATTACTTTATGATCCAACAATTGCACTACTAGGTATTTACCCAAAAGATCCAAAAATACTAATTCAAAGGGATACACACACCCTGATGTTTATAGTAGTATTATCTACAATAGCCAAATTATGGAAAGAGCCCAAGTGTCAATGACTGGTAAATGGAAAAAGAAGTGGGTGTGTGTATATGTGTGTGTGTGTGTGTGTGTGTGTATACATATGTATATACACATGTATATATGTATATGTGTACATATACACATGTATACATATGTATATACATATATGTACTTATACACATGTATACATATGTATATACATATATGCACATATACACATGTACATATACATATGTACATATATGCACATACATATATGTATGTATATATGTATATATACACATATATGTATATATGTATATATGTATACATATATACATACACACAATGGAATACTCAGCCATAAAAAGAATGAAATTTTATGATTTTTAATCATGTGGATGGAGCTAGAGAGTATTATGCTAAGTGAAGTAAGTCAATCAGAGAAAGACAGATACCATGATGTCACTCATATGTGGACTTTAAGAAACGAAACAAATGAGCAAAGTGGAAAATAATGAGAGAGGCAAACGAAGAAACAGATTCTTCACTACAGAGAACAAAGTGATGGTTACCAGAGGGGAGGTGGGTGGGAGAGATGGGTTAAATAGGTGATGAATTTAAATAAAAACATTTTAAAAAATCATTACAAGGACACCTGGGTGGCTCGGTTAAGTGTCCAACTTTGGCTCAGGTCATGATCTCACAGTTCTTGAATTCGAGCCCTACACTGGACTCCCTGCTGTCGGTGCAAAGCCTACTTTGGATCCTCTGTTTTCCTCTCTCTATGCCTCTCCCTCCCTCACTGTCTTTCTCTCCCTCCCAAAAATAAATTTAAAAAAAGGGACAATTTAAAAATATACATATTAAAAAATATACAAGTATAGAATTACACATCCAGTAAAAATATCCTACAAAAGTGAAAACGAAATAAAAATATTTGCAGATGAGTAAAAATTGAGGTAATTCACAGCAGAAAACTGATACTCAGCAAATATTAAATCAACATGTTTTCACAGAGGGGCGCCTAGGTGGCTCCCTTGGTTAAACGTCAGACTCTTGATTTTGGCTCAGGTCATGATCTCAAGGTCATGGGATTGAACCCTGCATCAGGCTCTGTGCTTGGTGTGAAGCCTGCTTGAGATTCACTGTCTCCCTCTGCCTCTGCTCCCACAACTTGCATTCTCGCTCTCAAAACAAAAACAGAAACAAAACAAAACAAAAAAACTCAAAGTATTCATGCAGAAGGGCAATGATTAAAGAGTAAAACATAGGAATGGAGGAAGTAAATAAAGAGTAAAGGAAATAACACTGAGTGTAAATAACAAATATAACTATGTTTAAAATATGTGCATAACTAAAATTCATGGCAAAAATGTAAAAAAGAGAAAGGGTAAATGGAGTTAAAATGTTCCAAGGTCCATGGGATTGTCTGGTATTATTACACTATTATAAGTCAAGGATGCATACTGTAATATAGTAGATAACTACTACAATACCCATTCTGATAGAACACCCATGAGCAGTACTTTTTACATTCCAGATGTAAATTGACTATCCCAGCACAGTTTACTCAGGTTTGAAAGAACAGAGATGATAAGAGATTCAGGATGCCAACCGGGCAGCATCAGTGAGAATTCTTACAAAAATTCCAGAACAATTCTCTGGCCTACCAAGTGAAAGCTTAGCCGTGACACAACAACACATCTGAATGTGGAAACTTGATCTTAGAAGCCATAGGCTTCACATAACAAGTCTTGAGCATAACTTCTAGATCCCTGCAAAAACAAAAACACCCTCTTTATAAGTCATTTGACAAACAAGGAAAATCAAAGTTGTGTCTTTCAACCTGATATTTATAATTCATCCATGGCCTTCCTTATCAATCCAGCTGCTGGGACTTTATCAGTTATAATTAGTATGACAACTGAAATACTGCTATTATCAGTGATCTGCTAAGTGAAAACAGCTAAGTGAAAGTTAGCCTAAGGTCCATTTCCCAAGGAGAAATAAAATTTTGTTAATTCTGTACTCATAACTATGAAAAGAATAACAAGTTGAATATTAAAATAAAGAGTTCATGGAAAGACAGCACAAAGAGAAGAAGGGGGCAGTGTATCCAGTGGAACAAACACTAAATCCTAAGATAGTAGATAAAATTCCAAATTAATAGCTAATTACATAAAGTGTGAATAGGCTAAATGTTTAGGTACAACTTATAGAGGGTGTTAGAAAATAACAATTCCTCTATCACTTACTAAAAGCACACTTTCATTCTAACAAAAAAAGGATAAAAAATACACACTGTAAGTACACTACACAAAAGAAAGTAGTACTTATGAAAAAAATCCTAATCCTAATTAGAGAAATTTTCAAATTACTTTCTCAATAGTTAATAAAAAAATAAAACATAAAATACACAAATATATAAAAGAATTGCACACAATTATCAAATCTGACCAATTCAACATAAATTAATCTTTATACCTTAAAAAAAGACACACTGTTCATTCTTTTAAAGTATTCATAAGGGGCGCCTGGGTGGCTCGGTCGGTTAAGCGTCCGACTTCGGCTCAGGTCATGATCTCGCGGTCCGTGAGTTCGAGCCCCGCGTCGGGCTCTGTGCTGACAGCTCAGAGCCTGGAGCCTGTTTCAGATTCTGTGTCTCCCTCTCTCTGACCATCCCCCGTTCATGCTCTGTCTCTCTCTGTCTCAAAAATAAATAAACGTTAAAAAAAAAAAATTTAAAGTATTCATAAAAAAATGACTATCTTGTTGTTACTAGCAACAAATCAGGTCTCCAAAAGTTGAAAACAAATGAAATCAACAATAAAAAGAAAACTAGAAATCCCTTCAAGAAGGTAACTAATAGCATATTTTAAAGTAACTTATGGATGAAAAAAATTCCAATAGAAATTATATTATGACAAGAAGGATACTGAAATATGATATATTAGAACTTATTGATTTTAGCAAAGGCATGATAGAGATAACTTACAGCCTTAAAAGCACATTATAGAAACAAAATAAAGGGCTAAGATAAACAATATTTTATGAAGTTAAAAAGGGAATGACAAATTATAATCAATCAACTCCTTACAAGTCTGAGTTTTAAAATTGAGGTAAGGGAAAGAAGGCACAAATTTTAGTATCAAGAATTAAAAAAAAAAAAACTCTAATATATCCTAGATATTCAAGTTAGTAAGAAGATATTAAGAACATCTTTATAAAAATGAGACAATGTCTTAGGAAAATAAATGTAAAATTGCCTAAAGAAGAGAGAATCTGGGTAATTCTGTATCTGTTTGTAAAAATAATTTTATAATTAATTTAAAATATTCCCACAACAAATATCTTAGCCCCAGATATTCTACCAATGATTTCTTACAAATATTTAAGGAAGAGGTAAGAAAAATCATACACAAAATCTTCTATAAAATAGAAAAATATCGAGCATTTCCCAGTCATTTTATGAGGTAAAAGTAACATTGACAAAGAAAATTCACAAGGACATAACTATAAAGAAAAATCACAATCTAATCACTAATGAATATGTAAGAAAATTATATGCCAAAATTGTAACAAAATAATTCCAGTCGTGTATGAAGATAAAGATACAACATGACTTTGTACACTGTCCCCCAAGGAATGAGTTTAACATTCAAAAATCAAATAATTCAACACATTAATTTCGTAAGATAAGAACATGATATTTTTAATGGAAAAAGAAAAGATTTATGCCAAATCCAACGCTCATTAACGATAAAAACTTTCGTCAACTACAACCGTCAACTACAATTAAAAAGGTACCTCTTTAAACTGAAAAGATTATCTATAAAAGTATATACATCAAACTTTTTATTTAGCTGGTGAAATTTGAAAAATTTCCTTTTCCATGAGTGATATGATAATGTCCAATGTCCCCAGTAATATTCAACACTGTCTTGGGAAATGCCAGAGTGAGTTATAATATAAGGAAAATAATTAAGTAGGAATTGAAAAATAATAAATAAAATCACCATCATTCATAGGTAGCAATTTTGTGTAAGTAGAAAGCCCAAAGTAGATTTTAGGTAGGCTATTATACTAATAAATGAATTTATAAAGTGTCTTCAACACAAGATCAATATTTTATCAATTTTATATATTTATGCATAAACACGTATACACACATACCAAATTAGGCAAATCACTTATTTCGCAATCTTAAACCTGTCCTGAATAAAATGGAGATATTAACTATTCTCTAGTAATCCTTCTTGTATACACATCACTTGAGTATCCAAAAAAAGTGTCTCATAAGAAAATGCAGAAACCCATATAGTTTTGCTATGTGGAATTTCAGAGGTTTCTTTTACTTTCATTCTAGTTGGTTCTAAAATTCTTTCCAGCTCCAAACCTCTGTGACTCCATGCTTCACAGATACAGTCTACAGATCCGCACAGTCTCATATGAGTTGGGTATTTACATTCACTACTCATTTCCTAGCTTCCTATAATATCCTCTCTTACTTCTTTCAACACTTCATAATCCACCTGTATTCCTCGAACATATAAACAATGTCATGCTCCTTTCAGACTTATTGAAATGTTTTATTGTAAAAAAGTAATTAAGTGAATGTTGATCACTTCTTTCCATCATTTACAGTAGTTCATGAGGATCGATTTATCCACTCAGAATCACTGTCTGAGTAATTGCACATTGCATTGTATTATGTGTATGTTCAGATCTAGAAATTGCGTATATCTTATCACTTTTAACATTCAATTTGCTGTCCTATGTCATCTGATTTATATTTAATACATATCTCACTGATACCTAATTTTTTTCAAAGATTTTATTTTTTAAGTTATCTCTACATGCAATTTGGGGCTCGAGTTTACAATCCCAAGATCAAGATTGCATGCTGTACTGATTGATCCATCCAGGCATCCCAATAAACAATAATGTTACATGAAATAGAAGATCAAAAAATGAATATAACATGCTCTTACACATAAGTAACATATATATTAGAAGTTGAAGTGGATTAATCAACCAGGGATTCTGGTTTTCAAGTAAAGCAACACTAGACTGTTGGATAAAGTAATGCCATATTTGCAGTTCCTTAAAAGCTCCTGGGATAAATGTATTTATACATACTATCCATGAAACTCCCGCTTCATTTTTTAAATTAACTATTATTATTATTAATTAAAAACATACACATTTACACTCAGCTCTGGGGAAAATGTAGGATTATTTCCTCATTTTGCAAAGGAAGTGGCAAGTCTTCTCCAGTTGATTAATAATATAAAAATGCATTGTGACCCAAAGAAATACAAACATGAACTGGGTCTAAGAAGATGTGGCCCTACACTATTACGCTTATAATGTGGGATCATTTTGAGAGTTGATGGAGCCCATTGTTACTAATAGATGTCAGGTAACATCAGTAAACTCACCTTGAGTTTACAGGTTTTATTTTTTTAATTTTTTTTAACGTTTATTCATTTTTGAGACAGAGAGAGACAGAGCATGAATGGGGGAAGGTCAGAGAGAGAGGGAGACACAGAATCTGAAACAGGCTCCAGGCTCTGAGCTGTCAACACAGAGCCCGAAGCGGGGCTCGAACTCACGGACTGCGAGATCATGACCTGAGCCGAAGTCAGACGCCCAAACGACTGAGCCACCCAGGTGCCTCAACAGGTTTTATTATTTACATGGGTGGTGAGATAAAGTAAATTTTTGACCCATAATTTCAAAGTCACTCCTTTCAGGATGTGCATTGCCTTAAATGCCAAGTAATGGGAATGTCCTAGATAGGCTCTAAAATTTTTCTCAACTCTAGTTTTCTGTACGTATGTGTACATAAGTAATTATACCTCAAACATCTTAACATAATATTGCAGAAGAACTGAGGATATTTAGAAAGGGAGGAAAGAACCTCTGGATGGGAAGATGTTTTCAGTGATGTGGATCTTAAATGGCACTGAGAGTTACTGTCCATGGAAGGGTATTCAATACATAAGTAATTCAAAGTCACAAATTTTGATGAAAAAATATGTATGTTTAGAAGAGTATTAGAAATTAGGTTGAATAGGTCATTTGAGTGAGACAAATATGTAGTATTAACTGAGACCCAAAAGGAAACTGGAAGTACAGTCTTGAACATTTCATCTTCAAAATAGTATTAGTACAGTAAACATAAAATATTCAAATCAACATCAATTAAAATGTAAAAATGCTCATTATTTACATAGTATTTATTTAAAGTACCCAAACTAATGATAATAATTTGTGCCAGTATGGTACTGGCACAAAAACAGACATATAGATCAGTGTAACAGACTAGAGAACCCAGAAACAGACCCACAAACGTATGGCCAACTAATCTTTGACAAAGCAGGAAAGAATATACAATGGAATAAAGACAGTGTCTTCAACAAGTGGTGCTGGGAAAACTGGACGGCGACATGCAGAAGAATGAACCTGGACCACTTTCTTACACCATACACAAAAATAAATTCAAAACGGATGAAAGACCTAAACATAAGACAAGAAGCCATCAAAATCCTAGAGGGGAAAACAGGCAACAACCTTTTTGACCTCAGCCATAGAAACTTCTTATTTGACATGTCTCTGGGAGGCAAGGGAAACAAAAGCAAAAATGAACTACTGGGACTTCATCAAAATAAAAAAACTTGTGCACAGCAAAGAAAACAATCAGCAAAACTAAAAGGCAACTGACAGAATGAGAGAAACTATTTGCAAATGACGGATTGGATAAAGGGTTAGTATCCGGAATCTATAAAGAACTTATCAAACTCAACACCCAAAAAACAAATAATCCAGCGAAGAAATGGGCAAAAGACATGAATAGACACTATTCCAAAGAAGACATCCAGATGGCTGACACATGAAAAGATGCTCAACATCACTTATCCTCAGGGAAATACAAATCAAAACCACAACGAGATACCCCCTCACACTTGTCAGAATGGCTAAAATTAACAACTCAGGCAACAGATGTTGGCAAGGATGTGGAGAAAAAGGAACACTCTTGCACTGCTGGTGGGAATGCAAACTGGTACAGTCATTCTGGAAAACAGTATGGCGGTTTCTCAAAAAGTTAAAAATAGAATAACCCTAAGATCCAGCAATTGCACTACTAGGTATTTTTCCAAAGGATAAAAAAATTCTGATTCGAAGGGGCAAATGCACCCCAGTGTTTATAGCAGCATTACTGACAATAGCCAAAGTATGGAAAGAGCCATAATGTCCATCCACCGATGAATGGATAAAGAAGATGTGGTATATATACACACACACACGCACACATGCACACACAATGTGTATACACGCACGCACACAATGAAATATTACTCAGCAATTAAAAAGAATGAAATCTTGCCATTTGCAACAATGTGGATGGAACTAGAGTGTATTATGCTAAGCAAAATTAAGTCAGGCAGAGAAAAACAAATTTCATATGATTCCACTCATGTGGAATATAAGAAACAAAACAGATGAACAAAAGGGAAGCAAAAATAAGAAAAACAGAGACGGAGACAAACCCTAAGAGACTCTTAAACACAGAGAACAGAGTTGCTGGCAGGGTTTTGGGTGGGGGGATGGGCTAAATGGGTGATGGGCATTAAGAAGGACACCTACTGGGATGAGCATTGGGTGTTATGTGTACGTGATGAATCACTGAATTCTACTCATGACGTCATTATTACACTCTATGTTAACTAACTTGAATTTAAGTAAAAACATTTAAATTATTAAAAAAAACATTTTTCTCAACTTTAAGTTCATGTTTATATGCTAAGTTATCCAATTATTTTCTTTATTCTCATTCAAATTCATTTTAGCACAAAGGAAAACAAAATATGACACAAATTAAGATGTTATCAAACATAAAATACGGTGCTTCATTTTATTAAATTCTATCAAGACATCCATTTCATATATAGTCATTTTATTGCAGATCTGAATTCACTTTATTTCTATCATGCTTCACAAAGTGGCAGAAGTCAAATGTAACATATATGGTACCATGCAATCAGACACTATTCCTAATACTCATAAAGCCAACTGTTTTCTGCTCCAGTGGTGCAGTGAATTAATTGAAATTGAGTGTATCTCAACATAAATTTTGAAATGTCTTTGTATGTTCCTTCTCTTAAAACTTGCATGAATTAAAAATTCATTAGTTACCAAGTGAATTACTATGAATTCTCTTAAACCTCTCCCTTACTTTATGTAGTTTATGTTCATTCACCTTGATTTACACAAACTGTTAATATGTGAGAATTAATGAGTCATCACATCCTATATAAGACCCCATCTTCCCCATTCTATTATTCCTTTATGATGAAAACATTAAATTCTGAAGAGATGAGAAATATTACTCGCAGTGTGGGTTTTTATGTATACATCTGCATAAGGGTCTCCCTCTCTCTCTGCCCCCCCCCCAACTTGTGCTCTGCCTGTCTCTCTCAAAAATTAAAAAAACTGTAATAAAACTTTTTTTTAAAAAAAAGCACAAAAAATCTTTTTTTTTAATTTTACTTACATGGAATGCCTGATAGCATGCAGACAAAAAAGGGATCTCGATACAGAAACTTAGTAACTTTTAAAAACTGTCTGTCTGCTATTTATCTTCTCCAGTTACTTTTACAAGAAACATACAAAGCACACAGACAACACAAAAAAAAAGTGAAATGGACAAAATAAGGGGATGTTGTAAAGTTTACTAAACTTTCCTGAATCTGTGCAAATCTTACCAAATAATTCATTATACTCTATAGACCTAATTTAAGTATAGATTTCAGGATGGCCACTCTGTACAAGTTTCACATATTTTTTCAAGTTGAAAGGCTGATAGGCATTTTTACTGGGAGGGGAAAGGACTTAAATTTCATTTAAAATGAGATTGAGTTAGGTACATTTACTATAAACTCCATTTATTATCACAGCAGTCACAAAAATAATCAAATTAGATACCACAATTTATATTTTCAGGGAAAATAGCTAAATGTTACTCTATAAGGACATTTAGAACAATCATTCAAAGTCAGGCTGGAATGTTCGTCTAACACTCTGTCCAGTCACCTTCTACGAGTATAACGTTGCTGTAAGAATGTAATGTAACATAACTGAGGAGAACACACTATTGTTAAAAGTCAAAATATGTAGTTTGCCAACTGAAAGGCATTTGGTGGGCTGAACTGCAGAATTTGGAAATAGTGATTGACAAATATAGAGTGTACAAACTAAACACTAGAACATTAGAACATGGAGGCCTGAGGACTACAGTTAGTGAAGCGGGTTTGAAATTCATCTTGGAGTCCAGTTACCTCTCCTTTCTAGCAATTCCTGGTCAGAGTTATTGTCTCTCATGAAAATGAAAACGCTGAATGAATTAATACTGCTTCATGAGAAAAAATGAGGAATAATGCAAGCAGCAAGATGTTAAACTCAGATTTACCAGTGGTACTTTAAGTCATTCATTTCAAACAGCTCTGAGTCTCATAATAAAATGATGCTAATGATGTGTACCTTCTAGGGTGCTTGGTAAATTACAGTTAGTTAGATGACCAATGAGTGGTAACCATTATTATTTCCATCAGTGAAGCATATCACTGAAACATAAATTCTGGCATTAAAGAGAATGCATCATTTTGAACAGCTAGTCTGGTCCCTGTTGTCTGGTAAAATCTTACTTCAGATTAGATGTATCTCCAAACATCATCATATGCGTTTCAGCCAAAGATCTGGACACTCGCAACTTATCTTTAAAAAGACTCCAAGATAAATACCAGGAATGTAAAACCTAGTTTGGCTTCAAGTTCTAGAATGTGCTTTCTTTCCAGATTCCTCCAAATTTGGGGAGAGGGGGGAGGAGGGGAGTTACCTTATTTAGGTTGCACAAAAATTGTAGTACTTGCTGATGCTGATTTAAATCAACTACCTAAATCCAACACCAGTAAAAATAAATGAAATTACTGTGGACAAATCACGTCTCAAGAATAAAGTGGAGGTTATTTGCAAGCATTAGTTTGGTATAATTTTAGTCCTGAGCCAGAGAAAGAGAACATCTTGCTTGTAATTTTGATCAGAACCTAAACCCCGGTTAGCAAACAAACGAATACAAGCACAGCTTATTTTACTGCACTTCACAGATATTCCATCTTTATCAACTGAAGGTTTGTGGCAACCCTGTATTAAAGAAGCATACTGGTGCCATTTTTCCGACAATATTTGCTCAGTCTGCGTCTCCGTTTCACATTTTGCCAATACTTGCAATATTTCAAACTTTTCACTATTTTTATATTTGTTATGGTGATCTCTGTTCAGTGATTATAATTCATTGAAACCTCAAATGATAGCATTTTTTAGTAATAAAGTATTTTTCCTTCTTAAAAAAAGTTTATTTATTGTGATGGAGAGATAGAGAGAGAGAGAGAGAGAGAGAGAGAGAGAGAGAGAGAGAGAGAGAGATCGTGGGCACGTGAGTAGGGGAAGGGCAGAGAGAGGGAGATAGAGAATCCCAAGAAGGCTTTGCACTGTCAGCTCAAAGCCCAACAAGGGGCTTGATCCCATGAACTGCAAGATAATGACCTGAGCCAAAATCAATAGTCAGAAGCTCAACTGGCTGAGCCTACCAGGTGCCCTCAAGAAATTATTTTTAAATTAAGATATGCACATTATTTTTTAAAAGAATGCTATTGCATACTTAATAGATTACAGTATAGTATAAATTTAAGTTTTATATCACAGGGAAACCAAGAAATTAATTTGACTTGCTTTACTATAACATTCATATTGCAATGTTCTGGAACTAAACCTGCAATATCTCCCAGGTATGCCTGTACTTCCATTATAATTTTATCACTTAAAGCTCTTTGAGAGTCCTTGAAAGTCATGATCCTTACATGTCCCATTCTGTAAAAATACCATTTTACTCAGGAGCAAAAGTGTTTTCCACTAGATTTTTGCTATGAAAGGCCTAAAATTATATAAATATATGTGAAAAATACATATTATTATTACCAATCTCTAAGAGACAGAATGCACAGGAGATGATCTTTTCAGATCCTCATTTTCTGACTTGAAGTCAAGACAAAGTAATCTGGAATATGGAATTAATATCAGTAAGGAGATTCAGTATGGAATGTTGGATACTGAATTCTTCATCTATATATCACTTTTAAATAAATTTCAATTTCATTATAAACACATAATACAAAAGAGTAAGAAAGTTAAAGAATCTAAGTAGGGCTGTATCCTAACCATTTTCATCTAATTAGAATTAAGACAACACTGGGGTGCCTAGGCTCTTATTTCCCCAAAGGTCTTGATCCCAGGGTCATGGGATTGAACCCCACAGCAGGCTCTGCATTCAGCATGGAGCCTGCTTAAAATTCTCTCTCTCTCTCTCTCTCTCTCTCTCTCTCTCTCTCTCTCTCTCTCTCTCCCTCCCTCCCTCCCTCTCTTCAGCTTGATCGCACTCGCTCTCTCTCTCTAAAAAAAAAAAGACATTTATATTAAGTACAATTTAAATGACATCTTGCCACACTATTACCATTAATTCTTCATATTTAAGTATTATCCAATTTTATTTGATGACTAGAAATGGGCTATACAAGAGAATTTTTAGGTTTGTGAAGTGTTCTGTATGATAATGTGTCAGCAGATATACAACTAGGCATTTTCAACACCAATAATCCACAAAAAGTAAGTTTTACTATGAACAAATTGAAAAATAAATAAATGACCACGATATTAGGGGGTCTTGGAATGGAATACTCATTATGGAGAATTAATCTCTCTATATTAAAATGGATGACATAATCTCAAAGAAGGAGGTACGAAGGATAAAAAGGAGTTGACTTATTTAACTTTGGAAAAGAGTGTTTTGACTGGATAATGTAGAATTAATGTACAAAATCATCTGTGCATAAACATTGTACTCTAGTTGGTAATTCTGAAACTACCCATGTACTTGGTTGAACAAATAAGTTATTAAGTTGTAAAACAAAAGACAAAAAATGGGGCAAGGAGGTTCTTATTTTAAGAGGTAGAAGTTACAAATAAGAAGAGGTAGGCTAGAATGAACCCTGTAATATTACAGGAGATTCAAAGATAGATGATAAATACTTCAATGTTTATATAAAGATGGGTTAGTATGCATACATGTATTTCCTAGTTCTGTATGTTAAGATAGCCTATAAACCCTGACATCCCACCATAAATGGTCAGAACCAGCACTCATACGTATCTTGGTTTTCAAGGTATCATTTTCTAATAAACAGATCTTGGAGACGCTTGGAGAATTGCTGATTCTAAAGGTGGGGCTAAAAATACAAGATGAGCCTAAAGTCTCATACAGTAACAGGAAGAAAGGAAGTGCTAATATGTGGTAAGATCCACTGAAGAAAGCTGAAATTGGTGGGCAAAGCTTCAGAGAGAATAAGTATTTGTATGGTCTCAATATAGCTTGCTCAAAGTATTTGTTAATTACTATGGTAGTTTTAAAACATGTCCACAAATTATCTGATATTCTTCCCTTCAGGAGATAAAGCTTGATTCCTCTCCACTCAAGTGGTGGCTGGATTTAGCAGCTTTCTTCTAATGAATATAATATGAAAGGGAAAAAGTAGTAACTGCAGGGAAGAAACCTGGAAATACCATCTTAACCAAGTGATTAAGGCTAAAAATCAGCAAAAGTGATTCAAGTAGATACTATGTACTCATAACATAAAGTGATAAGGCCACTTCATCTCTGTGGTATTCTTCCGTAAAACCCATAACCCACCTAATTATGAGACGCATTAGACAAATCCACACTGAGAGACATTCTACCATACAAGTATGCTTCCAAAGTGTCAAGGTCCAAAAAACAACCAAAGATTGACAAACAATCACAGATTGAAGACTAAGGAATTATGTGAATCAAGGTAGCCTATATCGAATCCTGGATCAAAAAAAAAGGATATTAGTGAAAACACTTTTAAAATACAAGTCTGAATTTAAGTTAGTTAACAGTATTTTGCCAATGTTAATTTCTTGATTTGATATTTGCCAATGTTAATTTCTACATTTGATAAATGTACGAAATCATATGAATTGTGAACTTTAGATATGGATGGATGCAGGGCATATGGGAACTCTCTCTACTATCTTGGCAACTATTCATCAATCATTTCAAAACAAGCAGTAAAAAAAAACAAGTTCCTCTCTACCAGTAATTGTCGTCTGAAGTTCAACTTACTTGTATTTTGTTTTCTGCCTTATTTCATAGTGTTTCCATTTTTCTAGAATATAACTGCATTTGACAAACCTTTCCTTTAGGTTTCTTTATAAAACTTCTGACTTCTAGAAATTGACTGGCAAAGTTCAAAAAAAACTTATTCCCTGATCATTTCTCTATGCTGCCAATGTCACTCACATCCAAGAACTTTGACCTACAATTCTTCTAACTAAATTTCTACAGTGTTGACTGTCATTCAAAGAAACATAAATACCATCCTGTGGGAACTGTATGTGCTGTACAGAGAGAAATGCTATCTTTCAAATGATTCAGTTTGTTTTAAATTCATCATAAAATAAGTATACGGAAAAACAGTCTGAAATTCAGGCTGAGATAATATACTTATTGCGTCAATACAAGTCACACATATGACCACATCATTTAGTGTTCATTGCATACAAAGCAGTAGACATAATGCGGCAAAACTAGAAAAGTAAAAATGGCCATCCTAAATTATAGGATTAGATAGTATATAAGTACCATTGCAATTTTAATATGCCAGAAGTCTATGTATCCTGGCACAAAATGACTTCTAGTAATCCTATCAAAGGATGCTTTAAGTGCACTTGACAATTAACGCCAGTTGTTTCCAATGACTGGCCAGAGTACTGAAAAGAACTGGAATAGTTGTGACTTTCATATGATTAAGTTTCTGCTGATAATCACTCTTATCCCTGATCTATACACTAAGCATATGAATGAATCCCTGACTCGGACAATTCCATCCCCAAATGCTCACTCATACCCTCTGTTTACATAGAAAAGAAAATTACCAATGAAATGAATTGGCCTTACAGACTCATCCAGAATAGCTGTTTCTATCTTAATTCTATTTTGATGTTTCTTTATTATGTATCATATTATCTAAGAGTGAGGTATAAGCCTTATTTCTGGGCCAGAGGCAGTGATAGGTTAAGTATGAAAGGATAAAATCCAGAACCAGAAAAAACAAGATAGACATAGGGAAGAAGTAGTAATAAATAGCAAGCCAATGGGATGGTACAGATTATGAAGTTTGAAAAAAGTAGAGGTCAAGAAGGAAATATTGCTAAAAAACTGTCTAGCAATCAGATATCAGAAAGTATGCCCAAGCTGGAATCAATTGGTCAGTCAGATAAGGTTTTGGACATGAGAATCAGATATAGCACACAAGAGATTAGAGGACCTTTGGTTCAGGTAAAATCTAACCTCAGACATACACAGAATTTTCTATATCCTGCTCAAATAAGAGCATTACTGAGTATGGCTAATCAGGGTAACCAAAGTTCAGACTGCTGAACTCAAGTAATTCTCTTTTCCAAACCAATACTCTGAAATATATGAAGTTAAACTCATATTCATTCACAGAGTGCAATTTGTCTGTGCTTTTAGGGTTTTTTTTTCCTTTGGCAAAGCTACCAAAAAATAGCCAATCATCTGTACTTAAATCCACAAAATTCTTTTAATTCCTCACACCCTTCCACAGTAAATATATAAGGGATCTGCTCACAAATATCTTTGGCATTTATCCCCTTTCCTTTATGTTAGTTTCACCTCTCATCTTGTCTCACAGGAAATTTCAATAACCTCTTAAATGTTGTCCTTGTTAAATATCTTTTCTATATTTAAGTAATTCCCACAAAGCCTGGTAAAATCATATGAACCACAGCCCAAGAATCTCTGACTGCTTATAGAACGGGCTTAATCTTTAGAATGAAATTGTAGATCCTCCCTAAACAGGCTGTAACATATATTTTCTAGAAAATGTGCTGTTCATGCAGACTTTGTTGACCTATATTGGACCACTTAATCTTCCCAACACTAAACATTTCCCCATATCTACACAATTATTTACCTTGCTACTGCTCTAAGTAATTCTGTTCCCATCTCCACTTGTGAAAATCATCACCATCCTTTACAGTTCAAATGCCACCATGTCTATCATTTAATATCTCCTATCATATACTTTTTTCTCAGCTTCTATGTTACTATGCATAATATTATATTCTTACATGACACTAATCCTATTGGTTTTCTTCATCAATTGATTATCAGCCATCAAGGTAAGGAGCCTCTCTGGTTTTAAGCTTTGTATAAATTCAACAGCTATCTGGATTGAATAATTGCTCAACAATCAGGTTGAACAATTTGGAAGGACATTTTAATTGAAAGAGGAGCAAGAGACAAACAGAATAAGGACTGAATGTAAAATTTTATAGAGAGAGAACAACCTTTAGAATAGATAATTTCCTAAAAGACACCTAACCTTAACAAATAAAACTAATTGTGAATAGATAAAACTGATTTCAAGCATCTGACACTGAAAAAAATGTGTGTTCCCTCTTGTTGCTCAAATGGTGCTTCTCCTTGGACTAGCCAAAGATTCTTTGTATTTAACCCTCAATAAAAGTTATAAACTATCATTAGCCTGTGTATACCAAAAGCTACGTAGAGGTGGCTGCTCTTAACAAATTTCCTAAATGAATCATGCACTTTCATATATTTTCGTATGTAGGTACCAAAGTAACCAAGAAAGGAAAAATATAAATGTTCTATGCCTTTTACAGCTTTTTATTTTGAGATTATTTTCATCTAAGGGTACTAAGTACGAGATCCAAACTAACTCATCTCTACTATCATAGGCAATCACATTGGAATAATGTGAACCAACCCACCTGACTTTCATTCCCATGGACTTGACCTACACAGTTTTTGCTATCTGACTCACCTTGTGTTTATGGGGCTATATGCCCAACGCTAAGAGAAAAAACTGCTTGCTTTAACCTCACCCTTATGTAACTACAATCCTAAAAATTCTAGAGATAATTTTTCCAGGAAAGCAAACAGGAACAGAAAAAAAGGCCCATTCAGAGGGAGGAGAAAAGAAAGAAAAAGCATCTTCTAAAAACTTGTTCTTTCAGGAGAGTGAAGCTGTATGGGACATTTCAAAATTCTATTGTTTTTACTACTCTACATAGCCATCCAGCATCTCAACATCTATCTATCTCCTCCCTCTCTAATTAAGAGCAGATAAACCTAACCCTTTATTTCACTTACTGTGGCAGAAACAATGCTGTCAACCGCATATTGCATGTCACTACATTACCCAACATCCCTGAAATTATGTGAGGATTTATGAATAGTTCTAACAAATGGGCTATGATTAATCCATTCTGACTAACAGTGGAACTGACCTCTCCTTGTGATTTCTTTCCTCATCACAGTGAGTAAGGAGTCAATAAGACACAAGCAATGAGGTTCATCAAGTCACTGTATTGAAATCTTGGAAACTAATGGTAATCAGTGAATTTTGCATTTGTGAGAAATGAACTGTTGAGTTCAACTACTTAGATCTTAGGGTTTGTACTGCAGACTATATACTAGCCTACTCTTATACAGTTGCATTATGAGTTTTTAGACAGTAGGGAGACTCAACCTGTACTATTTATACATGGTGCTTATAAATAACTAATCAACATTTTAGAAAAATCTACCCAGCATTTGGAACACATTAAAAATTTTTGTAAAACGCTTCTTTTTTCTATTCCATTGTGTGCACATTTGTATTACATATGCAGTCATCCACAATCCTGGGAATTAAATATTTTAGATAAAGGAATAGGATAGATATGCCAATCTCTCATATCACACCAATGAAAACAGAATGCCTTGTCTGGAGTCTGAGGATCTAGATTTTTCAAAGCTTATATGATTCTAGTTCACAGTGATGGTTAAGTACTACTGTTGTATGGGATAAAGTTACAGTCTTCGGTTTGTTTGCCTTTGGAATAATATACCTTCACTGTAAGTCAAAATTTCAGGAACTTTTACAGTATATGTGTGTGTGTGTATTTTATTATTGTTATTTTTTTAACGTTTATTTTTGAGACAGAGAGAGACAGAGCACGAACGGGGGAGGGTCAGAGAGAGGGAGACACAGAATCTGAAACAGGCTCCAGGCTCCGAGCTGTCAGCACAGAGCCCGAAGTGGGGCTCGAACTCATGGACCGTGAGATCATGACCTGAGCCGAAGTCGGCTGCTTAACCGACTGAGCCACCCAGGCGCCCCTGTGTGTGTGTATTTTAAATAAACGACAATAGGAGCAGTAGCAGCAGTCATATAGGCATAAACATCAACAACTCCCCTTTATTTCTGGAATATTACCTAACTCATGTTTTTAGAAAGAAATTGTCTAAATCCAGTAAACATGCAAATCAGGAGGAAAAAATACAGATTGGGAGTTAAAGAAATCTATGTTTGGAGTCCTTCCCTTACTGTGTGGCCTCAGGCAAATTCCTTAATCTCTTTGATGTCAGATTCTTCTCCTGGAAACATGAGATAATACTTCTCTTATGGCATTGTTCTAGAACTACATGAAATAATTTGCATAAAGCCATAACCACTCTTCTTAAAATCGCTCAACAAAATTAGGTAATCTTATATAAAATAAAGGGTACCAAATTGGTATTATGACTCACGAATACATTTCACACTAGTTTGTCGATGCTGAAACTTCCAAAATTAAAGGCCTATTCTTTTGGTTAAGGATATACTCCTTGCTTGAATTTTATATACACTTCAGAATGGTAACACATTAATCCTGATCAAGAGTCTATTTCCTTCCAGCAGTGCCTCCATGTTCTCTCTAGGATTCCCTTTTGAGAACAGTCCTTGACATAAAAAAAAAAAAAATTGGGAAAAGCAAGTGGTCACTGGCCTCTTGGAAAACAGAGATTAAAAAAGCACTAAAGCAGAGAAATTTTTTAGAAAAAGCCAAGTGTTATCTTTGTTTTAAAAATCGATTTTATAGATATGGCCTACAAAAAAGTGTTCTCAAGGTGATCTGTGCATTTCATATATTATTCGTTCTCTTCAAGCCCTTGGCTCTTTGACAAACCTCCCTTCCATCTGAGACCCTTGTATGGTGCCATATACTGAAACCAAATTGGATTTGAAGAATACCCTGTCTTCAGAGAGCCCTTACTATAATTGGTGGGAGAGGGTCAATATAAAGCTAATCAGTGACAGGAATATGAAGGATTATGAATCGACATTTTAATAGAGGTTATCAGCAATATACTATGAGTAAAGAAAGAAAAATTGATAATGACGTTGATCAATTAAAGGAATGAGTTCCAGCAAGTAAATTTCCATTTCTTTTTACGAGACCTAACCAAATAAGAAAAGTGTTAAAGTGTTATGGGTGAGAAATTAGAGTTGGAAGAAAATATTGTTTTGGCTGCTCCAGATTCTTAATGTTAACATGAAATAGCTGACTCCACAAGATCATGCCAAGACACAGACCACCTGCTCCATTCATGGCAGATGCTCACACTTTTGAAAGAATAAATCAATGAGTAAATTGAATGTTGAGTCACCCAGCACGGGTCTTAGAGCCTGACCAGTAATTATTTGCCCCCAAATCTCCAACAGTTTTGTGGATTTACAGATTGTTCAATTAAACTGGACAGAATCTGCAACACTGGCTCTAGAAAAAAACCTGATAAAATTATGTTCTCAAAATAAAAACATTTATGAAGATAGAAAAAAATTTTGAGAAATATCGCAAAAATAACAAGGGTGAGTTTAAGGCTCCAAACAGGAGGTACTAGAAATTCACACACACACACACACACACACACACACACACACACACACACACGCATGCACGCATATATTCGTGATTCAAATTAAGAAAAGGACTACAAACATTTAAGAAAATGGTTCTTTATGCATTTTACAGAATACACAAACATTTTTTCTAGTCTGTTTCAATGTTTTAAAAAGTTTATGGCGCTCATTACAGAACAGGGTACAAAAATAACATTGCAATTAATATTCTTACAATGTGCCAGGTGGCTTCAAGAGTGCTAGTGAAGGTTGAAGAGATACCTGCAGAAGGAACTGGAGAGATTACTCATTTGGTTTGGTGTACACTTCTTCACACTACAAACGCAGGGAATAAAGGTATTTGTAGCGAAGACATATTTAGGATGCTACATTTATATGCATTTAATTTTTTTATGGAAAACTTTTCTCTAAGAAACTTGAACTGTTGCTTTTTGAGGAAGTCAAGTGATTAAAAGAGCCTAATGAGGAAAAGAATCAATGGCCCAGAAGAACTGGAATTAGAATTAAGAATTAATTGATTTTGAAAAATCAGATTCAAAGGGAATATTAAATGCAATTCCTCTAGAACCATTAAGCTTATAGTAATAAAATGAGTGGGTATTGCTCCTAAAGTGGAATATTTTGATTAGATAAGTTTCAAATTTCAAGAGGCTGGTTTTGAAGAAAGTTTCTCTGAGAGACATCAATAATGTCTCCCTTCATTAGTGAAAATAACATGAAGCCAATGAGGGGAAGCTCCTTCACTCAAGGAAGAGCAAACTCATCATTTGATATAATCACTATTTTCATATAAAAGTGTGCATATTGTCATGTTTTATAGGTACAGATACGTTCTAATTATAAATATAAAATGATTAATTTAGCCTTTCAACCTCTCCTCCCATCTTGTCTTTGCTTTGACATGTAAATTAGATTTCCATATTTTGCTCTTGCATTAAGAATCAGTCAGTTATAATCTAATATACCGCTATTAAAAGACTGAAACAAAGAGCAAAGCTGTTCTGCAAACACTTTCAAATTATTTCCTACTGGAAAGTATAATCTTGCCATTGTGCTCTAAAATCAGAGAATATCCACAATTAATGTTGTTGGGAAATTAGTCATCCTATTATAACCATCTTTACTGTTTATGAAGTATCTTAGATGAGCAGATGTGTTTACGTAATTTGGTTTGGTAATTTACAGAAAATATAAAATTCCATACAAGTACCAAAAAATAATAGGTGCTGCATAGAAGGACTCCAAGGAAGCTTTATGCATAGAAGGACTCCAAGGAAGCTTTTTTGAATTTTATGGATTTATCATTTAAAAGCCAAGGGTATATGATAGGATAAAACTGTAAGCGTTAATAAATGCTAAGAATCCTGACAAGCATACATTCAAAACAGAAAAAATAATCTGTAGAATCTATTTGGATAAGACTGAATACTATGGAGTTCGTTCTCCCTCTCTCCCCATACACACACATACACACGCGCACATTACACACACACACACACACACACACACACACACACACACTGACACGATCACACAAAGTTAGCTGCACAAGAGACTACCTGGGTGCAAGGCTGACTATTTCTAACCAAAATCACTAATGGCATTCAATGAAGTCAGTTCAAGAGTAATTCATGAAAATGAAACTACTATAACAATTAAAATATACAGCTAATATTCTATTTTCTTTTTTCTTATTTTTTTATGTTTTTATTTATTTTTGAGAGAGAGAGAGAACGTGTGTGCATGCGATTGGGGGAGGGGCAGAGAAAGAGGGACACAGAATCTGAAGCAGGCTCCAGGCTCTGAGCTGTCAGCACAGAGCCAGACGCTGGGCTCAAACCCACAAATTCTGAGATCATGACCTGAGCCTAAGTCGGACACTTAACCAACTGAGCCACACAGGCGCCCCAATATTTTCAAATTACATAGTTATATTAAGTCTGAAGGGTATCCAGAATGTAACTCAAGGTTGTATGGCTTTTTTTGAAAGCCCCTCTCTGAACTTTCCACATCTATACTACTCACATGAACACAACCCACTATACTTTATGACATTAAAACGAAGAGTAACACAAGAGACTTTCCTTCCCCACTTAAACAAAACTCTTATCTTATAGTTCACTTAATATGAATGGAAATGCTATGTTTAGAATGTTAATGTTAAGTTGTGTTTATTACAAATTTTATGCAATATGCCACCTGTGGAAACTAATATTTTTAAAATAGCACATTGCTAAACTATAAAATCCTTTCTACATGTTTAAGTAGAACTTCATGATACTGCTTTGCCTCATAGTAACAATTATCTGTAATCAATAACACGGGTCAGTTTTCAGTGAATCAATGTCCTGTATAAAGTAAGCCCAAGCAGTACTATTGCCATATTGAGTCACTAACTGTGCCTGATGGATGCTTCCAGCTAATTTTAAGGAAGAGAAAGATGATGTCAAAGTTTTGGATAAGCATAGTAATTCTGTATACTTTTATTCACAATACCTAAAAATAGGTGCCTATTTGTGTGTGTATTTTTTGTAGAGGCTGAAACTAATTCCTCTATTGTCTGAATTCAAAGGTGTCTTTGGACAATCTCATGTCTTCACATTCATCACTTTGCACTTTAAGTAGCCCAATCTAAAATCTCCCCTGCAAGTGGATGAAACTTTTCACCACTCCCAAAATACCACATGCTCAACCTGTAGTTTTTGCTTTGCTCCAGCTCTTTAACATGCATTGATTAACCTGAAGCCTCCTCTGTTGCCCAAAAATGTTGTACTTTGTGATTATTAACAACAGAAGGTCTTGTGTTAGACTCTGTGTAGTCCCAATCTTGCTGTAACCCTCTGTAACTGAGTGACTTTGGACAATTAGCTTTCTTAAGCCTCAACTTCTGCTTTTGCAAACTGAGAATATTTTTGCTTTATTTCTTGGGTCCTTATAATAGAGAAAAAGCCTTCAATGCCAGTTATTACTATTATCTTCCTTTTCTGGTTCACAATGATCTGTTTCCTTCTCTTAACCTCCATGTTGGTTGTTTCTTGCATCACTTGTCATACAAATATTTACTTGTGTCACGACTAGATTACAGATTTATTGAGAACATTAAATGTACTTTATATTTCACAGGCATTACTCTTAATGACAGTTCCTCCATTGTAAAAAATAATACACAGAATCTTAGCACTTTTTTTGCTAGTATCAACGTGGCTGTAAGAATGGCTTGAATAACTGGCAACAATAACTCTTTTTAACTAAGATATGAAAAGAAGTATGCCAGGCAATTTAAAGTATTTTATCTTATTTAATTCCCACAAAACTTACTATAAACCACACAGCTCACATATTGAAACTAGGGTAGAAATATGTATATCTGGCATTTTAAAACTAAAGTATTGTCTACCTAGATATTACAAAATTAACGTAAGAAAACTTCCTTTTCATTTATAGAATTATATGTCTTAACTCTGACTATGAGAAGTTTAAAGCACATTAGCCATGCCTTACAAGTTAAGACCTATCAGTTAAAAGTTACTATCCAGTGTTCATATTTAAGTCAAAAGAATCAAAGCCTGACTTTTACTTGTTTGTTTGTTTTTAATTTGGTAGAGTGGCTATCAGAGTGAAAGTCTCATTTTCTTTGAAAGCAGTTTAGGATAGATCAAAGAAATTTGAAGTTTAAAATATAGGGTTCATTTCCAAATTATTTATTGGCTGAGACTAAAGGGGTGTTTAAAAAAGAATATGAAGGCCAGTTTTTCACACCCTAGTTATACCTATAATGTCTAAGTGTATTAGTAAAGAAATAAAGAGTTCTTAAAAAAAAAAGAATGCAACCATATACATCTGTTTTGCATCTCTGAAATATATCTACATTAATACTGAATTTAGAAAGCCAACATTTATTGAAAGCATTAGATGCATGGGTTAGATATATTTGTAAGGCAATTTTATATTTGCCCCCAGAGGACAACTGGCTTTGTAACCAACATGATTCATCATAGAATGACAAGATGAGAATGAGCTTCAGGTTCCATCAACTCCATTTTTCCCCCTCAAAATAGAAACCAAACTAATTTATCTAAAGCAGATAAGAGTATTTCAAAGTAACCGAAAGGTTACAATATGGACTGCTACACTCTGTGGACTGCACGATCTTGCTGTTAAAGAATCAACTGGCCATTGATGTCATGACATGAAAAACTGGTTAGTTTAAGAATCCCTTCCTGGGGACCTAAGTCTTCATTCTACACAAGACACCCATCACTGGTGTGATTTAATGCATCAGTTACTCAGCAACTGTTTTTACAATGAAAATCAAAAGCAAAAACAAAAATATCATTGGGCTTCAATGAGCAAAACGAAGTCTCATGGTATCCATGTTTTTACTATATTGCCAATCCATTTTCTGCTCAGACTCACCTTACAAACTTACTCTTTTTTAACCAAAGGAAACCAACAAAAATAAATAAAACAACTATCACTGCATCACCATGCATACACATAGGATCCAGAATGCTCAGGTCAAAAATAATTAGTAAAAACAGACAATAAAAATATGTGCTAAGCCCTGGCCAAAAGCATTACATATTTTAACTGTCAATTTCTTTCAAAGAGATAGAAAATACCTTTATTATATAACAAGTATGCAATGACATGCATTTTATAGAGATTAACAAGAACTAAAATTCCCTGGAAATATTAGATATAAAAATGATGTTGTTTAATAAAGTTTGAGTAATCACATTTCTAATGCCTGTGAATGTGTTTCTATGTAAAAAAGTGACACCCACTTCCAAGTTTTTTTTTCCAAATTTTTACTTTTAAACATAGTTATGGTTATGTTAAATATATAGAAAATTCCGTATTGCATTTTAGGCCATCAAACTTTTTTTTTTAATATTCTCAAGTTAGTTAACATACAGTGTAGTCTTGGCTTCAGGAGTAGAACCCAGTGATTCATCTCGTACACACGACACCCAGTGATCATCCCAAAAAGTCTCTTCCTTAGTGTGTGTCACCTATATAACCCAGACCCAACGCTCAACACCCCATCAAACCCCAGAACCCTTTGTTCTTTGTATTTAAGAGTCTCTTATGGTTTGCCTCCTTGTCTATTTTTATCTTATTTTTTTCCTTCACTTCCCCTATGGTCATCTGTTAAGTTTCTCAAATTCCACATATGAGTGAAATCATATGGTAACTGTCTTTTTCTGATTGACTTATTTTGCTTAGCATAATACCCTCCAGTTCCATCCACGTTGTTGCAAATGGCAAGATTTCATTCCCTTTGATTGCCAAGTAATATTCCATTGTATGTATGTGTATACATATGTATATACACATACATACAACATCTTCTTAATCCATTCATCAGTTGATGGACATTTTAATTTGGGTTCTTTTCATAATTTGGCTATTGTTGATAGAAACACTATAAACATTGGGGTGCATGTGCCCCTTCAAATCAGCATTTTTATGTCTTTTGAATTAATTCCTAGTAGTACGATTGCTGGGTGGTAGGGTAGTTCTATTTTTAACTTTCTGAGGAACCTCCACACTGTTTTCCAGAGTGGTTACAATAAGCCATTAAACTTTTTTTTTTACATTTCCACTCACAATACATTTCTTTATATTTTCCTTAAAATTACATGTCAGGTGTAAAACATAAAAGCCTCTACCACAGCAAATACTGTATTTTCATCTCCAGAAATGTTATTTTCTTTATTTTCCACTAACTTCTTATTTTATCTCTACCTAAAAAATATTAGAGTTCTGGCGCATCTGGGTGGCTCAGCTGATTAAGCACCTGACTCTTGGTTCAGCTCAGGTCATGATCTCATGGTTCATGGGCTTGAGCCTTGCATCAGGCTCTATGCTGACAGCTCAGAGCCTGGATCCTACTTTAGATTCTGTGTCTCTGCCCCTCTCCTACTCACACTCTGTCTCTCTCTCAAAAATAAATAAACATTAAATTAAAAACAAACATATACACGTATATATGTATATATATATACATATGTATATGTATGTGTGTGTATATATGTGTGTGTATATATATATATATATATATATATATATATATATATACACAATTAGAGTTGTGCTTTTAGTTATCAGATCACATTTAGCTCTTAAAATTTCTAAACTTAACTGACTACTAATCATAATAAAATGTTTCTGTACCTGGATGCTTAATAACAACACTGACTATATTGAATTTAATTGCACAGTTTTATTTTATCCATGCATATCTATACATACTGATAAACTTGGCTAGGAAATCAAGGAAGAGGGCATCATAAGGTGGTCCTTCTACCCAAGTCATGAGCACTAGCATGTAGGTCAGATTAACCATCTCTTAAAAATCCCATGAGTGATATTTTTCATAGTAGCATCCCTAAGTCTTGACAGGAGTTAAAGATGTGCAAAATGTAATGATGTGGACATTTAGTTAATCAATCTGCATCTCTTAAATTGCTTTTGCCTCAGGTTTAGATTTCTGGATGGCTCTCTGACTACTATAGCCAGATGAGAAAAACATACATATGGAAGAAATACAATCTTACATTTCACCCCACAAATAGAAGCACATTTGGTATTTCAAATGTTTGGGTAAATTCAGTGCTTTCGGGAAGAAGAAAAAGCCTATGTCCCCCAAATTAGTTATTTCAGTAAGATTTATTTAATTAGAGAAATCCTTACATGGATATTAAGTAACATGAAATAAATTAGGATAAGACATATATCTTAAATAGATTAAGTAGTTTGACTCAATGACAGAAAAGCAAATAAATATTTTCCTTGTGATGTTAAAGATGATGTTGTTCTGGGACTCGAAGCCAAAGAAGTATTCTTACTCCAGATCAAAAACAAATCTAAAATCTGAGTTGTGTTTTTCCTTATCTTGTATCTGTTTTGACCCTGTGTTTTACTGATAAAACAAAATTATATTTATATCCAAGTCAGTTGTTCATGTAACTAGGTTAATATATTGTTAGTCTGTGTAGGTGTGTGTTTTTAATATACAGAGGAGATCTAATGAACTTATTTTTCTCAGAGAAGCTCAGATTTTGACTCTCAATTTGGAACAATTTGTAAGAACATCTATTTCCACTGAAGGTCACAACTTTAAATTCCATGGTTACCTAGGGGAATCTAGTGATGAATTGACAGTTTAAACTCTTGATTTTCATTTAGTTACCTCATTTCTATTGATTATTCTCTGCAAAAACCTTCATTTCTGCATTCCACTTTCACTCTCATGCTAATATGTAATCACTTTTGCCTGCTTCCAAGGAAAGTATGGGCTTGCCAAGAAAGAGTTTAGGAAATTTAATTTTGAAAATAGTGTTCCCAAAGTAACAATGTTCTTAATGCTGACTATTTTACTAGACAGATTGACATCTACGTATTCAATTTACTGACCTAGACAGAGCTATAAATTATAGTGAGAAATACTAGCAGTATGATGGCTAAATTTTTGGCCTTATCTCTATGTTGTCAAATAGAAGAATTACAATGTTTATTCCGAAAAATATTCTCATGTGGATTATTTTTTGCTTCCATCTCTTAATCTACAAAACACAATTATTTTTGTAGTTAGTTAATGCATTCATTGATTGCAAGGGGAACATAACACTAGATTCTTAGAAAATTATAATCATGTTTGTATTTTTGACATGAATTAACAACCTCTCATACATGATACTAGGTGTCACATGCTTCCCCTGTGCTTCAGCTAACACCCTGAACCAGTTTTCCCAATAAATACAAAACAAAATAAAATATAAGGTAAAAATCTTTCCGATTCAGAATAAAACTGATCTGTGTAAATACCAAATCATATATTCCTTTTGGAAACATGAAATTTTGCAAGTAAGGCTAAGTTGTAAAACTAAACTAAATACTGTCTATTCAATACTCATGGATCACTTTTTAAAAAGCTAGATGACAATAACTTGTGATTTTAAAATAAGTTTTAGCATAGCAACCTATTTTTCAGGTTTGACATCATCTACTTCAAAAGTTTTCCTTTATATGTATGTTCTCATTCAACTTAAAAATGTAATGAAAAAATTAACAGTGTGTTTCTACCCACTCACTCACAAATCTTCCAAAAAAGAAGTATTAAAGCCTTAAGAAGATTTTATTGTACCTCCTAGATATCAGTGGAAAATGGATGGATTTTTCTTCGTTTCACTCATTCACACAAAATCAAAGATTTATGTTTGCTGTGATACATAAATGTTAAAATAGGAAGTGACGTCATGTGTTGTCAAAGGAGATGGAACATCTGAAACCATAGCTTAGGAAGCGGTGGGAGCTTTCAAGTTGGAATTGTTTCCCTTCTGAGTGTTTCGCGATGAATGGCCAACTAGACCAAAAGTTCACAAACAGAACTTAAATTTAATTAGCCAATGAAAAGTCTAAGTGCTGCCATCATTTTTCATGACTACGGTTAGTTCCTAATTTATACCATAGTTATGGGAAGGAGACCTTTACTCACGTATAAATTAACCTGCAGTGTTTTAAGGGCAAAAAGTTTCATATTTTAAAGACCGTTTCTCGACATAAAACAAATTTGTGATGATTCTTACTTCATGCGTCTTGAATCCATCCATTCTATGTCCAGCTAATAAAGTTTCAGTTTTAGTTCCACCCTGCGTTTAGGAAAAGCCCAAGAGTTTCAAAACAGCAACACACCTCTACGTGACCTAGGCCCGGCATTCATCTCTCACCACTCTAAAGTGGTCCTGCAATATCAAAATACAGGTCGTTTTCACACACTGGGCTCTTCTTACTTCAATGCTGCACCTCCCACGGTGTTCCTCCACTGAGGCCATCTTCAGTTTCTTGTTCCCTTGATTAATTCTTAGTCACACAGTCAGGCTCAGCTAAAATTCACCTAGAGTAAACCCTCCCTGATACTTCTAAACTGGAGCATTCTAACTGGTGTTATCTTCTTGCCAGCCACAGAATTTAGGCACATTTCTAATTTGGCATTATCATCATTTCTCTATTCACAACACACCATGAATTAAATGAAAGCATAAATAATTCATCTCCCTTACTGAGTTTACTCTGGTTATGTACACATAGTGGCTAAGTAAATACACACACACACACACATATATATACATATATACATATATACACACACATTTATATGCATGTATAATATACATAGTATATATTACACTATGTATACACTATATATATTACACATATTAAAAGGAAATATATACCATCTGTGTAATCAAAAATACTCGGTGGGGGGCACCTGGGTGGCTCCGTCAGTTAAGCATCCGACTTCAGCTGAGGTCATGACTCATGATTTGTGAGTTTGAGCCCCACGTTGGGCTCTGTGCTGACAGCTCGGAGCCTGGAGCCTGCTTCAGATTCTGTCTCCCTCTCTCTCTTCCCCTCTGCCACTCATGCTGTCTCTCTTTCTCTCTCTCAAAAATAAACATTAAAAAATTTTTAAAAAAATACTAGGGGAAAAAAGAAAGCACTGTATGCCTTTCACACACACAAAATTAATTCTAAATGAAATCATTTAAATGAAATCACATAGTTTTAGGAATCAAGGAAAACCACCAGTTAGGTCACTGCTACCTGCAGAAGTAAGGCAGATAACTTTCCAGATAACCAGATAGGATATGTGTCTATGAATGCTCATGAGTATGCTTGCCACTGTTAGAAGTTACAATAGTGTGAAATGTGCCTTTTTTTTTCTGCCTTCCAAGTCTCAAACGAATACCTGGCAGAATCTAACCTAGATTGTTTTAGTAAGGACACGGAGAACATAGCTCCTCATCTTTCACTTCTTATGATAATGTAGGGAGCTCAGAATAGAGACAATGTTGCAGAGCTGTTAACAATCAAGACATTCCACCACCTTAGCTATTAGCATCCCTACAGCTTCTATCCATGTTTACATCCCAAATAACAATAATTGCATCCACATTTTTCACTATTATCATGTAACCACCCTTAAGCAAAATATCCTTAAACAAAGGAAGACATGCTAACCTTGACAAATCCCAAATTGAACAGTACGTTAACCTGTGGTTCTTAAGCAACTGAGCTACTATCATGCTCTTGTCTAAAGGGATAAAGGAATGGAGTGCTCACTGCAGTGACCTTGAGTACAGGGAACATTTGGCATGAGGAAATCTTAAAGGGAGAGTTCTGGAACACAAATACACCAAATTCACTCTCAGATTCTTTTCAAGGTCTCCTCTGATAGTTGCAACAAACTAGAAATCAGAGACTGCTGACATGGTTTATACCATTTATCATCCTAGAACAAAGCGAAGAGTGGAGATGGTAAAGAGTAGATTGGAAGGAGCAAATGAAGATCTGCTTTAAACTAATTAAGGTTAATTACTGATGTCATTATAATGGTACTGGAGTACATTGTGCCTCCACATTGGTTCAGTATCATAAGAAATCAAGTGGCAGTCTCAGCATGCAATTTGGTGAAAACATTGTTAATCTTAGTGGAACTATTATTCTTTGAAGACTAAAATCTTTAGACCAGCAGTATTTAATCATATGGAGATAGGAAGCAACAATGGTGATTGGTTATTAGAATCAATTCAGAACCACTCTCATGTTTATCCTTGGTTTCTGAACTTATATTTTTCAGTTAGAGGAGAAAGAAAACCATTTATTGACTACTGGATCACACCATTTACTGCATTTTGCAGGACATCCCTCCACTCTTAGTAAGCACATTAATAAGGTCTTTAAAAAGCCAGTACACTATCCCATGAAGCCTACAATTTCTGCTTGATGTGGTATATGGTAGGAAAACCTCTGACACTTAGAGAGCATACCAATTGCTTAATTTTCCTCTACAATTACTTTCTTGGTTGGGAGTAATACCGTATGGCATACCATTATCTTGGTCCTATACCTGAAGCTTAGTTTTACAGAAAACGAGGAACACGTTTCTTAGAATCGTACGTAATAACTCATGGGATTTACTGGGTCCTAGTGCCTTCATCAGAAGACTAATGTCTAGTTTATACTGCAGGCCAGTGAATTGTCTGTCAAGGTATGTGTATGCTGCCCAGAAAAAAGTTCAATAGTAGTCTTAGGGTATCTAATCAGATTTTTTTTTCCAACGTTTATTTATTTTTGGGACAGAGAGAGACAGAGCATGAACGGGGGAGGGGCAGAGAGAGAGGGAGACACAGAATCGGAAACAGGCTCCAGGCTCCAAGCCATCAGCCCAGAGCCCGAGGCGGGGCTCAAACTCCCGGACCGCGAGATCGTGACCTGGCTGAAGTCGGACGCTTAACCGACTGCGCCACCCAGGCGCCCCCAAATATTTGATTTTTAAAATTAAGTAAAAACATCTGGTGAAAAACATAGCAACCAAAAAAAAAAAAAAAAAAAAAAAACACCACCCAAATATTAATTGGAATATTCCAGTAGTTCATTATAGCAGAAGTTACCAAAATGGGTCAAATTGGTTTGATTGCTAACATATGCCTTTGCAAAACCAGGATAGCTATAATATTTTTTTTTAACTAGGTAGATAAAAAAGCTACACAGGCTTTATTCTCTAGTTGTTACTCATGATTCCTATATTGATCCCATTCTCAAAAAATGCTTCATAAAAAGATTATTAAATTGTTATCATTAAGTAGTTATGATGGTGCTAAAAGTAAACTTGCAAAAGTTGGGTATGCTAACCAGTAGAAATCTGCGATTCAGAAGAGGAAGAGGTCAGCTTCTGGCAGAAGTCGAGCAGCTGAAGACATGCCTTTACCTCTGCTTGTTTCTAATACTCTAATAAAACACAGTACAGGTGTAAAGTGCAAACCCAAAAGGGTAAAGGCAAGAGATGAGAGTCAATAAAAGTTGTCTGTTTTTATCCCTTGCCTTTCGGAAAGACTGAACATAGGTATATGAGAAATCACTGCTTTTTCAGAACAAATAACTTCTCTGAACTTTAGAGAATACTTAAGTTCCTACATGGGCATAAACTGATAGGAAGTAAACAAATTTTCTTGCAGAATCCCAGAGATGTTCAGGAGTGTAAGAACCAGAAACCACAGAAAGTGATAGTGAGTCATAAGGTTAAAATCCAGATTTTGACTAGTATGTGGAAAGGAAGTTAACCTTCCACCCACATTCCATATACTGTTTCTCTCTCACCAAGCAGACAATTTGAATTTTGCACTGTAATAACATGTAAAAAAACTGGGGTCTGCTAGCCATACCCATCCCACCACTGATTTTGTAAATTACTAATGCAACACAGTCACATCTATTTCTTTACATATTGTCTATGGCTGCTTTTGTGTGGAGTTGAGGAGCCATAACAGAGATTGTATGCCCCACAAGGCCAAAAATATGTATCATTTGCCTCTTTACAGAAAATGTTTGCCAACTTTCACTCAACAAGTCAACTAGAGGAACCCAAACTGGGGTTCACCTAAAAGAGGGATGAAAACAAAGACTGAAAGTAGGGAGATAAAGTTTAATTCTACACACTATACCATCGTTTCCAAACCTTCCAAAACTGTCCTCTACAGAAAACACCATTCCAGGCTAACATACCTACACAGGGAAATACGTATGTATGGATTTGTTTCTGACAAAATGAGTACTTCAGGTTTTTTGTTTGTTTGTTTGTTTTAAGTTCACTTATTTTCTTGAGGGAGAGAGAAAGCATGTTCATAAGGAGGGGAGGGGTCAGAGAGTGACTCCCAAGCAGGCCTGTGCAGTCAGCAAGGCACAGAGCTAAATCCCACAAATCGTTACATCATGACCTGAGGTGAAATCAAGAGTCCAACGCTTACTTCAGGTTTTATTTTTTAACAAATTAGTCCAACAATTCCAAGGCACAAAATTAACCAGTTTTAAACTGATTAATGATTAAAGCTCACAAATCAACCCCTCCTCAGGGGAATTGTCTCCCTAATGCCCTCTTTGGTCACAGTGCAGATTCTGAGTGCTCCTGTTGTACACATGCCCCTCCACTGCAGAAAGGAAGAGCTCTTTCACCAGCCACAAGGCTCTCAGTTTGGATACTTAGAACATACTCCATGTTTTGTATATTCTTAAAACGAATTTGTTTGTCAAGCAGGGGCTGTAACAATGGCGCTTGCTAAGCCTCCATCTTTGATGGAATCTGTATGCTAGGACCCTTGTTGGAGGATATTTGAGATCAAGAAAGATACACAAGTAAATTATACCCTGTTGGAAATACTCTGATTCTTGATCTGGGATTTTCCACAGATAGAAACCTTCCAAACCTTCCAAAACTGTCCTCTACAGAAAACACCATTCCAGTCTTCCACAGGAACATCTACTGCTACTGTCAGATGAGTAGCAGATGAAGTGAGCTAGGTCACGAATAGAACAACTTGTTCCCTAAGTCAGGTCACTTGTCCTTGGACTCTAATTACCATGATTTAAGGATGTCCAATTTAGCCAATGAAAAGTGACCTTATAGGGAGATGACACAGACTTCAATGAAGAGAAACAGATGCCTCCAGACAACTACCAATGTTAATCACCAAATTCATGAGTGAATAAGACTTCAACCCTTCTAGTTGAGACCAGACACAGTGGAGCAGAGAGAAGCCATCTCCTGGGGCCTCTGTCCACATTCCTTGCCCATAGAAGTCCTAAGTATAATAATGGATGTTTTATACCATAACTTTGGGGGTTATATTTTCATTGTAATTGGAGCAGGTGATCACCTTATAACAACTTAAGTCATCCTAACAGGTTCATGCATTTTTCCATTGATGTTACACTTTTTCAGAATAAAATATTTTTTAAATTAAGTCTTTAATCATGTGCTTTTTTTTCCATTTTATTGCATTAGATATGCTGCTTTCTCTTTAACATCTGGCACTTCCAGGGCAGCAAAACTTGTTTCAAAGCACATTAGTAAAGTTGATAGATTCCACAGATTTAACTCTAAAAATCTCCACCTTCCCATTTCCACTGCTCACATAATTAATATATCTATTTTTACATGTTGACTAGACACAACCTCAACAATTATATTTCCTATATCCACTCGAATCCATATTTATACACTATTATGTTATTTTTTCAAATCACAGCACAGATCTTATCACTTCCCTGAATCAAAACAAAAGGTATTAATTTATGATCTAAGAAGGCAAATGAGGGGCACCTGGGTAGTTTAGTTAGTTAAGTATCAGGCTCTTGGTTTCAGCTCAGGTCATGATCTCATGGTTTGTGAGTTTGAGCCCTGCAACAGGCTTTGTGCCAACAATGCAGAACCTGCTTGGGATTCTCTGTATCCCTCTCTCTCTGCCTCTCCCCAGTTCATGATCTCTCTTTATCTCTCTCTCTCAAAAATAAGTAAACACTAAAGAATTTAAATATTATAAAAGAAGGCAAATCAAGCACATATGTTTATTACAATCTGTCCCACTTAAGAATATACTAAGAGGAAAACAGAAGAATATATTCCTCAATCAGTAAAGAGTATATAACACAGGATATGAATGGCTAAGAAATGCTAAAACTTATCTGTAAGGCAAAAAATAGTTGAAGATGAATGTATCAATAAAAAAAGTTTAAAAAATGTAAAAGTAGCAGAAGACACAGCTGAATGGTGTTGAACACCAACAGATGTTGAAGTTCAGAAATACAGTAACAGGAAGAGGTATGTGCGAGACGTAGAAGTAGGAAATGGAGGTATTGAGTACATGTAGGTTCCACCAAGCTCTTCTAATCCTATTACAGAAAAAAAAAAAAACATACAGATAAAAAAAAAGTCATCTCTAAAGAGTTTGAATGGATAGTCTTAAAAGGCACAAGATAACAGGATGTCTGTACCATACAGTTGCAGAGTCTCCACACATTTTGTTATTATGGGCTTAGGGATACCCTATGTAATAGCTAAATTTCTGCAGGCTCATTCTTAGCTTAAGTCTACCAGCCTAAAAGTCCCACCCACCATTAGAAACGACCTAAAAGTCCCACTTACCATATCATTACTGGCACAAAAACAGACATTCAGATCAATGGAATACTACAGAAAACCCAGAAATGGACCCACAACTATATGGGCAACTAATTTTTGACAAAGCAGGAAAGAATATCCAGTGGAATAAAGACAGTCTCTTCAGCAAATGGTGTTGGGAAAACTAGACAGTGACATGCAGAAGAATGAACCTGGACCATTTTCTGACACCATACACTAAAATTCAAAATGGATGAGAGACCTAAATATGAGACAGGAAACAGGCAAACTCCTAGAGGAAAACACAGGCAGCAACCTCTTTGACCTTGGCCAGAGCAACTTCTTCACATGTCACCAGAGGCAAGGGAAACAAATGCAAACATGAATTATTGGGACTTCATCAAGATAAAAATCTTCCACACAGAAAGAAAACAATCAAAAACAAACAAACAAACAAACAAACAAAACACACACAAAAAACCTAAAAGACAACCTATGGAATAGGAGAAAATATTTGCAATGACATATCCAATAAAGAGTATCCAAAATCTGTTGTAAAGAACTTACCAAACTCAACACCTAAAATATAAATAATCCAGTTAAGAAATGAGCAGAAAATACGAACATTTTTTTCCAAAGAAGACATCCACATGGCCAACACACATGAAAAGATGCTCAACATCACTCATCCTTAGGGAAATACAAATCAAAACCACAGTTAGATTCCACCTCACACCTGTCAGAATGGCTAAAATTAACAACACAGGAAACAACAGATGTTGGTGAGGATGTGGAAAAAGGGGAACCCTCTTACACTGTTGGTGGGAATGAAAACTGGTGCAGCCACTCTGGAAAACAGTGTGGAGTTTCCTCAAAAAGTTAAAAACAGAACTACCCTCAGACATAGCAATTGCAGTACTAGGTATTTATTTACCCACAGGATACAAAAATACTGATTTGAAGGGGCACATGCACCCTGATGTTTATGGCAATATTATCAACAATAGCCAAACAATGGGAAGAGTCCCAGCATCTATTATAATATTAATTATGACTTACTTTGTGGTGAGCCATATGTACGTCATCATAATACAGGAAAAGTAAGCCTGGTACTAAACACCTTTCAAAATCATTTTTTTTCCTGATGGTGCTAGATCCTCTCTACGAATTTATTCTCAAGGAAAATTACACAGCCATTCATTGATGCATAGTAAACGTTAATCTTAGTCTGTTAAAAAAAAATGTATCCCCTTTGACGAATGTCCTCTCACAACAGTGTCATTGAGCTTGCTTAAATTGTTTATTCATTATCACTGTGAGTAAAATACAAAGTCAAAGAGCTTCATCCACAGGTGTATCCGCACTACTGTGAGTTACAATCTCTCTGAAATCTCTCTTGATTTGCAGCCAATAGATTGTATTTTCTTGCTTGCGCCTTTACACCTCAATACACTTTGTTTCACCTCTCTAATGATATAATTATTCAGTTACATACTACAAATATTTAGTTACTTATTTCATCCTTCCCATGAGATTGAATAGTTTTAAGGAGCAGGCAGAGACATTCTCACTCCTATATTTAGCACCTTGACCACAATAGGGGTTTGTTAAATATGTCCTGAATTGAATGACTCAGACCAAATCACCTTAAGCGATGCCTCTGTGTAAGTCACGGGTAGAGGGCTGTTAAGCTGAATGTTCCAAGGAGAGCTTCACACAAAGCTTATCAGAGATTCCTTCCCTACTTACTTAATAAAAATGAACATTTATAATGCTAGATTGTAGCTTTTATTAGGTCACCTCCAATTCAAACCCTTCTCGGGCTCCCACTGTCTACTGCATCCATTAACAACACAGACAAATATATAAAGCTTTTCTCGGATCATAAGGTTCATTCAGAGCCTTCATTTTTGATAATTATATAACTTAAATTTGCACTCAATAACTATTGGTTAAAAGTATGATTTAATAAATTCATGAAGTATTTTGGAGTAGGAGATCTAAGCCTACTACCTTTTAGTTTACACAGTCATTGATATGCCATGGAGAAAGCACCCGGAAGTTAAAGCTCTTGTTTCACTTTAAAAAAAAATCCATAAAAGAGAAATAAAATTCCTGCCACCCTCACTCAGTAGGATACCACAAAGATTAATGAGGTAATGTAATAAAAAGTGCTTTGAGCTATTCATATGAATGGTGCTTTACAGAGGTACTTTATTGTAATTATTCTCTGCATTTACCTTTAATGCCATATCTAAAGGATTTTGGACTAGAAAAGAAAGTAACTTTCCAGTATACAAAAGTTGTTTCAAAGTCATCTGTTCCAATCTTGACTGTTAGCTATTTTTTCCTAAGTTAATTAAAATCCTCACCTTACACAATTTGTATTGTAGATTACTGGCATGAATTAAGTGAGATAATGTATTTAAAATCTCTGGTTCTTGGCAAGACCCTAGTACATGCTTGTTTTTATTGTTGTTATTGTTTTCGGTCAAAGTAGTTATAGTAGGAATTGTTTTGGAAGTTATATTAATACAATTTGCAGAAGGATCTGGAAAAAGAGGGCAGTTCAGGGAAGCCAATTAAAGTTGGAATGTTGGCATTTCATAGGCTATTAGGAATACAGTAAATGAATGGAGATTATACTCTTGTATGGTGGCTGCCTGCTTGTTTGTGTGCTGTTGAGGGACCTATATTGTTCCATCATATCACATTTTAAAGTGAACTTTCAAGAACAGTTCACAATGATGGCCTAGTTGAGATGAAGTTGTTCAAGAAGCAACTCATCACTAAGTGATCATTATTGAAGTATTTTCTTTTCTGGAACGCAGGAGGTATAACCCAGAGGCAGACTACTTTCAATGCAGTGATAAAATGGATTTTAATAGCCACTGGTAAATAACATACACTGAACAAAAGACATGGTGATAAACCTATATGCATCATACTAAACCTACAGGCACCAGTATTCTTAATTCCAAAATATATTAAAGAGCTATAATAATCAAGACAGTATGGAACTGTCATAAAACATACATCTGGGTCCATCAAAGAAATAGAGAGCTCAAAAATACCACCTCCCCCCAAGCCTCCCCCCGCCCCCACACACAAAGTCAACTGATCTTTTGCAAGGGCGCCAAGAATACACGATGGGGAAAGAAGTCTCTGCAGTAAACGGTAATGAGAAAATGAATAGTCACACAGAGAAGAAAGAAACGGTACCACTCACAAAAATTTAAATGAAATGGATTAAAGATTTTTTTAGAGTTAAGGCTTTTTTTTTTCAATATATGAAATTTATTGTCAAATTGGTTTCCATACAACACCCAGTGCTCATCCCAAAAGGTGCCCTCCTCAATACCCATCACCCACCCTCCCCGCCCTCCCACCCCCCATCAACCCTCAGTTTGTTCTCAGTTTTTAAGAGTCTCTTATGCTTTGGCTCTCTCCTACTCTAACCTCTTTTTTTTTTTCCTTCCCCTCCCCCATGGGTTTCTGTTAAGTTTCTCAGGATCCACCTAAGAGTGAAAACATATGGTATCTGTCTTTCTCTGTATGGCTTATTTCACTTAGCATAACACTCTCGAGTTCCATCCATGTTGCTACAAAGGGCCATATTTCATTCTTTCTCATTGCCACGTAGTACTCCATTGTGTATATAAACCACAAATTCTTTATCCAGAAATGGATTAAAGATTTAAACATATGATGAGAAACCAACTAAAAAGCTTCAATTCAGCACAAGAAACAATCAATGAAATGGAAAGGCAATCTATGGAATGGCAGAAAATATTTGCAAACCACATATGTGAAAAGAGGTTAATATTCACACTATGTAGAACTCACACGACTCAACACCAAAAAATAATCTCATTATACAGTGGGCAAAGGACCTGAATGTACATTTTTTAAAGAAGACAGAAATATAGTCAACAGGAACATAAAAGGTGCTCTACATTACCAATCATCAGGAAATGCAAATCAAAACCATAATGAGATATAACATCACAAATGTCAGACTGGCTAATACCAAAAAATCAAGAGATAAAAGCTGGTGACAATATAAATAAAAGGTAACCCTAGTTCACTGTTGGTATGAATGTAAACTAGCATAGCTACTATGGAAACAGTATGGAGGTTCACAAAAAATTAGAAGAGAAATACCATATGATCTAGCGATTCCATTTCTGGGTACATATCCCAAAGAAATTAAACCATTATCTTGAAGATACATTTGCACTCCCATTTTCACTGCAGCATTATTCACAATCGCCAAGACATGGAAACAACCTACATACCCACCAAAGAACTAATGGATAAAGAAAACGTACATATACAATGAAACATTATGCAACCATAAAAAAGAAGGAAATTCTGCCACTTGCAATAACACGGATGGCCTCGGCATTATGCTAAAGTGAAGTAAGTAAAAGAAAGAGTAATACTGTATGATCTCACTTATGTGCGGAAAACAAAAGAATTTATGGAAATAGAGAGCAGATTGGTGGTTGTCAACAGTGAGGGTGTGTACGTATGTGTGACAGGGTAGGATAGATGGGTACAGGTGGCCAAAGGGGGCAAACTTCCAGTTTAAAGAGGAGTAAGTTCTAGGTATATAATATATGGCATGATGACTATGGTTCACAACACCACACTGTGTATTTGAGAGTTGTTTAGAAAGTAAATCTTGTAAGTTCTGATCATGAAAACAAAAATTCTAACTGTGTGAGGTGGTGGGTGTGTTAACTAACTGTATTATGATCACTTCACAATACCCACTTATATCAAATCATCATGTAGCACACTTTCAATATGTCAATTTTATCTCAGTAGAGCTGGAAATTTTGATTAAAAATAGAAAACAAAAAATAAATAAATCTAAGGAGACCCGTGATAGACAGATATCTGAAACAGTCCCCAGGGATGTCTGCCTCCAGGTACTTCTCTTCTTCTCTACTCAACACTTAGGCTTTGAGTGTTTTATTACATAATTTCCCAAATAGTCTTTCTCTTTTGACCCTATCACTAGCATTTTTTTTTGCTTTCTTCTTTTTTTTAGAATTCACCATCTCTCTGCTTCTATTACCCATCTGCTCTTATAGCCTATCTACTCTATCCATTAGAACCTTTACCATATTAATCATAGTTTTGTTTTAGCCTTTGTTTTATAATTCCCAGTTGGATTATTCCCACGTAGCTGCTATGTCTAGTTCTGTCTCTTCACTTTTTTTTTTTTTTTTTTTGCCTTTTGGTATGTTTTATTACTTTGTCTCGATAGTCAGATATGATATACTGAGTGAAAGGAACTGCTGTAAATATGCTTTTAGTAATGTGGTGGTGAAGGGTCTGGAGAGGAGAAGCATTCTATATGATTAGGTTTCAGTCTTTTAGGGAGCCTATGCCACTTCACAATTGTTTAATATTTTTCTCCCTCCTTTGGTGTGACAAGATGGCTAGAGTGGGCTGGAGTTGTTTATTTCCCTCTGCAGGCCAGTTAGTTTCTGATACTATCCCAGCCTGTTAGACTCGGGTTAATTTCCCCTGAAGGCAGGCCTTACTTCTTTTTCCTCTTTTGTAAATAAACGTTTATTCTTTTTTGAGAGAAAGTGCAAATAGGGGAGGGGAAGTGGGGGGGGGGGCAAAGGATCTGAAGCAGGCTCTGCACTGACAGCAGTGAGCCCAACGCGGGGCTCGAACTCATGAACCGAATCGTGAGATCATGACCTGAACTGAAGCTGGACGTTCAACCAACTGAGCCACCCAGGCAGAAGGCAGACCTTACTGAAAAGAGCAGAATGCTCTGACATATTCCAAATCGGTTTCTTTTACCTTTCCCCAGCAGGAAGAAAGACGGGATTTTTTTCTCTGATGTTTACCACAGCAATCTCACTGAGCTCCTAGAGGTAAACCTCACCATATTTTGGGGGGCCCCTGTCACCGGATCCCCACAGATTTTTTAAACTCAGATTTGTCCACACCTAATTTTCAGCAATTCATCAATTACATTCTGGTTTTCTTATCCAGCCACTGGTTCCTGCAGCAGCCTCTGCCCAGCAGCCTCTGCTCTGGGAGCCCAACTTCTTTATTTGCTCACCTGTCTCCAACCTTGAGGTGCTTGCCTTGTCCTCCCCTCTCTTATGGACGAAAGTAATAGGACCAAAGAGTTATTGATTTTTCCGTCTCTTTAGCTTCTTATTTGTTGTTGGGGTAGAGTGGAGAGTTTTGGAGTGCAAGCGGAAGTGTTCAATACCCACTCTATATTTTTATATTCATTTACTCCCAGGCTACTCCTCCATTTTCCTGAAGGGCAAGGAATTTCACGGACTTCTTTTTCCCCATTGCTTTTGTTATTAAATTAGGCATTATCGACAATAATGTGGTGATGACCCTAAATTTCAGTCACACAATTACTTGCCCTCCACAACTCAAATAATAATACCACCACCCTATTTCTTAAGCAACATTCTCTCATGATGACATTCTAGACCTTCCCACTGCTTGTTAGTGGTCTACCTAAGAAGCTTTAATTAGCTCCATCTAATATAAATATCTGAGCTGCCTCCTTTCTTCCCATTAAACTCATCACCTTTTTATTTTACTCTTCGGTTCCTTTCCACTTCATTTCATTTTAACCCTTATACTACCACTAAGCCTCACATGTTTGCTAGATGTAATATATTCTATTATTCTTCCCAGTTATCCACTCTCTTCCCAACAGAGTTTCATACATCTTAGATTTGCCAAGCCTCTCTCTATAATGTGTATAGGACCCCATGTTCTGCTTGACCGTGTGATATGGCTTGCTTTGTTCTAGGAGACGTCTGTGGGCATGACAAGTGCAGTGTAGAGAAGACTCTTCTAAGAAGACAAACAAGGTACAACACAGCCAAACCAATGCTGACCTGTCCATCTGTCAGCAATCATGCATGTGTGTTGCTATCATCTACTAAAACTTTAGGGTTGTTTGTTGCCATGGATAAAGCTGACTCCTTCCCAAAATGAGCCCCACGGCTGAGTATCTCTCACCAACGTCCTCTGTTCCACCTTCATTTTCGCCTCACATACAAACAAGACAAAACAAAACAAACTCAAAAAGGTCTCCCTTCTAAAAACATGGTTTCACGTTGTAACAGCTTGTGATACAAAATACATAAATGTTTACTTTGTTGCCATTATACATTCTCAATTTCCAAACGTAGCAAACTCTGAAGGCAATTGATCAGTCTTTTTAGTTATGCTTGATCAACAACTTCTATTCTCTATTGCTATTCCAGACCTCCTCCTCTCAAGTGTCTCAGGCAGCCAGCACACCCTTCTTTCTCAGCAAACTGCCTTGCGTCCCACTTCGCATATTTATTGATCTTTATTCGGGCACTTATTTACATCTGCCGCCATTTTCCTCCCCTTTTCTTCCCATCGCTAGATCCGGTATCACTTTTTCAGTTCAAAAGTAATACCATTACTCATGTTTTACCTAGTGACTACCTCATCTTACATCTTCTTGGAGTTGATAAAACTATTATCTTCTTTCTCTCCTGAGTTACAAATGTATCATCTTTGTTGTTTTTCCATCCTGCAAAACAAAAAACTCCAAACCTGACTTTGTGGGTCCTTCTACCTAATCTGTCTCTATGACACCCAAACTTTTGAGTGTGGTTTATAACTGTTCCTCTCAAACACACCTCAGGCCTCTTTCATCTGATTTTTATCTCCACCGTTACATATACACTACTTTGATAAACTTGTCATTACCTGCAATTTTTCTTTATGCTTAATTTTTTTGTCATTGTACTGCTCTATCCTATATTTTTTATATAAAAAATTTGTTTATGTTTATTTTGAGAGAGTTACAGAGCATGAGTGAGGGAAGGACAAAGAGAAAGGGGGACACAGAATACGAAGCAGGCTCCAGGCTGTAAGCTGTCAGCACAGAGCCCAAGGCAGGACTTGAACTCACAAACCGTGAGATCATGACCTGAGCTAAGGATGCTTCACCGAGTGAGCCACCCAGGTGCCCCTATGCTGCAGTTTTTGTCACTTTGAAAACAGGTTTTTTGAGTTTTTTTCCCCCACTTATCCCAATGCAGCCTTCTTCCTTGGATTCTTTTAATTTCCTTTCTTTCCTTTATCTGTGATGAATAAATGAATTTTTTAAAACATTTTTTGCTATTATTTGTATTACTAACATAAATGTATCTCATGGTTATTAATAAGTTTAGTTAAAGTGCTTTTCTTAGGAAACTATGTTTATAATGCACAATTTGATTAGGAATAATTAATTTTGCCTTAAGCCATTAAAGAAATTTTCCCTAAGAATGAAATGCTTGTAATGAGTCTTAGAGAATAACATTAAATAGCAGACAAAGAAGAGCACTTCATGAAGTAGGAGAAAATATGGGTAAAAATATATTCTGTAATGGAGAATTCATTGTGGCTAAAGAACCCAGGAGTATAGTAAGGATGTAGCAAATCATGAGATAAGAAGATGTCAGGTCAGGATAGATTTGACCACCAAAGAGCTTGCCAATGTTTTAGGTGGTACCTGTTGTAAGTTGGAAGGCACTGTAAAAATTTTTGAAGGTATTTTTCATGAATGAGGGTTTTATTTGTTTTTTTTTAATGGAAAGGACTCTCCATAGATGAAGCATGTAGGATTAACCATAAAGAAATGAACTTGAGTATATACACAATGGAATACTAAGTGGCAATGAGAAAGAAAGAAATATGGCCTTTTGTAGCAACGTGGATGGAACTGGAAAGTGTTATGCTAAGTGAAATAAGTCATACAGAGAAAGAAAGATACCATATGTTTTCACTCTTATGTGGATCCTGAGAAACTTAACAGAGGACCATGGGGGAGGGGAAGAAAAAAAAAAGTTAGAGGGAGGGAACCAAAACATAAGAGACTTAAAAACTGAGAACAAACTGAGGGTTAATGGGGGGTAGGAGGGAGGGGAGGGTGGGTGATGGGTATTGAGGAGGGCACCTGTTGGGATGAGGACTGGGTGTTGTATGGAAACCAATTTGACAATAAATTTCATATTAAAAAAAAAAATGAACTTCATAGTAGTGAGGTGACAGGATATTTGCTGCAATACCGTGGAAAGGCTCCCTCCACCCCTGAGAAGTAAAAACAAAAAAGAAAAACTCAATATATGTAATACATAATATGTAATATATAATATATAAATTTGTTATATTATGTAATATTATACATGTATGGTTATATATAATGAAATAACGTGTATGTATACATATGTTTTCAAACTGAAGGAAATGATGTTGACTTTAGGTCCTACATCACTACAGTATGTAATACAAAGGAGTCAACAAAGGCAAAGTCCTAACAAAATTAAATGTTTCAGGGGAACCTGGGTGGCTTGGTCAGTTAAGTGTCCAACTCTTGATCTCAGCTCAGGTCTTGAACTCACAGTCATGAGTTCAAACCCCATGTTAGGCTCCATGTTGGGTATGAAGCCTACTTAAAAAAAAAAAAAAACCAATTTCTGATTTCCTTTATTATACAATGTTGATATTGGGTATATGTTCCTTTTCCTATACTAAATAATATTCAAAATAACCAAAAATAACTCAGCTACTTGTTTTGCAAAATACATATTCTTGGAAAACTATGAAGCAACTGAACTTACTTATAAGACTAACTTTTAACAGCTTGCTCAAAGTTACTTGTTCTCCAATCCAAAGCTATTATGTCATGAACTCTGCCCAATACCAACTAGTTTCTAGACTTAGCGGATTCACCATGTAATCATCTAGCCCAGGCCTCAAGATCCTGTAAATATCTTCTCCTGAATTCCCTGAGACCCTACTTAAACAATGTCAAGATGGCGTTCTACCTTACTTTAAGTGTAATAAACTTAGATGTAATCCATGGATATGTTTTTTAGGTGCTCTTCTGGGGAGTTCATCATACAGTTAATGTACTGATGCCAGTGGTATATTTCACAGTATTATTATTTATTTATATTCAATTCATGCTAGGAAATATTCACAAGACATATTAAGATTTCAAATTGAAGCACACTGCCCTGGAATTATTGATTTTTAGGACACTGGAGGCTGAACAGAAGGATATGGCTTGGAGAAAGATCTACCTTTTCTACTAGTGAGCTCTGTGAGGGATGGCTCTGTGTGTTTTGTATACACTGCTATAATTTCAGGATCTCATGTTCTGATTGGCATATAGTAGGAAATGAATAAGTTGAATTAAAAAAAAGGTACCATTGAAGTCACTGCCATCTTAATGTGTGAATTTAACTAGGATTCCATTGGAAATGTTCCCATATACTTGCAGTGGAAAGGAAATTGATTTCAGGATGATAATTAACTATACGATATTTGGTTAGGGACCAACTAATGACAAATTGCTGAGTGGTTACCAGGCCCTCATATGGCTTTTTGAGATTTTATTTTATTTTAGAGAGTGAGAGAGTGCAAGCAGGGGGGGAGGGGGAGGGGGGTGGGGAGAGGTAGAGAGATTCTTAAGTAGGCTCCATGTTCAATGTGAAGCCAAGTGGGGTGATACCACAACCTGAGTCTCTGCTCAAGAGACTGGACCACCTAGGCTCCCCCAGGCTCTCATATTCTTAGGGGAAGATATGACCTTGGAAAACTGGATTGTATATGGGCAAAAAAATTCCACCTATTATTGTTAAATGAACTGTACTCTTTCTAATTTATTAGTCATTTTAAGTAGGCTTTTATAAACTAAGCATGGTATCAGAGAAATAAGTAAAACCTCTAATACTTTATAAGTACTTAGAGTATTAAAAAACAGAACAATAATTTGCCTTTAGGGTTAACTTTCCTTGTTAGGAAACATCTTGGAAAGAGAAATTCAAACAAACAACCTCTTTGATGGAGAAAAAGAGTTCCTGGCAGGGTCTAAATGGAAAGGGGAAGAATGAAGGGAGGATTAAATCCCTTTGCATCAGAAATATAGAGCCATTTTGTTTGTTTCTGTAGTGATTTCTCCAAAATGAAAAGGGACAAGAGGAAAGGAAGGAAAAATAATCAAAAAGTGTCATAAGAACATACATTATTTGAGCAGACATGACAGGTGAATAATTTACTAGTGAAGACTTGATGAAGTAGAAAAAAAAAAACAATACAACTAATTTTACAGAACAATGAAAGCTATCAGGTAGTCTTAAAAGGACTCTATTTTGGGGATGTTGATTGTTACCCTTTACTAAATTGTTCAGTAAATTACCCAGTGCCCACAAATATTGTGTGGTTTCATGAATGGATAGCTTTACATCTAAGTGTGTGTAGAATGGAAAGTATGGGTAGGATGTGGACTTGATTCATGAAATTTATGAATCTATTGAAGGAGAAGCTATTAATCAGAGATAATTATGATAATGTAAACCACAAAAGTATTTACTCAAATCTTGAGGTAGATTATATTGTCATTAAATTTATGCACACTGTACAATGTAGATTTGAGTTAACATCATAGATAACTTAAAGGCAAAGTGACACAAGAGCTAAACTAATACAGAATGAAAACAAAATTCCAAAACAAAAGCAACCACAAAAATAATTCCGTATATGGAACATACTAAAAAGAAGTATTTCTGTGTATTTATTTGTAGTTAACATGCATAAATATTTTTTTCCACATCCTATACAATCTTAGGCAAAATTGGAGAACTTGAATACAGTATAGTGCATAGATATAGTACATCATTAGTTATCCTTTTGATAATTCTGTATTGTAAAATATAGTCCCTGAATAATCCAATTTCAGGTTTTCCCATTAATACTGTTTTTTTCATAGATAATAGAATGTTTGAGGGGATGCAAAATTTGATGGAAGAATGTAAAATGATAAATTGCACATTGAAATCACCACATTCAATTAGGATGTGAGCTTGAAAATTTTACCAGCTTTGAACTTATAACTCCACCATTAAACATGATTTTCAACACCATCAACTAAAATTTGTTCAGTACTCTAATTTGTTATGTCCTTAAGTACTTCAGGAGTATAATTTATTGACATTAACCTGTTTCTAAGTATGTTTAAATTCTATTTGAACAGCCATTAGGATATATGCCATCTAGTCTCCTCCAAAAAATGAAGCAATAATGGAAAAGTCAAAAGCATAATATGCTGATTTTCTTTTCCTTCATGAAAGAAACAAAGAGGAAGAAAGAAGGAAGGGAGGAAGTTGGGGAAGGGAAAGAGGGAGAGCAGTTGTGAGTACTGAACACTGAGGAAGTGAGAGGGTTGGACACAATTTGACTGTATCATCCCACCAGTTTATATTATAAATTAAAATATGACCTCTGAGGTTCATTTTGAAGTCATTTGGAATTTTATGCCATCCATCTGTAAGACTCTGGATTATTTATAAGCCTGAAATGGCCAATAACAATTCATTTTCAATTTTAGAGCTATTTTATCTTTCTTCTTCTTATTTTTAAGAGACTGAAAGAGCATGTGCACAAACAGGGGAGACAGGCAGAGGAAAAAAGAGAAAGAAAATCTCAAGCAGGCTCCATGCCAACCAGAGCCCAGCCCAACCCTGGGATCATGTCCTGAGCCAAAACCAAGAGTCAGACACTCAACCAATTGAGCTACCCAGGTGCACCTTTTATCTATATTTTGAAGAGAAAAACAGGTTGGGGGGGGGGGTGGAATTCAAAATCAAACTAATAACCCTGGATTTACCCACTTAAAAACCATTGCAAGGTTTTTGTTGTTGTTGTTGTTGTTGTTAAGCACTTCTCTTCTAACATTCTTCATGTAGAAATAAGGAACTCTCTGTGCCACAGTGTACATGACCTGATTCTTTAAACAGAATGCATCCACAGGATCACTGAATAGCCCCATCATATAGATGCTCTTTAAAGGCAAAAGCCCTTGAGAGATTCTTGGTACCTAACCATCCTCTGAACTCAGCAACAGTTTAAAAGCAAGGTAGGGATAAAACTGGTCATTGGCTACACAAGAACCTCTCGGGTTCTCCTCAAAATACCTTGGAATTTCCATGCCACTCATTTGTACAGATGTTTTATGTATTTTTAAATTAAATTCTAATGGGAAATATTTACCAAAGAAGGAGGAGAAAAGCCAATTCATTCGCCTTAGGGGTGGAGAAATCAAACTTCCAAAAGTATGAAAAGAGAGAAAATACTATTTGTATATTTTTATTTACCTTTTATATGTTTAAAGGCTGAAAAATTAACAGTCATAAGAAACAAGATTAAACTTTTCTATTAATGTAATTTATTTCCATAGGATAATACTAAAGCAAATAGCTTTGTGACATTAAAAACTGTATTTGATTTAATGAACAGAAAGATTGGTAGTTATTTTAGCTGGGGATAAGACAAAGTCCTTTATGTTTACAAATTCTGAAATAACTAGATGTTGAGCTGGGGAAAATTTACCCTTTTATTCTGGTGGTTTATTGTAATTAAATGTATTCTAACAACTAGCTTAGCTTTTCATTAAGTTTCTGAAATCCTTCTATCTGGGAATCCAAGGGTTCCCACCGTGATGAAAAGCTTATGACTATTCCTTAAGCTACCATAGTTCAACCAATAAAAAGAATTATGATCAGTTTAAATCTGGGTGGCATTCATCAAATGGTAACCCAAGGGTGAAAGGTCCTATATCCCATTTTCAATTCTTTGAACCATCTACTGAACTAATATATTTTTGTCTTTAAATGTCCTAAAAGATTTAAGATGTCCTCATGCTTATAGGATTTTGAAATTTTATTTTAAGGAATGAAAAGAAATTTGCTCTGTGAGCAGGTTTTTCAGTTTGGCCCGAGGCCTTTGATTCAGGGAACAAGCAATCTCCAACTCTCTCTACAGGAGAGATGTCCCCTTTCAACCTGTCTCTTGGTCCAATCCAAATCAATGAACTCAAGACCCAATATACCAGGTCTTAAAAATCCATTTAGAAAACAATTGCTCCATTCAAAGTTCATCTCCTTCCTTTATCAGAAATTGCTGGAAATGTAATTTTGCAGCAAGCATTTCATTTCTTGTCTTGAAATAGATTGAGGTAAATGTAAAGCCAGTGATTGGATAAATATAATGTCTTGGGTTGATGCCACAATGCAATATTTGGTGGTGTGGTCAGTACTGATGGATGTTCTGTATAGTTACTCAGTTGTATCATGGGACAAATTCCCATGACTCTATTTAAAACACCATGTGGCTCTTCTCAATCACTATTACCCCAAGTACTTTGGCACAAATACAAAACCATGAGGGATTAGCGCTGAGCACACAAGTCCAATTCATCTTTGCTCTGCATAGATTCTCCTTCATACAATCAACTGTATTTGTGCACAATTTATTTACCAAGCTGCACTGCATGCTGTAAATAACACAACAAAGATTAGCCCTCCTTCAGAAATCACTTCTAGGAGGTTATAAATAGAAGCCTGTGCTCACTAATCTCCAATAGTACACTTAAGGATTAAACCTGATGAAGTTAACACATACATGGACACACACAGAAGCACTACAGCCACAGCAACACAACGTTTAATGAAAGTCTCTTCATTTTAATGTCACGAAAACATATTTATCTTCTTTAGTACCTGCTATCAAGGTACATACCATTCAATATAAAAGAGGGGGAAAACAAAGAGGATTTTCTTTGCAAAATAGTAAAAAACAAAATATCAGTAATGCCTTTAGAAAATATCTTTGGGGTGCCAGGGTAGCTCAGTCAGTTAAGCATCCTACTTTGGCTCAGGTCATGATCTCACAGCTCGTGAGTTAGAGCCCCACATAGGGTTCTGGGCTGACAGCTTAGAGCCTGGACCCTGCTTCAGATTCTGTCTCCCTCTCTCTCTGCCCCTCCTCTGCTCATGCTTTGTTTCTCTCCCTCTCTTTCTCTCAAAAATAAATAAACATTAAAAGAAAAAAAGAAAATACCTTTTGGAAATGTAGAGGTTACATTTTCTGGCACACTGATACCGAGACGGCATAACATAGGAATGAATCAAATGATATAATAAGTAACTTGCTTATCAAGAACAATATCCAGTCACTATCATGTACTTCAAATTGATAAGTTTCCACTTCTTTAAAAATGAAAGCGTTATTATTTTCTAAAACATCTAACACTTAAACAATTGTCAATACACCAACATTTTTTTTTCTAGTGTCCTCAGTTCCTGGGCTGGATAGTTAGTGATTTAGAAACTTTGTTGTCTCTACTACTCAAGTAAAGAATATGTGATCAGTATTTTTAACACCTAAATAAATTTTATGGCCATTTTTTTATTAGTAGTATTCATATTAATCACAATCCTATAGTAACTCACTTCAGTAGGACAAATACTACAATTAGAATGATACAAAGGTTTATCATGTTCCCGGCACAAGGATGACATACACATTTCTTAAGTATTCCACAAATGCATGCCCAGGCAGACACCCACACACACATACACACATGCCACTATATATCTTCTTCCATAAAATAAAAAAATCTTGATACATTGTTAAAGCATATGCTTATGACCATAACTTACAAACACAGATATATTTTGAAATTTTTGTAATTTTCCAATTTTTTCAGTTTGCAATCATTCTTTGTAAGTAACTTTAAGTTTTTTTTAATGTTTATTTATTTTTGAGTGGGAGAGAGACAGAGTGCGAGTGGGGGAGGGGCAGAGAGAGAGGGAGACGCAGAATCCAAAGCAGGCTCCAGGCTCTGAGCTGTCAGCACAGAGCCCGCCCCATGCAGGGCTCAAACTCACAAACCAGGAGATCATGATGTGATCTGAAGTCAAATGCTTAACCGACTGAACCACCCAGGTGCCCCTGTAAGTAACTTTTTAAAAATTTCTCCAGAAATACTTAATTTTTTTTTCTGTATTGCTGTTACTCTATAAACACACAATCCTGTATTTTAGGATATTATTCTTTTCTCTCTCTGAAAGCTTTTCTTCTTATTTCTATTTCTAGTGTTACAACATAGCTTGATAAAGTATACTTTAGGTGGGACTTCAAATTCACTGGGCTGGTACTCGGTGACTGCCTTTGCCTTTCTAGGGACTCTTATGAATTATTTCTGTGTTAATTTTTCCTCATTTCATTTTTCTCTGATATCCTAGGACTTCCATTAAAAAAATTTAAACATCTGGATCTTGTTTCCCCTATTTTTCATCTCTTTGCCTTCTTTCCTGGTTTTCCGATTTTCTCTCCTTTCTCTTCCAAACTTTCTAGATTTTTTTTCAAGAGCCTCCAAGTCTATTGTTTTGGATGCAATTAACACCTCTTTTCTTCTCCAGGATATGAGTTACGGGGTTTTTGCCTTTTTGTTTTCTCTTATTTTCATCCCCTCAGTTTCTCCTGGGTTGTTTTGTTTCGTGTATTTGTTTTATTCTTTGCTTTTCTTGGTGGAGGCTTCACTAAATGTGACAGTTTCAACTACTAAAGAATTCACAGGACTCGCAATTACAAAGCTTAAGAATCTACCAGTTATTTCAAGAAAAGGACAAAAATGGCAGCAGCATTGAAGTAAGGAACTGCATCACAACGCAAGCTGCCTCACGGAACAAATCAGAAGCCGCGAGCTAGCTCTTAATTGTCCCCCATCTGCAGGACTGTAGCTAATGTACTCTTACTCAAACCACAAACCACCAAGATAGGTACAGAGTACCTGGGAACCAGGCTACCTAATGTAAGCATATTACTATGAAGTAACCAGACCCAATGGCAGAGTCGGGGTGGGGGGAGGGGGGGAGGGTCACCTAACCCAGGTGTAGACCATCATCTCACCATTATCAAACAATTTTCATTAAGCCCGTAAAAACCACCAGCAACTCATCTGTCCTGTGGTTGAAAAGCAACACTATTAATCTTTACAAGTCATGCCTTGTCTACAGTCAATACTGTCTTGGTACATATCTTACTTCAGCACAACAGCTCAGACTAATTCTAGGGATGCTGGAATTAACCCTCACCACACAGAGGCTTTCCGTAAATCCAAGTGTGAACGAAAATCTTAAGTGAAACTCTGGGTAGACGTGCATGGCTTACCTTCACATCTCGGTGAACAGGCATTTGCACTGGAGACCGCTAGGACTGGGAATCTGGGAGTTTCATCACCTCAGTTTATTCAGATTCTCTGAGGCAAGTTGGGATCTGGGAGAAGTCGGTAGTGGCCTGACTTCCAGCTGGGCAACCTCTGGCGGGACAGTGGGAAGGCAGCCTGGGGATGTTGTCCCACCTGGCTCTGGACCCCTGCGGCAGAAACACCGCCAGTCTACCAGCCCTCCAGCCCTTTGCAACTGTGCTTTTCCCCCCCCTTTACTTTCAAAAGCCTTACCTGATTGGCCGTTGCTGGAGAAGCTCTTTTAATTGTTGCTTCTGACACTGGATTGAGTGAAGGGTTTTCAATTCACACCCGGCATGGCCCCAGTTGTAACAAATTAACAGACAAAGCAGTCGTTGAATGTAGCAGTTTTCATGGAGACTGCTTTACCCTGGCAAAGATTATTAAGGCAAGACTAAAAATGTACAAGCGTGATAATATTAAGGCCAGAACTATGGGGCCACTGCCGCTATGCCTTCTACAATCCTCTATTCAGGTTGTTTCTTTCCATACTACGTTTATAACATCATCAGGGTGAAGAAGTAAAAGGTGCGGGCAGTATATAGCTTTGATCCCAGGGAGTCTGTTGGTTTGCAACTCTGGTATTTCCCCAGAGCGATTTCAAAACTGGCCCATGTATATGAGACGGCAAAGAGACACTGAAGAGGCAGACAATTCCAGATTGGTAGGTGGCAGTTTCAACAAACAAGAGGAAATTTGCAACTTCTAACCTTTGTGAGCCCTACTCCTGGGCTCCCAGGGAAGCTATACTTTAACATTTATCAAGGTCAAAATGACTCAGCAAAATCCAAAAGCACAGGCTGTATTTCTGCCCCGAGCACATATTGAATGTCTGCTTTTTAAAAATAAATAAAAAAAATAATGAAAAAGGAGCATTCTGAACACAAGATAAGAAAAGGAAAGAAACTTCCCTGGTCCCCACAAGATTAAAGTCATAAGGCTTTCACATATTAAAACATAAGATAAAGTCTATAACTTTCTGGAATGTCCTTCATCACGATGATTTGTAACTCTTTATGTAAAAAACATACATGACCCGGTACCAAATGTTCCTTTCCAGAGCACTCTCTTCTCTGTGAATATTGTGTATCCTAGCAGGTGTCCTAACTTGGCCTCAAATAAAACTCTTTTCCTTTCTTGTTAAAAATTTTAAAAAAGGTTTGTTCATTTGGGAGCAC